>NC_135825.1:47184841-47484841 GCF_964213995.1 Mustelus asterias | reverse complement strand
CAACACCAATCACAGCCAACACCAATCACAGGCAACACCAATCACCCAACACCAATCACAGCCAACACCAATCACAGCCAACACCAATCAGAGGCAACACCAATCACAGCCAACACCAATCAGAGGCAACACCAATCACAATGAACTGGATACTGCAAAGGCTGTGGATCCTGATAACATGCCGGCAATATCACTGAAGACTTGTGCTCCAGAACCTGCCGATCCCCGAGCCAAGCTCTTCCAGTACAGTTACAACACTGGCATCTACCCAACAATGTGGAAAATTGCCCAGGTATGTCCTATACACAAAAAGCAGGACAAATCCACCCCGGCCAATTCCAACCCATCAGTCTACTCTCAATCTTCAGTAACGTGATGGAAGGGATCATCAAGCAACACCTGCTCAGCAATAACCTGCTCAGTGACGCCCAGTTTGGGTTTCGCCAGGGACACTCAGCTACTGGCCTCATTACAGTCTTGGTTCAAACATGAGCAAACGAGCTGAACTCCAGAGGTGAGGTAAGAGTGACAACCCTTGACATCGAGGCTGCATTCGACCGAGTATGGCATCAAGGAACCCGAGCAAAACTGGAATCGATGGTAATCGGGGTCAAACACTCCGCTGGCTGGTGTCACACCTGGTGCATAGGAAGCTGGTTGTGGTTGTGGAGGGTCAGTCATCTCAGCTCCAGGACATCTCTGCAGGAGTCCCTCAGGGGAGTGTCCTCGGCCCAACCATCTTCAGCTGCTTCCCTCCTTCATAAGGTCAGAAGTGGGGATGTTCGCCAATGATTGCACAATGTTCAGCACCGTTCGTGACTCCTCAGATACTGAAGCAGTCCATGTTCAAATGCAACAAGATCTGAATAATATCCAGGCTTGGGCTGACAAGTGGCAAATAACATTTGAGCCAAATAAATGCCAGGCAATGACCATCACCAGTAAGAGACTTTCTAACCACCGCCCCTTGACATTCAATGGTGTTACCATCATTGAATTCTCCACTGTCAACATCCTTGGGGTTATCATTGACCAGAAACTCAGCTGGACTCGCCACATAAACACAGTGGCTACAAGAGCAGGTCAAAGGCTAGGAATACTGCGGCAAGTAACTCACCACCTGACTCCCCAAAGACTGTCCACCATCTACAAGGCACAAGTCAGGAGTGTGATGGAATACTCCCCTCTTGCCTGGATGGGTGCAGCTCCAACAGCACTGACACCATTCAGGACAAAGCAGCCCGCTTGATTGGCACCAGATCTACAAACATCCATTCCCTCCATCACCGATGCTCAGCAGCAGCAGTGTGAACCATCTACAAGATGCACTACAGCAATTCACCAAAGACCCTTAGACCTTCCAAACCCACGACCACTTCTATCTAGAAGGACAAGGTCAACAGATAAATGGGAACACCACCCCATGCAAGTTCCCCTCCAAGCTACTCAACATCCTGGCTTGGAAATATATCGCCGTTCCTTCGCAGTCGCTGGGTCAAAATCCTGGAATTCCCTCCCTAACGGCATTGTGGGTCAACCCACAGCACATGGACTGCAGCGATTCAAGAAGACGGCTCACCACCACCTTCTCAAGGGCAACCAGGGATGGGCAATAAATGCTGGCCTAGCCAGCGGCGCCCATGTCCCACGAATGGATCAATCACAACCAACACCAATCACAGGCCCCAGCAGGATCTCTGATGGAAGCAATGTCATTTGGCATTGTGCAACAAGATGCTAAATTTTCTGTGTGGGAAACTGCGATGTTTAAACCACATCCTACCACTGTACATTACACAACACTTCAAGGTTAATTATGCTCACTAGTTTAACAGCATAAAATCATTGACTTATTTATTAACAGCAAGCTCATTGGCAAAATTGGTTCTGAATTGAAGGATTTCAGCGTACGAATGTGAGTTCTACATTTCCATTTCTACATTTCCTTTGTTTTATTCCTCTTCTCCAGATATATTTGGGCATCACGGTTTATACGGAGCACTGGGACCTTTTCATTTGTTCTCACAATGTGAGTGGTGCTGGCAAAGCCTGTGTTTATCGTCATTCCCTGCTGTGGCTCACTGGACCATTTCACCGAGCAGTTAAGAGTCAACAACACTGCTGTTGGTCTGGAGTCACATGTAGACCAGACTGGGTGAGGTCACTAGTGATCCAGATGGGCATCTTTACAACAATTTGGTAGCCTCATTACTAAGACTAATGATGGAATTTTCCCATCCCACCCGTGCCAGGATTCATGGCGGTGGACGGGGAGAATCTAGCTGCAGGCAAAAGGTGGGAAAGCCGCCAGTGTAAAAGCAGTTTGCAATTCTCCCAATGGCGGATTACTCGGGGCTCGTTCTCAATGGCCAATGGTGTGACCACTGCTTGCATTCATTTAAATCTCATGAATGCTCATTAAAATATCTGCTAGCTGGAATCTCCACATGCCGTCCAATCTTATGTTATGCTATTGGGAAATCACATCAGCCTCAAACCCATTGGGCATGCACAAGTTGGACCTCAGTTCATTCATGATTTTGAGGAAAGTGCAACATACATAACCTACCTACCTAGCGCTGTGCCACTCTTGTTGTGATGTAGGTCACACTGCTGAGCTGGAATGTTGGCCTGCTCCTGCTTTTTGCTGACATTGTCCGTAAGGACATCACTGTGCTGTAGGAACCATGCAAGCCTCCACTTTCAGACACTGACCAGTACCCACGGTTGGCTGGTGGAAGAGTCTTGTCCTCCCGATGTCCACAAGGCCACCACCATGTTGCAGTGCTCGAGCGGAATTCCACATTCACAAGGGAGCACTTCAACCCGGGGAGGGTGGAAATGACAAATACAAGAGGGACAATGGGGAAGGAGCACTGTGCAAGCGCGGTGAGGGGAACAGCAGTGAAATGCAGATGAGCACGTGGATTTGCAAGGATGGCTGCTTGGGGGGTAAGGGATGGCCACTGAAATGCTGACTCCAATGCATTGCTCTCAGAGTCATTCTGAGGAGGTACAACGTTGCTCCACGCACTCCCTTATCGAGCAGACTTCTGCAGATGCGATTCAGATGTCTGGACTGCTCAGGTGGCTCTCTGCAGAGAGGGTTTGTCACATGATCGCAGTTGGCTGTGCCCGTCACAATCTGGCTACGAAGAGAGGTCAACCCTTACCAGAGTGTAATGGGCGGAGTGGGAGGGGGGGGGGGGGGGGGGGGGGGGGGGGAGGCAGCCTGCTGACTGCTGCCTCCTAATTTCTGTGATTGAAACATAGAAACATAGAAAAGATGAGCAGAAGGAGGCCATTGGCCCTTTGAGTCTGCTCCAACATTCATTATAATAATGGCTGATCATCCAACTCAATAACCTGATCCTGCCTTCTCCAAATATCCTTTGATCCCCTTCGACTCAGGTGCTATCTCTAACTGCTTCTTGAAAACATTCAATGTTTTGGTCTCAACTTTCTGTGGTACTGAATTGAGTTCACCACTCTCTAGGTGACGAGATTTCTCCTCATCTCAGTCCTAAACGGTCTACCCCAAAGCCTTAGACTTCAACCCCTGGTTCTGGACAGCCCCATCATTGGGAACATCCTTCCTGCATCTACCCTGCCCAGTCCTGTGAGACTTTTAAAGGTTTCTATGTGATCCCCCTCATTTATCTGAACTCCAGCGAATAAAATCCAAACCACTCAATCTCTCCTCACACATCAGTCCTGCCATCCCAGGAATCAGCCTGGTAAACATTCGCTGCACCCACTCTATAGCGAGAACATCCTTCCTCAGATAAGGAGACCAAAACTGCACACAATGAGCGGGATTTTACGGCTTCACTCGAGCGAGACCGGAGATTCCTGCCCAAAGTCAGCGGACATTTCCGTTGTCTGTCCCTTACCCGCTCCGATTCCGTGGCAGGTGGGGCAGTAGCATTCCGGTGAATATTCCAGGTGTGCTCTCACCAAAGCACAGAATAATTGGAGCAAGACATCCCTGTTCCTGCACTCGAATCCTCTCACTATCAAGGCCATCATACTATTCACCTTTACCGCTTGCTGCATCTGCATGCTCACCCTCAGCGACTGGTGTGCAAAGACACTCAGGTCTTGTTGTACATTCCCCTCTCTCAATCTATAGCCATTCAGAAAATAATGTTCTCCTGTTTTTGATACCAAGAAGGATAACCTCACATTTATCCACGTTATGCTGCATCTGCCATTTTTGTTGATTTTACAGGAATTGAGCATTGCTGGGCCAACATTTATTGCCTGCCCCGAACCACCCTCCATCTCAGACGGGCATTTGAAAGTGAACCACATTGCTCTGGGTCTGGGGCCACATGTAGGCCAGACCAGGTAAGGATGGCAGATTTCCGAATGCAGTGAACCAGATGGATTATCTACGACATCATTAGGCCATGAGGCACTCGCATGTCGGAACCACGACATCTGACAGAATTGGGATGGACTCCTCCATCATTCGCTCTAGTCTGTTGCGTGACTCTTGAATCGCTGCCGGATGTTTCTCTGGCTCTTCTGCATCTCCAGCATTGAGTTTCCAAAGGTTCATCATCTGACTGGGACTGAGCAGGTGGCGGGTCTCCAGCAGCCCTCTGAGCTGGGCTGTCCCTGCCCCCGACTGCTGCGGGGACTGCGTCAATGAGGTGTTCTCCAGAAAGTTAGCCCCAGCCGATTCTACAGCCCCACTGAGGTGTGTGTCTCTGAGCTGGTGGAGGGTGCGAGCGAGAGCTGCAATAATTCTTCCAGAGCTTTCTCTTTGGATGTGGTCTGCGGGCTCGGACCTGTGCTCAGCTTTCTGGAAGGTATCAACCTGCTGCTGCCTGGAAAATAAAGAATAGAGTTTCAGTTGAGGAGCACGAGACTGCACGCGACTTGCTGTGATTATCAGGATCTGACGAAGTGATGGAGCTGTGATCTGTACTAGGTTGCTGGGTGAGACCGCTCTGCCCTTCCCCATCGGGGCAATCCCTGTCCTCCCCAGCCAACTCAACTGCAACCTCCCCAAATTCACTGAGGACAATGATATCTGCTCTCCCTACCCCAGTCTGCAATCTCTCATGTTTGTTATGTGTCAAGGAGACTCAGGAAAGGCGTGTGATCAGAGGGCATGGAGCAGAGATTGTGTGGAAACCCTGTGTTTGGAAGGGCCAGTGGATGGAGTGTGAGCAATATGATAGATGGGGATGCCGGTGATGTGGAAGTCTCCATGAGAGAATGAGTGTTGATGTGTGTCCCCTGCTAATGGATGTAGGAGACCCGTGAAGAGAGTCGCTGTTTGAGTACATGAAGCCATGATAAGAGTTTGACGCTGGAGGGAGCTGAGAGAGGACTTACCCGGATGGAGTGGATGAGATTATTTATCCTCATCCTGCACTGGGTGGCACTTCAGGTGGGGTTGCCAGCCTCACTGACCTGCTCTGCAATGGCCCCCTAGGCCAGAGGTATGGGTTTGGTGTGCTTCCTGGAAACATCGCTGGGATACAGGACATTCCTGTGCGCCTACACACCTCTGATCAAGGCCTCTCAGGACTGGAGGGTGAAGCAAGTTGCTGCCTTCTTCTTGAAGTTTTCAGCTTACTTCTGGAAGATATCTCTGCAAGTGTCCTGATGACAGCTGGGCTGAAGAAAGTGAGGTCTGTGTTTTGGGCAGGCATTTCAATATGGTGTCTGGACCTTTGACCCCACTAGCTCATGGCAGGCAGAGGAATCAACTAACCACCCAGCAGCTGATCCAGCCCAATCCTTTCCTGTACAGAATTAATGAGCTTCTGAATTAGCTGCAAGTTCCTGCCATTCCAGCCAGCGGGGTTTCTACACCTCCCTTCATCCCATAAATGGAAAATTCCACCCTAACTGCTTAATTTCAGATTGAAATTAAATTCGACAGCTACCACGATGTAATTTACTAGTCAAGGCACATCATAGAATCCCTACAGTGCAGAAGGACTCAATTTGGCCCATTGAGTCTGCATCAACTCTCCATCAGAGTATCCCACCCATCTTCAACCTCTCTTTACACCAATCTGAGGTCCCTATCTGCTTCAAGAAGATGACCATCATCCCAGTACCAAAGAAAAGTCAGGCAGCGTGCCTTAATGACTATCATCCAGTGGCTCTGACATCCATCATTATGAAATGCTTTGAAAGTTTAGTCATGGCACAAATCAATTCCGGTTCCCAGACTGCCTGGATCCACTACAGTTCACCTACCGCAGCAACAGGTCCAAAGCAGGCGCCCTCTCTCTGGCCCTGCACTCAACCCTGGAACAGCTAGACAACAAAGACACCTATGTCAGACTCCTATTTATTGACTACAGCTCAGCCTTCAACACCATTATTCCTACAAACTCCGTGGTCTGAGACTTGGCTCCTCCCTCTGTGACTGGATCCTAGACTTCCTAACCCACAGACCGTAATCAGTAAGGATAGGCAACAACACCTCCTCCACAATCATCCTCAACACCGGTGCCCCACAAGGCTGTGTCCTCAGCCCCTTACTATACTCCTTATAGACCTATGACTGTGTGGTCCATATCCCCTCCAACTCGATTTTCAAGTTTGCTGATGACATCACTGTAGTGGGTCGGATCTCAAACAATGACGAGACAGAGTACAGGAATGAGATAGAGAATCTGGTGAACTGGTGCGGCAACAATAATCTCTCCCTCAATGTCAACAAAATGAACGAGATAGTCATTGACTTCAGGAAATGTAGTGGAGAACATGCCCCTGTCTACATCAATGAGGTTGAAGTAGAAATGGTCGAGAGCATCAGGTTTTTAAGTGTCCAGATCACCAACAACCTGTCCTGGTCCCTCCATGCTGACATGATACTTAAGAAAGCCCACCAACACCTCTATTTTCTCAGGAGACAAAGAAAATTTGAAGTGTCCGCTATGGATCTCACCAACTTTTACAGATGCGCCATAGAAAGCATTCTTTCTGGTTGTATCACAGCTTGGTATGGCTCCTGCTCTGTCCAAGATCGCAATAAGCTACAAAGGGTCAAGAATAAAACCCAGTCCATCATTCAAACCAGCCTCCCATCCATTGACTCTGTCTACATTTCCCACTGCCTCAGAAAAGCAGCCAGCATAATCAAGGACCCCACGCACTCCGGACATTCTCTCTTCCATCTTCTTCCATCGGGAAAAAGATACAAAAGTCTGAGGACACGTACCAACCGACTCAAGGACAGCTTCTCCCCTGCTGCCATCAGACTGTTAAATGGACCTACCTCGCATTAAGTTGATCTTTCGCTATACCCTAGCTATGACTGTAACACTACATTCTGCACTCTCTCCTTTCCTTCTCTGTGTACGGTCTGCTTTGCCTGTATAGTGTGCAAGAAACAATACTTTTCATTGTATACTAATACATAGAAACCATAGAAACCCTACAGTGCAGAAAGAGGCCATTCGGCCCATCGAGTCTGCACCGACAACAATCCCACCCAGGCCCTATCCCCGTATCCCTACATATTTACCTGCTAATCCCTCTAACACTCATATTTACCCACTAATCCCTCTAATCTACGCATCCCGGGACACTAAGGGGCAATTTAGCTTGGCCAATCAACCTAACCTGCACATCTTTGGACTGTGGGAGGAAACCGGAGCACCCGGAGGAAACCCACGCAGACACGGGGAGAATGTGCAAACTCCGCACAGACAGTGACCCGAGCCGGGAATCGAACCCAGGTCCCTGGAGCTGTGAAGCAGCAGTGCTAACCACTGTGCTACCGTGCCGCCTGTGATAATACATGTGATAACATGTGATAATAATAAATTAAATCAAATCAAATCACCCAGATCCAATTCTTGTAATCTCCACATATTCACCCCACTAATTCCCCGAGCCTAAACATCTTGGGACACAAAGGGGCAATTTAGTATGGTCAATCCACCTAACTTGCACAACTTTGGACTGTGGGAGGAAATTGGAGCACCCAGAGAAAACCCACACAGGGAGAATTGGCAACTCCACGCAGAGAGTGACCCGAGGTCGGAATTGAACCCTGGTCCCTGGCGCTGTGAGGCAGCAGTGCTAACCACTGTGATGCCATGTCACCCCAAAATCCCAATGATACTGTACTCCCAGCTCAAGTCCTAGTGTCGGTATTTAAATCCAGGAGGGCCTTGCAGTGTGATACCGAGGAAGTGCTGCACTGTCAGAGGTGCTGTCTTTTGCTTCATATGTTGAACTGAAGCCGGGTCTGCTCTAACAAGTGGACATTGCCCGGTGGCACGATTTGGGGAACAGAGTGGATCTCTGCTCCGATTATTATTCATCACTTAACCACCATCACTGAAATGGATGGTTTGATAGTCACATCGCTGTTTGTGTGCAAATTGTTGCATTTCCAGTGACTACAGGAACGCGAGAAATAGGAGCAGGAGCAGACCATTCGGCCCATCAATCGGGCAGCACGGTGGCACAGTGGTTAGCACTGCTGACTCACAGCTCCAGAGACCTGGGCTCGATTCCCAGCTTGGGTCACTGTCTGTGCGGAGTTTGCACATTCTCCCCGTGTCAGCGTGGGTTTCCTCCGGGTGCTCCGGTTTCCTCCCACACTCCAAAGATGTGCGGGTTAGATTGATTGGCCATGCTAAATTGCCCCTTAGTGTCCCGGGATGTGTAGGTTAGAGGGATTAGCAGGGTAAGTACGTAGAGTTACGGGGATAGAGCCTGGGTGGGATTATTCTCAGTGCAGACTCGATGGGCCGAATGGCCTCCTTCTGCACTGTAGGGATTCTATGATCAAGCCTGCTTCACTATTAAATATGATCATGGCCGGTCTTGGCCTTCAACTCCGTTCAAAACTGCTCTGGAACATCCTAAATGAAATGATGTGAAAGAAATATAAATTCCACCCTCCAGCTTGATGCCAAAATGTTGAAAGTTCTGAAAGGGTTAACTTGAAAGCAGAATCAAACATTTTTACAAAGCGCACTGCCGCGCAGAATGAGCCTTTACAAAAATACAAAGTGACATTGACTCCTTCCTTGTGCCCACACATGATCGAGTAGACGAACTATCAGAGTATCATCACAACATCTACACAAAGGAATGTGGCTCTCCCTTGAGCCTGAGATTAATGTCGGAACATAAACAGTGGATGTACTGACGTGAGAGAGGGCTGTTTGCCAGCTGTATGGGAACTGAATGTACTCTCGCTAGTGTACACAGGGGGAAGTGGGCGTGTCAGAGAACATTGATAACCACACTGTGAGACCTGCAGCAAACAGGCAGCGAGAGAAAGCTGAATGTTAGAGTAACACCCTTATTGACTCTGAACCTCGTCCAAAAAAGGACTTCAACTGAAACTTAGCATGCTTCAAAATAGAAGAGGTCGACCCCTTTGGCACCCAGCCCAGCACATAATGTTCTGTGCCAGTTAAACATATGAGGTATAAAGAGTGCACTGGGGATCATATTAATTATTTTAAACTTCCAGTCTTTTAAAGTACAATCAATGCAAAACTATTTTTTTTCACTTGCAAAACTATTTTCTTTGATACATTTTCTTGAATCCCCCTCCCCCTCTGATGTCCCCAGCTCTTTGATGCTAAGATTCCTCATTGATTCGGTGCTATTTGGAGTGGCAAAGTTTGTGCTCACCCCTCTCCGATGTGGTGCAGTTCCACAGGGCAGAAAGCAGTGACAGAGTGACAGAATCATAAAATCCCTACAGTGCAGAACGAGGCCATTCGGCCCATCGAGTCTGCGCCAACCACAATCCTATCCGGGCCCTATCCCCGTAACCCCACATATTTATCCTGCTAATCCCCTGACACTAGGGTCAATTTATCATGGCCAACGCACCTAACCTGCACATCTTTCAGTCAGTGAGAGGAAACCCAGAGCACCCGGAGGAAACCCATATGCAGAGACAGGGAGAATTTACAAACTCCACACAGACAGTGATCCGAGACCGGAATCGAACCTGAGTCCCTGGCGCTGTGAGGCAGCAGTGCCAACCACCGTGCCACCCCATGTGACAGCAGAGGGTGTGGGGGGGGGGGGGGGGGAGGGGGTGGGGGGGGATGGAGAAAGGGTTGCAGTGGTGGAGAGGCGGGGGGGGGAAGGGGAGGGGGAGGGGGGGGCATCCCAAGGCAGGGCACTCTGCCAGAACTGCCAAATCCAGCAGAGTGAACTGCCAACGGGCAAAAGGTGAAGGTGACCGAGTTTACACACAGGTCAAGGAGACGATTTTGAGCTTGGCTTTTGAACTAGGATTCGAAATGTTCCCGGGTCACGTTCCTCGTACATTGGGCTACGTTCATTGCCCGCAGCAGTAACTCATTTGTCCCCTTCATTCCCAGTCAGAGTGTTGTTTACTGAGACTATATTTAATCAGGCACCTTCCTCTGTATAACGTAAGTCTGACATCTGCTAAAGGTTGCTTCCTGACCCCTTCCCTAATTGCCCGCTTCCTTTACCCCAGCCAGATTCAAATGCAGGCACCATCGTGTCAGTCTCTCGGAGAGGAATCACGCAAGATAATCTTCCCTGCATCCTTTATTTCCATGAATGGGCGTACAAGATTGCACTAGCATCTGAATTTTGACCTTGACTCTTAAAGTGACGATGCATCACAATAGACCGGAAGTCAGCTTGGTAACCCTGCAATGTTCTCCGTAATCGCAATGTATTACATTGCAAAACTGGCCTGTAAATCATCCATGTCTCATACAATGTTTGCAGACATTTTTAAAAGATTACTGTGTGACTGCCCACGGTAAATTATTGAATCTCTTTCACTGTAGAATGTAACGCACAGTTTATTATTCTTTAGTGAAGGTGTTCTTTTGTTTAATGTGGCCTGTCCTTAAAGGTCACCAAATCCAGTTGCTGTAACTACACATGCCTAAGCTTAATTACAGGCTAACTACATTCATAATTGTCCTTGGGAAAAGCGTTGATTAAGACGTTAGTGGGCACAGGGTTGCGATGTAGGATTACCCAACACCAGTCGGGTTAAGGTAGGCAGCACACGTTCTGCCGACTCACCCGCATGATACAAGCGTGAAGCACAGCATTGAGACACGCTGCAAGCTGACTACATGCTTAGCAGGGACCCAGAAGCACGCGTGGCTCATATGATTCACAGTTATCCTTCTTCTTAAAGGCAGCCTGCCCCCTTTTAAAGGGGAGGTGCACTCAGGCTATAGCAGCTACCAACATCTCATGCTATTCAATGAGCCACAGTCCCATCACTAACCCCCATCACCATCCCCTGCACCCTCCCCATGCTTCCAGCTATTCAGCTATGGCCTTTGATTCACCCAAACGTGTTGCGACACAATCACAATGCTCTCGTCGGGCAAGGAGGGAGCAGCAGAGAGTTTGTGGAGGCTTTGGGCAGGCCACCCTGTATCTCCTGAACTGCTGGAGATGATGGCCAGCAGTGAGTGAGGCTGTTACATCCAGCATCAATGAGAACATTGCGGATAAGCTTCCGCCTTATGCACCTTCAGGAGCGACACGGTGGCACAGTGGTTAGCACTGCTGCCTCACAGTGCCAGGGACCCGGGTTCAATTCCCGGCTTGGGTCACTGTCTGTGCGGAGTTTGCACGTTCTCCCAGTGTCTGCGTGGGTTTCCTCCGGGTGCTCCGGTTTCCTCCCACAGTCCGAAAGATGGGCTGATTCGGCAGATTGGCCATGCTAAATTCTCCCTCAGTGTACCCGAACAGGCGCCGGAGTGTGGCGACTAGGGGATTTTCGCAGTAACGTCATTGCGGTGTTAATGTAAGCCTACCTTTGACGCTAATAAATAAATAATCTTGAACTTCTCAAATCCCCGGTCACCTCACTCTGCTATCTGACATGAAGTACAAGCTGGGAATGGTGAGACCATGGACCTCCCCTTTCCATCCATCGCCCTTCCGTTACTCCAACCCTCCCTGAGTTACTGCCTGACCAGCCAGTGCAGCCTCACCATGATGGACGAGAGGAACTGCATATGCCTGGTGAAGACTATCCACCAGCTCCAGGCATTGTGGATACTTTGGAGGGTGCAATAAAATCAGGATCAATATGTGCTGAGCCATTAGCTACGAGTAGCAGGCAGCCAGGCCAGCAGTGAAGGGACAAGCATCTGCCTGCTTACCAGAGGCTGAGTTTGCAAATGGGATTCTCTGCAGGAGAATCAGATGAGGACGTTGGTAGAACGGTGAGGGCCAGACTCACAGTGATGCTAATACAATGGCAGGCTGGCCACAGAGTTGGGTAACACTGACAAGGAGCATGGAATAGTCCGACTCCAAATTGGCAGGGGGCTTCATGCAGAACCTGGAGTCCACGATTTCCATTGTGGATGTGGTGAACAGCGCCAGGGCTGTACTTGTGGACCCAGTCATGATGCAGCGGCCGGGTGGTTAATGTCTCAGCTTCTATTTCAGTAAGAAGCCACCCAATGTGTGAGTGCCACTGAGTGCAGCTCAAACCCTGCTCCTGCTTGTTATCATGTTGGCTCAGACTGTTGCCGTCAGGCCTGTGGATACCACCGCTCAAAGAGGGATACAGGCTCGTGCAGCAGTCCCACCACCTGCACTAGGATTACTGACACACCGCCCCAGGGGACAGGCAGTGTCTCCATGAAGCATAAACCTGCTGTCCTCTCCAGAATGACATTTGTACCTCTGCCACCCCCCACCACCCCTACACACCCCCCCAACCTCCCCCACCCCCGTGCCATTGTTGTTGACTTTCACCCAGCTAAGTCAAGCCGCTGATGCCCATGACAAAGGTTTGCAGTCCAAACCCAAGTCTTCTTTTATTAGTATTTATCCATTCACAAGATTTGGCACTGCTGACTAGGCCAGCATTTATTGCCCATCCCACAAATCTTCAGGACTATGACTAGAATATTGCCAGGACTTGTAGCCTTTGCAGTATCCGGTGCTTTCAGGTGCTTCTTGATATCACGCGGAGTGAATCAAATTGGCTGAAGACTGACATCTGTGATGCTGGGGACCTCCAGAGGAGGCCAAGATAGATCATCCAACTAGCGCTTCTAGCTAAAGATGGTTGCAAATGATTCAGCCTTGTCTTTTGCACTGCTATGGTGGGCTCCCCACTCCTGAGGATGATTATATATATGGAGCCTCCTCCTCCCATTAATTGTCCAGTTGTTTCATTGTCCACCACGTTGAATGTGACAGGACTGCAGAGCTTGGATCTGATCCATTGATTGTGGGATTGTTTCACTTTGTCTATCTAAGTGTCTATCTATCTGTCTGAGCCCAGAGCTACTTGAGGCCAAGCTCTAAAGCCATCTGCAGTCTCCACCACTGAAAGTCATCAACTATACTATAGTGATTAGTAGTAGCATTGTGGAGGAGCACTCAGGCAGGCAAAGGCACATACGATATAGACTTGGAGGGAATGTGTAAGGTTGACCAGTTTAGTATGTGTTGTTTGATAAAGTTGTTATTGAATTGTTTATTTGTGGTGTCTTTCATTCCAAGACTGTGGCCAAGAGGATACAAGGATGGTCCTGGATGCATCATGTGAGACTAACTAAAGATCGTATCAAATCGAAAAAAAATGTGTATAATATTGTGAAGAAGAGTTATGTTTGTGATTTTCGAATCACTGGAACTTTCTGGAATCTGGGGAATCAAGTAATTGGAAAATCGCAAATACGACACCTCTATTCAAGAAAGCAGGAGACAGTAATCAGGAAACTATAGGTCATTTAGCCTGATCTGTCATTAAGGAACAACTTAGCAGGATATTTAGAAAATTATAGAGAGCATCAATATTGTTATATGAAAGGGAAATCATGTTTGACAAATCTAAATCACGGTGGCACAGAAGTTAGTACAGCTGCCTCACAGCACCAGGGACCTGGGTTCGATTCCCGTTTTGGGTCACTCTCTGTGTGGAGTTTGCAAGTTCTCCTCGTGTCTGCGTGGGTTTCTTCCGTGTGCTCCGGTTTTCCTCCCACAGTCCGGAAGACGTGCTGGTTAGGTTGATTGGCCATGTTAAATTGCCCCTTAGTGTCAGTAGCAAGGCAAATGCATGGAGTTATGGGAATAGGGCCTGGGTGGCATTGTGGTCGGTGCAGGCTCGATGGGCCAAATGGCCTCCTTCTGCACTGTAGGGATTCTATGATTAGAGTTTTTGGAGGAAGTAACAAGCAACATCGATAAAGGGGAATCTGTAGATGTTGTGTACTTGGACTTCCAAAAGACATTCGATAAGGTGAGCAGTCTGTCTGCTACAGGACAAGCTCAGAGTTCCTAGAGCACCTGTGATACTGCGGAGCAAACATTTGTGGCCCTTGACTCTGCATTAAAACAGTGACCATCTTTCAAAGGTATTTATAAATTCAGTGAGTGATAGAGAACAGAAAGAGGGCATCTGGCCTATCATGCCTGCACTAAGTCTTTGGACAGGTTTTCCAACGAGGAACACTCCTCATTCCTTCCCCATGGCGTTACCCCTTTTTTTCTCTGTCACATATTTATCCAATTAGTTTTTGAAAGTTCCTCTAGACACTAGGCTCCCACCAGCTGCTTCACAGCACCAGGCAATGCTTCCTAGATCAGAGCAAAGCACTGTGTAAAAGAGAATGCCATTCTCCTGGCCTTGCCTCTGCTGACTGTGCCAATGACCTTAACCGTGTGTCCTTTGCAAGCTGCAGTTTAGGTTGTCCTAAGGACATCAAAGGTAGTTTATAAATGTAATTTCTTTCTATGTCATCATTTGGAACTCATTTTTATTGCTGTGGAAGATGTCCCCTAACTTTGGCAAATCCTTGGCTTCTTGCCAAGAGCGGAATAATCCAGCAAGAACTGATCGTTCCTTTTATGTTCCTTTCATTTTCAGTACAGCACAGTCTGCATATGTGACAAAATATGGTACCAAAAGTGTGATAGACCCAAACCTTTATGGGAGTCATCCCCTGCAGCAAGCAGCTGGGGGGAGGGAGTGGTGTGGGGGGGAGGAGGGATGGGGTGGAGGGAACAATACATCAGGAGCTGGAAACTCTGGTTCCCATTGGTGGGATATGATGGTGAGTATGGCATGCGGTCCTGACCATCGGTGCTGGGTAATGGCTGGTTCCACTCCTGGCAAGGGCCATGACGAAATCATTTTGCATCTCACAGTCAGGATTCTGATGAACACCAACTGGGATTTTCCCTCCACCCGACCACCTTACCCAATAAACTACCGGCCCAGCCGGAATGCAGGCTAGTATACAACCGCAC
Organism: Mustelus asterias; assembly: GCF_964213995.1. Classification (NCBI taxonomy): domain Eukaryota; kingdom Metazoa; phylum Chordata; class Chondrichthyes; order Carcharhiniformes; family Triakidae; genus Mustelus; species Mustelus asterias. The sequence goes on along the minus strand of NC_135825.1, from coordinate 47,469,604 downwards.
CCAGACCAATGTGGCACGCCCAAGTCGGGATTTATCTGGATTGATGCCCCAGTAGCAAATGGAACCTGGAATCAATGTTGGAGCTAGTGTGGGTGGAGTCTCTCTCGATGGAGCACGAGCTGCAGGTGGTGTAAATGGATCCTGGACCAAGTGCAGCTTCCAACTGCAAGTGTACCGATGCAACAGGTCATGGTGCACAATAAGGGCCTGTGCTGGGGCAGGATGGGGAAGGGGAATAGATTGAAGGGCAGTGAGGGAAGAGTGGTGTAGTCAGTGAAGTGTCCAATGGACAAGTTGAGCTGGAGCTATCAGGGGGAACAGTTTGTGGTATTAGTTGCAGCTTCCTGGGGCGGTGACAAAGCATGGGAAGTGGTTGCATGATGGAATAGTGACCATTAATAGAAACAATTGTATGTGGTCGGGTCGGAATGTGGGGGTCCTGTGGTGGTGGGTGAAGGGGTGATTATGGTTGCCGTAGGGCAGATGAACTCACACATGGATCTTTAGGGTTGGAAGGACAAGGGTGGGCATTGGAATGGAGTAGGTTCATTTGGTAGGGAGGGGACTATAGGCCAGTTACCTTAACATGTGTCATTGAGAAATGTTAGAGTTCATTATAAAGGATGTCATAGCAGAGCATTTCATCAAGCAGAAACATCATGGAGGGGAAATCATGCCTGACACATTTGTTATAATTCTTTAAGATGGAAATGAGCAGGATAGATAAAGGGGAACCAGTCGATGTAATATACTTGGATTTCCAAAAAGCTTTCGATGATGTACTGCCCAAAAGGCTACTGAATAAGAGCCCATGGCGTGGGGCGTAGTATATTAGCATAGATAGAGGATGGGCTAACAGAGAAGGCAGAGAGTTGGGATAAGAGGGGCATTTTCAGAATGGCAACCTGTAACTAGTGGAGTGGCACAGGGATCAGTGCTGGGGCTACAATTATTTACAATATACATTAATGACTTGGACAAGGGAAGTATTATTGCCACATTTACAGGTGATACAAAAATAGTTGGGAAGACAGGTGCTTAGGAGGACACAGTCTCTAGGGGGATATAGACAGGTTAATTCATAGAAATTCATAGAAACCCTACAGTACAGAAAGAGGCCATTCGGCCCATCGAGTCTGCACCGACCACAATCCCACCCAGGCCCTACCCCCATATCCCTACATATTTTACCCACTATTCCCTCTCATCTACGCATCCCGGGACACTAAGGGGCAATTTTAGCATGGCCAATCAACCTAACCCGCACATCTTTGGACTGTGGGAGGAAACCGGAGCACCCGGAGGAAACCCACACAGACACGAGGAGAGTGTGCAAACTCCACACAGACAGTGACCCAAGCCGGGAATTGAACCCAGGGCCCTGGAGCTGTGAAGCAGCAGTGCTAACCACTGTGCTACCGTGCCGCCCCCAAAGTTAAGTGGGCAAAAACCAGACAGATGGAATATAATGTAGGAAAATGTGAAGTTATGCACTTTGGTAGGAAGATTAAAGGAGCTGAAGATTATTTAAATGGAGAAAGACTGCAGAAAGCTGCAGCACGGGGGGATTTGGGGGTCCTTGTGCATAAATCACAGAAAGCTAGCATGTAAGTTCAGCAGGTCATGGTGCACAATAAGGGCCTGTGCGGGGGCAGGATGGGGGAGGGGAATAGATTGAAGGGCAGTGAGGAAAGAGTGGTGTAGTCAGTGAAGTGTCCAATGGACAAGTTGAGCTGGAGCTATTGTGGTCATATAGATCGATGGGTTGGTGGCATTTAACAGGATGTAGATGGTGGAAAAGGTAGTAACAAATAGCCTCTGCGGTATTTCAGCTTGATGTGATTTGAAGATCAGGGGCTAACCAGCCTTGTGGATTGTGGGGTTAATATGGAGGGTGTTGCTGAGTGAGAACAGAGCCTGGTGTACGGTATGAGACCAGCAGGGCAGTAACAAATGTGTAGCACTGTGGATTGAGAGGGGGCGTGACGATGGTACGGGGTGAAGGGTATGAATGACAAAGACCAGGAGGAGGAGTGAGAGCATAAGAAATGAAGAGGGGAACAGAGTGGGCAGACACAAACTGATGAAGGAAAAGAGCTGCTCAAATCTGTAGCAGAATAGCAAAATACGCACGTGGTTGGCGAAAAGGCCAAAGCCTTGACTTAAGCTTTTGCTTAATTGTAGGAGTTTGTGTGGTGAACCATCGTTGGTTCACCACTGGGGTTGTTATTGTGTTACTGTTGGGCTAGGGTGTTGTTGTTATGGGGGTTGTACTATGTTGTTGGGATAGGGTGTTTACCTGTCCTAAGTGTTATCATGGCACACTCCAGTGGGGTCCCGCCTCCGGTGGCAGGGTATAAGACCCCCTGCTCCGGCAGGACCCCTTCAGTCTGAACGGGTGAATTTGTGTTAGTAGTTTCATTGTTAATGTATTAAAGCCTTCAGTTCTAAAGCCTTGTTTCCGGGTGCTCATTGAGGTGCATCAATTTAATACATTAACTGAGAATATGGAACAGATCCTAAAACCGGATCGTCTGACACTGGACCCACGTGCGGTCAGTGCAGCTAACACGTTCGAACATTGGTGGAAATGCTTCGAGGACTACCTGGCAGCCTCGGTAGCTATCACTACAGACAGTGATAGACTCCAGGTCCTCCACGCAAGGGTAAGCGACACGATTTACCTAGCCATTCGTGCAGCTTCCACTTACCAGGGTGCCGTCGAGCTCCTAAAGAATAGGTACATTACGCCACCCAACGAGATTCACGCTCGTTATCTCCTCGCTACACGACGTCGGCAGTCGGGCGAGACCATAGAAGACTACGCCAATGAACTCCTGCAGCTTGCCAGGGGTTGTGACTGTAAGGATGTCTCCGCCGAGCAGTACATGCAAGACCTTGCCCGAGACGCGTTCGTAGCAGGGGTAGGGTCCTCGTACATCAGACTTAAATTATTAGAAAAGGGGAAACTCAACTTGACCCAGGCAATGGGGATGGCCGTGAGGTTGGAGGCGGCGTCGAAGAGCTTGGCGCTGTACCCCGAGGACCACGTGCAGTCAACGTGGTTGGAGCAAGCTCTGCTCCCTCCTCGCCCCGCGAACCCGCGCTCCCAGATCGATTCGACGACGGCGGCAGCTCCAGGTGGCCAGCGATGCTATTTTTGCGGTGGGGCCAAGCATCCACGGCAGCAGTGTCCGGCAAGAACGGCAATCTGCAGCCAGTGCGGTAAAAAAGGCCACTACAGCAAAGTCTGCAGGTCCAAACCTAAAAACGGCAGTGCAGCTTGTAACCCTCCAGAACGGAGACCATCTCTTTCGGCGCTGCAGTACCCACGAGGTCCGACCACGTGCGATCTCAGGACGGCGCCATCGTGGCAGACAGAGGAGGAGGAAGACCACCAGGAGTCGCTGCGCTTGGAGCCCTCGGCCACATGCGATTCATGGGGGCGGCCATCATGGTCCACGACGACTAGGAGCGACCAGCAGGGGTCCTCAGCATCCACATCGGCAGCATGCAGCAGCGACCAGCAGGGGTCCTCAGCATCCACATCGGCAGCATGCAGTGACGCCCAGGGGCCAACGGTGGCGTCGATCTCTCTGGATCAGACCAGGCATTACAGACTGGAACATTCTATGATGGAGGTAAAGGTTAGTGGCAGAACTGTAAATTGTCTGTTTGACAGTGGGAGCACCGAAAGTTTCATACACCCTGAAACTGCTAAAAGGTGTGGACTCCGGGTTCTCCCTGCCAAGCAGACAATTTCCATGGCATCACGGTCCCGGTCTGTACCGATCCAAGGACGATGTATGGTAACTCTTGAGGTACAGGGCACAGTTTACGAGCAATACAGGCTCCTTGTGCTACCTCACCTTTGCGCGCCAATTCTCCTCGGACTAAACTTTATGGCCCACATGAGGAGTGTGATCCTACAGTACGGTGGGCCACTCCCTTCACTGGCAGTAGGGAACCAGCCGCAGCCTCCAAATTGCCCAAAGCGCCCCGCGTGCAATCTATCCACCCTGAAGATCACGACACCATCCCTTTTTAAAAATCTGGTACCTGGCTGCAAGCCCATCGCTACTAAAAGTAGGCGTTACAGCGCTGAGGACCGGATCTTTATTAGATCTGAGGTTCAGCGGCTCCTCAAGGAAGGGATCATACAGGCCAGTGCTAGTCCGTGGAGAGCGCAGGTCGTGGTAGTCAAAAGCGGGAACAAACCTCGGATGGTCATCGACTATAGTCAGACCATTAATAGATACACGCAGCTGGATGCGTATCCTCTCCCGCGCATTTCTGATATGGTCAATCAGATTGCGCAGTACCGAGTGTTTTCTACCATAGACCTTAAGTCCGCCTACCATCAACTCCCCATCCGCCCAGAGGACCGACAATATACGGCTTTTGAGGCGGATGGTCGTCTATACCAATTCCTCAGGGTTCCATTTGGTGTCACCAATGGGGTCTCGGTCTTCCAGCGTGCTATGGACCGAATGGTGGACCAGAACGGGTTGCGGGCTACCTTCCCGTACCTGGATAACGTCACCATCTGCGGCCATGACCAGCAGGACCACGACACGAATCTCCAACACTTTCTACGCACTGCATCTCGCCTGAATCTGACCTATAACAGGGAGAAGTGCGTATTCCGTACGCATAGGTTAGCCATCCTCGGATACGTGGTGGAAAACGGGGTCATTGGCCCTGATCCAGACCGTATGCGCCCACTCACTGAACTTCCCTTGCCCGCTAGCACGAAAGCACTGAGGAGATGCCTCGGGTTCTTTTCGTATTATGCACAGTGGGTCCCCAACTACGCGGACAAAGCTCGTCCGCTCATTAAGTCCACGACCTTCCCACTTACGCCGGAGGCCCAATTGGCCTTCAAGGTTTTGAAAAGCGACATCTCGAAAGCCACGATGCACGCGGTGGATGAATCCATCCCTTTCCAGGTGGAGAGTGATGCATCGGACTTCGCCCTAGCCGCCACACTAAACCAGGCAGGCAGGCCCGTCGCGTTTTTTTCCCGCACCCTTCAAGGCCCAGAGATTCGGCACTCAGCGGTGGAAAAGGAGGCTCAGGCCATTGTGGAGGCAGTCAGACACTGGCGCCATTACCTGGCAGGTAAGCGGTTCACCCTGATCACGGATCAACGATCCGTGGCGTTTATGTTCAGTAACACGCAGAGGGGCAAGATCAAGAACGATAAGATCTTGCGGTGGAGAATTGAGCTCTCCACCTATAATTACGATATTATGTATCGTCCAGGGAAGCTCAATGAGCCCTCGGATGCCCTCTCGCGCGGAACATGCGCCATCATGCAGGAGGACCGCTTGAAGGCTCTCCACAATGATCTGTGTCATCCTGGAGTCACCAGACTCTACCACTTCATAAAAGCCCGCAACCTACCCTACTCGGTGGAGGAGGTCAGGTCAGTTACTAGAAGTTGTCGGATTTGCGCAGAGTGCAAACCACACTTTTATCGACCAGACCGGGCACATTTGGTCAAGGCCACTCGCCCTTTTGAGAGGCTGAGTGTAGATTTTAAGGGCCCCCTTCCCTCAACGGATCGGAATGTCTATTTTCTTAACATAATAGACGAATTTTCCCGGTTTCCGTTTGTTTTCCCCTGTGCGGACACGTCGACTGCCACCGTCATCAAGGCATTCAGTGAGCTTTTTACCCTGTTCGGGTACCCCTGCTATATTCATAGCGACAGGGGCTCGTCGTTCATGAGCAACGACTTGAGGCAATTCCTGCTCTCATTCGGGATTGCCTCTAGTAGAACCACGAGCTACAACCCTAGGGGTAACGGACAGGTGGAAAGGGAGAATGCTACAGTCTGGAAGGCTGTCCTACTGGCACTGAAATCCAAGGGCCTTCCAGTCTCCCGGTGGCAGGAGGTCCTTCCAACTGCGCTCCATTCTATCCGCTCCCTCCTGTGTACGGCAACCAATGCTACTCCCCACGAGAGGATGTTCTCATTCCCTCGGAAGTCGTCCTCGGGGACCTCATTGCCAGCCTGGTTGACGTACCCAGGACCCGTCCTTCTGCGGCGCCATGTGAGGGCTCGCAAGTCCGACCCCTTGGTCGAACCGGTCCAACTCCTCCACGCCAACCCTCAGTATGCCTATGTGGCATATCCTGACGGGCGAGAGGACACTGTCTCCATTAGAGACCTGGCGCCCGCAGGGGACGTAGCAACTCCTGTCGCTCCTATTCCCCCAGTCACAGATCCACTACTCCTCATTACTTCCCCAGACGTGGCGCGGTCAGCACCGGGACCAGTGCATAACACTTTTACTCCCATGTACAGCTTGCCTGAGACTCGGAGATCGGCGCCACCATCATCACCACCACCACCACCACCAAACGTTCCAGGATCCCCTACACCATCGCCTCATCAGGGCCGGCCGGCCCGGGAGTCTTTGAGGGGACAGCCAGATGTTGTTTTGAGAGAGCCACCGCAAGCACCTGCTCCGGTTTCGCAACCGGTGTTGAGAAGATCGCAGCGTCGGTGTGGTCCTCCAGACCGTCTGGACTTGTGAATCCTGTTATTTTTTTTTGTCATTGTCTGTTTTCATCCACCCCGCCACCTTTGGTTCCTAAAGGAGGGGTGAATGTGGTGAACCATCGTTGGTTCACCACTGGGGTTGTTATTGTGTTACTGTTGGGCTAGGGTGTTGTTGTTATGGGGGTTGTACTATGTTGTTGGGATAGGGTGTTTACCTGTCCTAAGTGTTATCATGGCACACTCCAGTGGGGTCCCGCCTCCGGTGGCAGGGTATAAGACCCCCTGCTCCGGCAGGACCCCTTCAGTCTGAACGGGTGAATTTGTGTTAGTAGTTTCATTGTTAATGTATTAAAGCCTTCAGTTCTAAAGCCTTGTTTCCGGGTGCTCATTGAGGTGCATCAGTTTGCCAAATGGAATCCCGAGTGTGGCAACCACAGCCTGACAACTGTTCATCAGCTGAACAGAACGGGGCCTGTTGTGTAGGCCGGAAAGCCACAGTCAGTCTATGTCAGTGGTGGGCAGCCTCTGGCTCCGGGGGCCACGTGCGGCCCATCGGGGTCACGAGACATTTTGTTGACCTTTGCCCACGCGCAGAGTTGCCACATTCCACTGATTTCTGTCCGTGTAGCTTTTTTCCTACCTGTGTAACTGAAGTGATTCACACGCAAAGCAAGGCCAAGTGAAGTGAGGTGTGTGCTGATCGCTCACAACATTTACCGTGAGATCCGTACACTCACTCTGCATCAAAAGTGTAAATATTTCCTTTGCTTTGACCACTTGAAGTTGATCATTCTATTGATATATAAATGATTAAGCATTTTCTGTGAGTCATTATGAAATATTTGGCGTATATTAAATGTATTTCATCTTATTCATGGGATCATTCATGGGAATTTCACAGTTGCCGTGTTAAAGTAAGCCTTACTTTTGACTAATAAATAAACTTTAAAAAAAAATCATGCTTAGTGAACAAACCTGATTTCAATCTTGCGGCCCACTGAGATGAAGGAGGGCCACTCCTGCGGCCCAGTCACTAGCCTAGGTTGCCCATCACTGATCTAGAGTAAGTCTGGCAGCTGGACTCTGGAGTCTGTTACCTGGTTAGAGTTCAAGGTTCAAAGCCTGGGGCTGCTTTGTGCTCAGAGGTGTTACAGCCTGCCCTGTGTTTGGTGTCTGGGGCCTATGTGTCCAGGGTCAGCCCGCTGGTCAGAGCTTAGTCCCTGCTTGATGCTGAGGACGGTAAGAGTTTTAACAACATCAGGTTAAAGTCCAACAGGTTTATTTGGTAGCAAATACCATTAGCTTTCGGAGCGCTGCTCCTTCGTCAGATGGAGTGGAAATCTACTCTCAAACAGGGCACTTCAGCGGTCACGGACATTCAGCCTCTGATCTTCGGGTGGGCGTTCTCCAGGGCGGCCTTCACGACACACAACAGCGCAGAGTCGCTGAGCAGAAACTGATAGCCAAGTTCCGCACACATGAGGACGGCCTAAACCAGGATCCTGGGTTTATGTCACACTATCAGAAACCCCCACAGCTTGCCTCCTGGACTTGCAGAATCTCACTGGCTGTCCTGTCTGGAGACAATACACATCTCTTTAACCTGTGCTTAATGCTCCCTCCACTCACATTGTCTGTATCTTTAAGACCTGGTTGGCTGTAGAGATTCGCATTCTAATCAGTATTCTGTAACTTGATTTTGTGTCTCTGTGCCCTGTTTGAGAGCAGATTTCCACTCCATCTGACGAAGGAGCAGCGCTCCGAAAGCTAGTGGTTTTTGCTACCAAATAAACCTGTTGGACTTTAACCTGGTGTTGTTAAAACTCTTACTGTGTTTACCCCAGTCCAACGCCGGCATCTCCACAAGATGCTGAGGATGCAGGGAATCTGGAAGGGGCTGCCGGTTAGAATTGATGATCAATGGGGCACTACACTGCAATGTTTCTGAGATATTAGTCACAGTGGGATTGGGCTGCAACCTTATTAGTTCCTCGTAATAATATGCATTCTTTTGTTTCTTTTATATATTTCCAGAGTGTTGTTTCAGAATGTGCGAAGGTTTCTCCATGACTGAAAGGCCTTTGGTCTGGTCGCTGACCATTCACAGTTGGGACCACTGGAAAAGAGCAAATGATATTCAGGTAGGTTCAAGCAATTGCAACTAGGCAGAGCTGCTGATTCCCAGAGAGTGCGGTTACCCACAGGTTCAGAGTGGCAGCATTAGCAATGTGAGTGTAACAAGTGGATTATATCTCATGATTTGATATATTAGTCTCTTAAGTTATTGATTGAAACATGACTCTGACACTGACGCTGCTGGAACATGTTACCAGTATGATATGCTGTGTTATTTGGCACAGAGACAAATAACAGGGCTGCATATTCCAAATCAGGACACTAAGGTCTACAATTCTGACCATGATTACCTTCCATTCAAACTAATCCAGAACTGAATTCCTGACCTGTGCTGCTGTCCTGACAAGCTCTGCCTCAGGAATTCTCAATCCTAATATCTATCCCATAATGTCCTGATGCCATTTACCAGCTTGTTCTGTTATTAACATTTAAAGTTTATTCATTAGTGTCACAAATAGGCTTACATTAACATTGCAATGAAGTTACTGTGAAAATCCCCTAGTCGCCACGCTCTGGTGCCTGTGCAGGAAAGGATGTCCCGAGGCATGGTACATTGGGGAAACCATGCAGACGCTGCGACAACGGATGAATGAACACCGCTCGACAATCACCAGGCAAGACTGTTCTCTTCCTGTTGGGGAGCACTTCAGCGGTCACGGGCATTCGGCCTCTGATATTTGGGTAAGCGTTCTCCAAGGCGGCCTTCGCGACACACGACGGCGCAGAGTCGCTGAGCAGAAACTGATAGCCAAGTTCCGCACACATGAGGACGGCCTCAACCGGGATATTGGGTTCATGTCACACTATTTGTAATCCCCACAGCTTGCCTGGACCTGCAGAGTCTCACTGGCTGTCCTGTCTGGAGACAATAGACATCTCTTTAGCCTGTCTTGATGCTCTCTCCACTCACATTGTTTGTACCTTAAAGACTTGATTAGCTGTAAGTATTCGCATTCCAACCATTATTCATGTAAATTGAGTTTGTGTCTTTATATGCCCTGTTTGTGAACAGAATTCCCACTCACCTGAAGAAGGGGCTTAAGGCTCCGAAAGCTTGTGTGGCTTTTGCTACCAAATAAACCTGTTGGACTTTAACCTGGTGTTGTTAAACTTCTTACTGTGTTTACCCCAGTCCAACGCCGGCATCTCCACATCATGCCTGTTCGGGTACACAGAGGGAGAATTTAGCATGGCCAATCCAGCTAGCCAGCACGTCTTTCAGATTGTGGGAGGAAACCGGAGCACCCGGAGGAAACCCACGCAGACTCAGGGAGAACGTACAGACTCCGCACAGACAGTGACCCAAGCCGAGAATTGAACCCGGGCCCCTGGCACTGTGAGGCAGCCAGTGCTAACCACTGTGCCACCCCTGCCTCACTCTCTGTGCTCGACGTGGCGGGACATCTTCCTTGAACCACATCTTGTACTGCCCTCCCTCCTCAACAATGATCATACCCAGCATTTTAACAGTCTACCACATCGGGAACCAACTTTGTCAATTGATGCCAAGGTAAATTGTAAAGCCACACTGCCAATGCAGCTGGTGCCAACAAACTCAAAACGGGCAGAAATTAAATCAACTATTGAGTTACTCTTTCTGGCTTGATGTACTGATTGTTTAACATTATATCAGAGTGGAAATCTTTGTGTCTGCTTTCTCAATGGAAACAATCTGATAACGGGCTAATCTTTCCTAAAGAACTTTTCTCTACATAAGGGACAACCCTAACCGAATCTATCATCCAGTAACTGACACAATTGGGTGCAATGCTGGTCTCAAATGTTAGTTTTCATTTCCTGCCCAGTTAGTTAATTTATAATTAACCTCACATAGTTTCATGTGTGCCTTGCCACAGAGATCATTTTAAACTGATAGTCCCTGAGCAAACAGCAGAACCTAAAGCGGGTCAGGACCCCGCCTGCTGCTGGAGTGGGTGTTCCTGGGGGCCCTTTAATGAGCCAAAAAAACTTCCAGCTTTTCCAATCAATCAGGAAGGGTGGGCGGGATGGTGCGTATGATCTGTCCATGGAAGGATTATTAATTGAAGGGAACGGAATGCCTCTCTTCCCCAATCCCATTCCCCACCCCCTCCCCTCCCCCACCCCTTAACTCAACTCCTTACTGAGTCTCTCGTTCTCACATGGAGGTTCTGCTGCAGGAAATGGGGACAGCAGGAAGAGAGGAGCCAGGCGGGCGTGGATGGGAGAGGGTGAAGATGTCAGAAGCAGGAGTGTGCTCCTTCCAACCAGGAGACTGTGCAAGATAAAGACCTCAGGGAGGGTGGGTGAGGTGAGTGGCATCAGGTGCCAAGCCCCACACTCTGACTTGCCCAGTATCCTCCGGCACAGTGGCTCAGACAAACATATCTTGCAGCTCTGTTCATTCCTCCCCCTGCCGGCACCTCTTCACATCCCCGTCTGAACAGCGAACACTCAGCCTCATCCTATTGCCCTTTCACACACAGCAATCACACTCACCCTCTGCCTCTTAGGGCTCTGCAGCATGACATCACCAGAAGGGAAGTGTGTCATGTGATCCAGTTTTAGTTTCACTTTTGCATGTGAGTTTTCTATCCATGTGCCTACTCCAAATAAATGAACATACAACCTATTTACCTTATCCCTTATGAGTAATTGTACATTTTATATGTATACTTTGTGTCATTATAAAAACACAACACCCTCCATAAATGTTGTCCTTCCCTCTTCTACACACAATCCATTTCTAACACTCACAACTCCCTGCTTGCAGCGGAAGGGAGCACATAACTTCAGGGAGAGGCATGGAACCCTGACCCTTATCCCGACATGCCTCTGTGACTTCCACCCAGGAACTTCCCATTCACTGTGTTAATATCTGCTCTTCCTCCCAATATCCCATCTGACACAACAGCCTCATCCCCACATTATTGCCCCTGTAAACCACGGGGAAGAATACCGTTCAGCCTCCATTTTCTCATAGCACCTGACCCGCCAATTCACCTCTCCCCCCACCACCACCACCACCACCACCCCCCCCCCCCCCCACCGCCTCCCCATATGGCAAGAGTGAACCCAGCTCCAAGATGCACTTATCCCCCAGTGTTCTCCCTGGTGCCCTTCAGACAGGCTGAGGAGAATTGGCTGCCTGAGTGCTTATCTCTAATACCCGCCCTGAGTTCACACTTCTACAGAACTGTTGTAAATGACGCTGGTGTGGTGTCTTGCTAACACCTGCTTAATATTCGGTGCGGGCTCAATATCTGGAATGAGTGCTCGCTAATCTATAAAAATGATGATCCCAATGTTCCACAGCGTGTTGCGTATCGTCCAAAGTTGCTAAACAGCATCTCGCTGGCAAGAATCACATATTTCCAAACTCTTTGCATTTTGAGCATGCCCTGTCAGTCCCACGCACAGAGAGTCTGGGCTCAAGATTCTGCCCATCAACTTTTATGAACAAGTCGGACCAACAGGACACACCATGAGGTGCCCAGGTCCAGCAATCTGGTCCCTCATGTATCGTGCCTGGGTATAAACCCTGAAATTCTCCCTTCATACAGCCGCCTTCTTTAATCTGAGTGGCAGCTCTTTAAAGGTGATGTCCGAAAGTCGTGCTGGTTAGGTGCATTGGCCATGCTAAATTCTCCCTCGTTGTACCCGAATAGGCAGCGGAGTGTGGCAACTAGGGGATTTTCACAGTGACCTCATTGCAGTGTGAATGTAAACCTACTTGTGACACTAATAAATAAACTTTAAACTTTCGCTAGTGTTTGGCTGTGCACTGATGTGGTTTGAGTGATGATGAAAACAAGCAAGTCAAAGAATGGTGTAAATACAGAAAGAACCCACAATCAACACCAATAAGCCGCTTCCCATGTGTTCTACCCTTACGGACAGTATAAACTGGATTGATCATATGGCTAATGTCGAGTATATGCATTGGTTGAGATTATGCATGGCCAATTGCACTGACCTAATGTGTGTAGTTCATTAGAATCTAGCTGGGTATCACTTCTTTCTCAGTTGGGGAATCAGGGTGAAAAGCCGCCACTCAGAGGTCTCAGACATTGACACGATTGGAAAGGAATCAGAAAGCAAGTGATAAAATGAGCAGTGTTATACTGGGGGAAGTGGTTATATTAAGTGTGCAGAAAGGTGAGTAACTGAAGTTATAGTGTCACAACAGTTGGCAGCATGAAGACTGGGTTCAAATTTCTTTGATCAATAAAAATTTCATTGCGTCAACTGAATATTTGGAAGTTAACTGTAATTACATTTTAACTCTGACATTTTAACTGGGAACCTTCATTGACAGGTCAAGGACATATCGAGTAACAGCATCAAATGGAGAAGGGAAAATGGTGCAAATGAAAACAGAATGGTTAAGTGACAGGTTTTGAAGCTATGAGATTCAGAAAGGCGTGAAGATCAAAGGAGGTAGGGAGAGCTGCACATTTGTGTTCACATTGTCTTGTTGCTATGATCGTGCATCTATCCTGGGGCGTCCATGTATGTCTGTGGTGACACATGGTGATAAAATGTCCCTTAATGTTACATAGCAATGATGAGTGATTTGTGACCCAGTGATATGGTTGGCATGGTGGCACAGTGGTTAGCATTGCTGCCTCACAGCGCCAGGGACCCGGGTTCAATTCCGGCCTTGGGTCACTGTCTGTGTGGAGACTGCATGTTCTCCCCCTACCTGCGTGGGTTTCCTCTGGGTGCTCCGGCTTCCTCTCACAGTCCGAAAGACGTGCTGGTTAGATGGATTGGCCATGCTAAATTCTCAGTGTACCTGAACAGGTGCCGGAGTGTGGCGACTCGGGGATTTTTGCAGTAACTTCATTGCAGTGTTAATGTAAACCTACTTGTGACACTAATAAATAAACTTAAACTTAAACTTAAATTTGATGCAGGGACACCAGTCTCGGAAGAGTTATTCCAATACATTTGGGGGGGAAAAAGAGAAGGAAATTCAGGGGAAGGTTGGCCAGGGTGGCTCAAACAAAATACATAGAAACACAAAGGTTTGTGAGAAAGAGAGCAATGAGAGAAACCTTTGGCCTAGCAATCAGTCAGTCAGGAAGAATCCTGACTTCCCTCTTCTCAATCTGCATTCTTCCACCTTAATCAACCATTGTCCATGAATAGTCAATGGGAAGGAACCAGAGTCTATATTGCTTTGTGAAGTGTTATAGAGGGGAGTATGCAGAGGGTTCAGGGTAAGGCTGCCAATGCTGGTTTATTCCTGCAGGCTTCATTCCATGACCTCCCACTTTAACAACCCTCCCAGCCAGGCAGACATTTTCCTGTCTCCAATATTTTTATAACTAATAAACAACAATGTTCAAAGCAATTGCAAAATAAGCCTACAATTGTTTTGAAGCCAAGAAGATTTTTTAAATTCCCCTCAGGTTGCTCGTAGTGGCATCCGAGGAGATTAATCTTTAATTCCAGGAATCTGCAGGACAACCCTGGAGAGTTGGCAGCCAGAGATCCAGACCTGGTGCCCCTCGTATTTTCAGCAAGTTTATTTACTAGTGTCACAAGTAGATTTACATTAACACTGCAATGAAGTTACTGTGAAAACAGAGTGAGCAGTTAGGACGGGGAGATTTTAAATACTGAGAAGCTAGTTTAATTTCTCAGCAATGATCTGTTGTTGACGGGGATGGGGTGGGTACTACTCAATGTCCTTCTAACTTGTTTATTTGACTGGGAACATTTTCAAAAGTAGCTTTAGCCAGAACCGAATCCTTTGGAAATAGAGAATCAAGTATCACCACAATCCGATCGTGCTGACTAAATATTCGACTTCCAGTCCGGGTGCATTTTCAATCCCGCACTGGGCTCCGCAGTTAATTCAAGTCTAGAATTCCAAGTCACGGGGATTAAAACAAAACCAACAATGCTGAAAATTTAAAATAAAACCACAGAAAATGCTGGAAGTATGTACAAAGTGAGGCCTCTGGTGAAAGATCAGAGCCAAAATTGTAACCACTCTGCCAGCCTGGTCTGCTGTGTATTTCCAGCATTTTTAGCTAAGCCACACTGTTTTGTGTGAAGTCTGTTTGGTTTAGAAACAACCAATGTAATGTGGAATTATAGAAATTTACCATTCAGCAGGAGGCTTTTCGGTCCATCATCTCTGTGCCAGCTCTTCAGGAGAGCAATCCAAAATGCTCCCCATTGCTGTGTATTGTCCGCATCTTGAAACATTTCTCTGGTTTTCCCTTGAAGGGTTGTTGAGTGATCAATTGGCACAAGTTTTGCAAATGATTTTCTACTCAATGTGGTGGCAGCAAATGACCCCACTGGACTTTCCATGATGGAAGGTTCACAGGAATGACCTCCTCTCATGATGCAATAAAGAGCTCGATCCAGTCAGAAAGAAGAAATGGTTCTACTGATGCCTCAGTACACTGCTCTGTGGTACTGAGGTGCATAACTTTGGCCAGGCATCATTGATCCCTGCCCCATCCTCAATCAACCGATCTGAACCCGAGGAGAATTAGGCTTGTTATCATTTATATAGCACTGGGCAGAGAATGGAAACCCAGCTGGAGTTCCCATTTGCTGCACCTAGAAGATCACAGTGAGCCTTCTCCTTGACATAGTACATGTAGTCATAGTGTGGGGAGCACCATGTACCATCTACAAGATGCACACCAGCAACTCATCAAGGCTCCTTCGACAGCACCTTCCAAACCCACAACCTCTACCACCAGGAAGGATGAGGGCAGCAGATGCATGGGAACACCAGCACCTGCAAGTCCCCTCCAAACAGCTTACCATCCTGACGTGGAACTATATTGTCATTCCATCAATATCGCTGGGTCAAAACCCTGGAACTCCTCTCTTAACAACACAGGGATTTACACCACATCATAATGGCCAGGTGAGGATCTGGGTAAAAATAATTTTAAAATATGCTCCGACTTCTGCACACACACACACAAACACACACACACAAGCACTCACACCTTCACTCAAAGTTCACACACGCAAGTATAGGTTACAGAGTAGGATAGATTTGGCCAAATGATAGTCTGTTAGCATTACAAGTAGTTTACAGATCTCTATGAGATAGAGTTCACCTACATCAATGGGGACGAAGTAGAAATGGTTGAGAGCTTCAAGTTTTTAGGTGTCCAGATCACCAACAACCTGTCCTGGTCCCCCCATGCTGACACTATAGTTAAGAAAGCCCACCAACGCCTCTACTTTCTCAGAATACTAAGGAAATTTGCCATGTCAGCTATGACTCTCTCCAACTTTTACAGATGCACCATAGAAAGCATTCTTCCTGATTGTATCACAGCTTGGTATGGCTCCTGCTCTGTCCAAGACCGCAAGAAACCACAAAGGGTCGTTAATGTAGCCCAGTCCATCACGCAAACCAGCCTCCCATCCATTGACTCTGTCTACACTTCCCACTGCCTCGGAAAAGCAGCCAGCATAATCAATGCCCCACACACCCCGGACATTCTCTCTTCCACCTTCTTCTGTCGGGAAAAAGATACAAAAATCTGAGGACAGGTACCAACCCACTCAAGAACAGCTTCTTCCCTGCTGCTGTCAGGCTTTTGAATGGACCTACCTTGCATTAAGTTGATCTTTCTCTACATCCTAGCTATGACTGTAACATTACATTCTGCACTCTCTCCTTTCCTTCTCTGTGAACGGTGTGCTTTGTCTGTATAGCGCGCAAGAAAGAATACTTTTCACCGTACACTAATACATGTGACAATAATAAATCAAATCAATTAAATTATTTCAGATATAGCTTGGTGTATCTGCTGGCCAAAACTGCCTTTCTAACTTTCAGTGCTGAGGCAGGTTAAAGCTATTGCTAGTCTTCCTGTCTTCCTGAGTGTCAAATTCTCCGTCCTCACTTGCAGTGGCAGCGGGGCATGAACGGCCCGATAATTCCGACCTATCTTTTTAAAAATCCAATTCCTGTTTCCAGACGGTGATTTAAGAATCAACATTTGACGTAAACATGTCTCCCCAAACACCTCCCCGCCATGTAGAATGAAATGTGACATCAGCAATATTTCACTATAAAGTTGCAAATAATAAAAACTATGCACACACATTCATTCTCAAACACTTGCATCTTAACACTCTCATAGCTCTGTTCTGTTTAAATTGGATAGTTTGTGTTGAGCTTTAAAGCACCTTCCTCCTTCCTCAGGTACTGTGCCCGAAGACGGCATTGGGAACCATGGACTTCCATTGGACTGGGGAACCCCCTCGGCCTGAATGACTCTCTGAGTGCATACAGTGAGTATTACATTATCTCACTGAAGCACCTCGGAGTGCAACTTGTTCTACATGAACAACTTTTAATTACCTTTACACCATTTGTAGGGACCATTTTGAAATGTCTGTAATGTTTCTTTGGTTGTACTGAAGCATCTCAGAGTGAAACTTGATGTATGTAAAGAGCTTGAATATTGTCAAACTTTGTGTGATAGTCATTTTGGAATGTTTGTAATGTCCTTTCAGATATTCTATGAATAAAATATATTTTTATAAATACAAACTTCCATTGGATTGGTCTATAACGATACTGGGCAAAGTACTGCAGTGGTTTGTCATTGCCTTCAGTAAGTGGCTGAGCAGGAAGTCGTCCCACTCTTACTGCCTGCCATTAGGGCATTTGGAAGGACTTACAGACTGATCCTCAACCTTTTTGGCTAAGTTATGAACACACCTTCCTTGGCCATGAGTTCCTGCAGTGGGATTTGAACACAGAGGTACAGGAGCTACCACTGAACCACAGGACCTCCTGTTAAAGCCCCATCTAATCACGGTGTTTGTTCTTTAAGCGATAATGTTGCAAAAATACAAGTACCGTCAAAATATCCTTGCATTGCGTTTCTGGATTTTGACTAAGGGAAAGCATTGTTTCAGGACCTGGTGATTTTTCTGGCCAGTTTCTCTTTAAAAATCCCGGGTTTGGGAATTCGCTACCATCTGGTGGTAGTGCTCTGGGCATGTTACTGCTAACACCAGTGTGGTTTCCGGAGTGAGCTGTGGGGGTGCTGAAGATCTAGGTTTATCTCTGCAGTTGAAGGAATCGATGCCTACAAGCTGCAGAAGAGAACTGCTTGTTCTATGCAAATATCCCTGACTGCATGACTGAGCTGTCGCGACAGTGTTTAACCTTTCAATGGCCACCTTCATACCTCCCTTATCAAACTTCAGTGTTAACTTTGATCCGCGCACTCTCATTGTTCTGTGAGTTTGATTGCAGACGTCAGATTATTTTCCTTTTCCTCCTCATCCTCAGTTTCACCAGGGTGTCTTGATTCTCCAAACTCAACGAAATGCCAGCTTAATGTCGAGGGTAGAACTACTTTCGCCTTGACTCTGGCAGTCAGCTCTCCTGTCCGGATCTGGATTAAAGTCTTGCTGGATTTTGGAGACAAATGGTCCCAGCAGAACCTAAACTGAGTATCAGTGAGCAGGTTATTGGCGAGTGTCTGGCATTTCATGACTCCTGTCATCAATTTACTGATGATTGGCAGAAAGTTGATAGATCTTTAATTGCATAGAATTATGTAGAATAGTCAGCACAGAAACATGGCTTTCAGTCCAATCACTCCATGCCAGTGTTAATGTTCCACTTAAGCCTCATATAATTCAATCAGATAATCCTCTATACCCCTGTCCATCAAATATTCAAATTACTTCCCCCTCAATGCATCTATCATAGAATCCTACAGTGCAGAAAGAGGCCATTCGGCCCATCGAGTCTGCACAACCACAATCCCACCCAGGCCCTATTCACATATCCCTACATATTTACCCACTAACCCCTCTAACCTATGCATCCCGGGACACTAAGGGGCAATTTAGAATGGCCAATAAACCTAACCCGCACATCTTTGGACTGTGGGAGGAAACCGGAGCACCCGGAGGAAACCCACGCAGACACGGGGAGAACGTGCAAACTCCACACAGACAGTGACCCGAGCCGGGAATCGAACCCAGGTCCCTGGAGCTGTGAAGCAGCAGTGCTAACCACTGTGCTACCGTGCCGCCCCTCTATACTATTCATCTCAACTACTCCCTGTGGCAACGAGTTCCACATTCTCATCAATCTTTGGGTAAAGTTTCCTCTAAACTTCTTATTTGGTTCCTTGGTTACCTTACAGCAATAGTCTTACTATAGTAGTATAATAGTTTTACTCTTTCCCATAGGTGGAAACACTCTGGGCCCTATTTTACTATTTTGATTCTAAGTGCTGGGCGGACTTGAAAGTGGGAGTGTTTCAGATCCAACTTTTAGACCCGTTCTCTGTCACCCCCATACGCACTCTGCCTGAAGAAATATCAGTGATTCTGAGTCGCGCTGCAGAAGCCTGTGGACGGGGTTTAACGTGCCTGAAATCATGCAGTTCCGATCGGCGCCTCCAACTGCACATGCGCAGACAAAAAGATGATAGAATGCTCTCCCCTGCCACATCGCTCCCGGGCCGGATAATGCTTCCCACTGGCCCCCACAGACATTGCCCCACCCCCTCAACATAACTGACCCCCTTATCCCCCCACCCACCTGCCACCCGGACCGATGGCGCCCTCTTCCCCTTGCCACTCACTAATCTCAGGCAGAATGGCAACAGACCCCTCTTCCCCCTCACTGATCTCAGGCAAAGTGGCAGTGCCCCCTCCACGATCTCAAGCAAAGAGCCGTCGGATGCTCAGCACTTACCTCCTCACTAGCTGGAGCGCCCGAATCAGTCTTATATGGAGCATGTCTGTTTCGTGCCGATTCCGGATGGGCGAACGTGGTGGTAAAGGGGGAAGTGCCAGTAAGGTTGGGCGTGCAGCCCATTAAGTCAATTGCACCCGTTTTGGGCGCGGTCCCGATCGCGGCCATTTTTGGGCCTTGGTAAAGGGGGAACCGGTGCAGAGGCAGGTGCGGATCATGCGCTTCACCTCACACCCTAATTTACCAAGATTTCGCACTCGAAAATGGGTGCAAAGTGATGTTAAAATCGGGCCCTCTGTGTCTGCTTTCTCAAAACCTTTCATAGTTTTAAAGATCTCTATTATGTCAATCCTCACTCTCTTTCCAAGAGAAAAGAGAACCAGGCTGTACTCCTTCTCCTGATAGTTGTAACCCCATATTTCTAGTGTCATTGTTGTTAATCCTCAATTTGGAACTATATTGCTGTTCCTTCCCTGCTGCTGAATCATAATCCTGTAACTCCCGTCCGAACAGCATTGTAACTACGCCACATAGCAGCACGGTGGCACAGTGGTTAGCACTGCTGCCTCACACCGCCAGGTTCAATGTTGTTGAGTGACTGTCTGTGTGGAGTTTGCACATTCTCCCCATGTCTGCATGGGTTTCCTCCGAGTGCTCCAGTTCCCTCCCACACTCCAAAGATGTGGAGGTTAGGTGGATTGGCCATGCTAAATTTCCCCTTAGTGTCCAAAGGTGTACAGGTTAGATGGATCAGCCAGCTTTATTTTTGAAGAAGGTTTTTTGATGGTGGTTTTGAGACTGAGAATAATAAAAAAAAATCACATGAAAAATAGAATTGGTCTAATACAAGTTAATGTACATTGTTAGAAATTTTAACTTTCAGTCTGATAAGAACCAGAACTTTGGATGAAACCATGAGGTTTCTATGTTGATAGATTTTTAACATGAGTTGTTAAACACAAAGGAAGAAGTTCAGATTCTTAGCTTGACCTGAAGATCAGTGATAAAACGCTGTGGTTCACACCATGAGAGATATTTCATGTTCCGACCATTTCCTTTCAAGTAAACAAACCAAGATCTTAACAAATTAGACACCATAGCTGGAGACCGCCACTTCCTTTGAACAATTTCCCCACAGTGGATTTCCCTAACAGCTCAGGATATTGTGTAGCATGCTCTGCACTGAAACAACACAGACAATCTATTCAAACCAGACATTTCCCATTGAATATGATGCCTGGGTATCACTGCATGTCATCAGTTACATGGAATGATCACACCATGCACAGAATAGTGGGATCATTCCTGAGTAATCGTCACCCCCCAACCCTGATACAAGTGGGGCAAGACTTCTTTATCCCTGTACTCCAATCCTGTTGCAATAAAGGCCAACGTGCCAGTTGCCTTCCTAATTGCTTGCTGTACCTGCATGCTAACTTTCAGTATTGCTTATAGAACCTCACCCAAGTCCCTCTGAACAGCAACGTTTACAAGTTTCATGCCTTTTGAAAACATTCTGCTCTTCAATCCACACAACCAGAGTGAATAACATCACTCTTCCTCACATTATACTCCACTGGCCACTCATTTAACCTGCAGCCTCAATGTATTATCATTATATTTCTCCACAACATTGGATTTACCCTTAATATCTTTTGTAAATTCATTCGTGGGCGTTGCTGGCTGGGCCAACGTTTATTGCCCATCCCTGAGGGCATTTAAGAGTCAACCACATGTAGGCCAGGCCAGGTAAGGATGGCAGATTTCCTCCTCTAAAGGACATTAGTGAACCAGATGGTTTTTTACAACAATCGATAATGGTTTCATGGTCATCATTAGATTTTTAATTCCTGATTTCTACTGAATTCAAATTTCACCATCTGCCGTGGTGGGATTTGAACCTGGGTCCCCAGAGTATTACCCTGGGTCTCTGGATTACCAGTCCAGCAACAATACCACCACACCACTGCGTCCCCTGAAATCACCCTGCTTGTGCTGATATCCTGTTAAATTCTTCAAAAAAGCACTAGTCCTCCCTTTCACTCAAAGAGTTGCGAATCTTTGGAATTCTCATCGCTTTAATGAAGTTCAAGCTTTCTGCATTCAGAATGGGCGCAGCAGCATTCTTGACGACAGTGAGAGTACATTTAAACTAACTCACGCTGCCAGGGAACTGAATTGAACCGGCTCTAGGAGGCTAAGAGAGCAAACAGAACTACTGGAGAGCTGAAATCATATGAGGTTAGATAAAAGTTCCTGAGCAATTAATGACTTTCACTTTCAGTATGAGTAAGCTACTATGTGTTTCCAGTGATTTGCTTATTTTTATTCCTTTGTTTTTTTAACACATTAACAATGAAGTTAGTTTCACTCGATGGGAACACGCTCCTGGATCTAGACTCTGACTTCATTTGTATAAAGCCTGAGTGCCTAAATGGTGTTCCTGTTTTGTGGCCAGAGTTTCAGTAAAACTGCTCCAGTGGAACAGAAAAATGTCATAGCGGTAAAGTCAGAATGTTCTTCTGGCCTGAAGCTCAGTCACATTTTTTGGGTCAGGGTCAAAGCATTACTCCACCTTGAATGTTATATCAGACTTAGGGAGCTTGATGCTTGTAAGA
The DNA here is from genome assembly GCF_964213995.1 of Mustelus asterias. Taxonomy (NCBI): domain Eukaryota; kingdom Metazoa; phylum Chordata; class Chondrichthyes; order Carcharhiniformes; family Triakidae; genus Mustelus; species Mustelus asterias. Next base: position 47,447,634 of record NC_135825.1, on the reverse strand, counting down.
ATGATGGGTTCTCAATGCACTCAGTGGACTTTTCGTTACTTCACTCCTCACTGCTGCTTACAATTTTTCTTATAATTCATTCTTGGAACATGGGTGTCTTTGCCAAGGCCAGCATTCCTTGTCCATCCCTATTTGTCCTTGAGAAGGTAATGGAGAGCCCCATTCTTGTAATCATATCCCATCTTGAACTGCTCCAGTCCTTGTGGTGAAGGTACCCCATAATTCTATTAGAGAGTTGCAGGTTTTTGACACACTGACAATAAAGGATTGGTAGGACAGTGTGTGATTCGGAATGGAACTTGGAAGTGACAGCATTCCAATGTATTAATGTCCTCGCCCTTTTAGATGGGGAGTCAGTTAGCTCAGTTGGCTGGATGGTTGGCTCATGATGAGTGAAGCCAACAGCGTGGGTTCAATTCCCTTACCGGCTGAGGTTATTCATGAAGATCCGCCTTCTCAACCTTGCCCCTCGCCTTAGGTGTGGTGATCCTCGGGCTAAATCACCACCAGTCAGCTCTCCTGCTCAAAGCGGAGAGCAGCCTATGGCTATCTGGGACTGTAGCAACTTTACCTTCTAGATGTTGGAGATTGCAATTCAAGAGATGCTATCAAGGAAGCCTTAGCAAGGTGCTGCAGTGTGTCCTGTAAATAGCACAACCTGTGGCCACAATACACTGGTGATGGAGGGAGAAAATGTAAATGTTGCCTCTCAAGAATGGGCTTAAAGAGGCAGAGTGACTTGCTGTCATTTCTAGGATCTATTTTCTCTTCAGGCAGCTCCAAAATAAGAAACATAAATATCCATAATTGCTACAGCGTCACTCTTGGAGAAGCGAATGGGATCTTTCCTCTTTGCTGCAAGTTCCAGCCTGATTATACAATGGTAGAATCATACAGCACAGAATGAGGCCCATTGTGCCTCCCTATCTCTGTCACATCCTCTATCCCTACAAACCTTTGAGAACTCAGCATTCCTCCAATTCCGGCCTCTTGTGCATTCCTGATTTCCTTTGTCCCATCAATTATAGGCATGCATTCAGCTGCCTAGGCCCTAAGGTCTGAAATTACCCCCCTAAACCTCTCTCCCCTTCTTGAAGATGCTCCTTAAAACCAGCCTTTGTCCAAGGATTCCAAGTGGCTCCAATAACACTCTTGATGTGTCTGATGTGCCAAAGGCACTGTATAATTGCAGGTTACACTGTGCCACTCTTTCATAGAGCTATCCAATTAACCTACACCCATGTTCTTTTTCCACAGTCCGGCTTTGTACATTGTAGATTCTACTGATTTTATTTCTGGGAATATCACCCAATTATTAATGAATCGTCTTGAATGATGAAGATTTTATTCATTTCCTTGGCAATTCTCTCTCCCGCCCTTCCGCTGCATTGTTGGAGATGTCAACTCTACAAGGGAGAGTTTCACCACCAGTGCTAACTGTTCCCCCTTTTCGTGTTCAACTGCTCATTATTCATAAATGTGTGTCTCAAAATTATTAGACAGGAGAATAACGCCACAGCAAGCCCAATTCTCTCTCCCCATTGGATGTCCAAATGCACATAGGGAAGGCTGGACAGGAATCAAGGGCTAGAGTGTTGGTGAATTCCATTCCCTGCCCAGAATAACAATCATTCCTCTGCTGCCTCTCTGCCCAAACACCAACAACTCAGAACTGAAATCCATGCCCCTGATAAATGTGAGTCCCTTCTCAGCCTATAGAACCCGGTTAATAACTGGGTAAATTAAATGAACCATCATCGAAGCTTCAGGAAGTTCTTACATGAACAGCTTTCTTTTAACTTTACATTGACCCTGTCTCATGCACACACTTGTACAATGGCTGCCAACTCTGGGCGGATGTAATCCAAAAGCATTCATCACATGACCAGCCATCACCAACCCCCTGCCCAGTCAAATAGCCTCTACTTTCCCATCTCTGACATTAATAACTAATAAATGGAAGAATTCAACAAATGAAAAAAAAGCACACGTTCTTTTAGAACTCCTCTGATTTTCCCATAGAATCCCGACAGAGCAGAAAGAGGCCATTCGACCCATCGGGTCCATATCAACTCTCTGACAGAGCATCTTACACAGGCCCACCCTCCATTCCCACAACCTGCACATTTACCATGGCTACTCCTGTCCTACACATATTGGGACACTAAGGGACAATTGACCATGGCCGATCCACCTAACCCGCACATCTTTGGACTGTGGGAGGAAACTGGAGCTCCCGGAGGAAACCCACGCAGACACGGGGAGAATGTGCAAACTCCACAAAGACAGCGATCTGAGGCCGGAATCGAACCCAGGCCCCTGGTGCTGTGAGGCAGCAGTGCTAACCACTGTGCTGCCCTGTAATAAACTATGGTAGTTGGTGTGCTCCCAGGATATTCACTGCGTCATCCAGCATAATTCCTGGAGGCTCCAGGACAATCCTGGAGGGTTGTCAACCCGCCCGTTCATAACCTGGGGTGACTCGCATAAAATCTTGAGAATCTTCAAGATGTATGATATAAAGGTCATTCTCCCAACAAACCCATTCCTTCCAAAGACACCAGAGAATCTGCTTCGATTGCCTATTTCTTACAGGTCCACTGTCAGATACCAACAAGTATAAGTAGCATTGGTGTAACTAAAGGAAATTAGGGATGCACAATAGGGCGGAATTGGAGAAATGCAGAGCTCTTGAAGGGTTGTAGGGTTGGAGGATGTGACAGAGATAGGGAGGCACAATGGGCCTCGTTCTGTGCTGTATGATTCTACCATTGTATAATGTTGTATAACCATGACCTGCACAATGTCAATACCGTCAATGGTAGTGGTGAATGGGTTAAAATCTAAGAACACCTTGCACACGATAATATGATAATGTTTATGTAATTGACAACGAAAGGCTGGCATGCTGTTGCCTAGAGGACTTTAGTTTCATTAAGTGTTTACTTTGTATCTTTAGACAAGAACGCAATTAAGTCTGGTGTCCCAAAGTAACTACTGGCGCCAACTCTTTACCATCGTTTGTTGCAGGACTAAGAGAAGGTACAATAATACAAAAGCTCACTGTGATACAGCAGCGCGTAAGAAGCTATTCAGCACACCCAGTTCCTCCAACAGCAAGAACTGCCTGCCAACAAAAGAAATCTGATCGCAATAAGAGATCGCAATCCTCTAGCCAGCAATGCTAATGTCTTCAGTGACCGTTCTAGAAACTGTTTACAGGTGAGGCAAGACAAGACAGCACTCCAAGAACTTCCAAAATTACTCAAGCAATGGGGACATTCAGGGAATAAAAGCAATGTTCCTCATTAATCCTCCCAAGTATGACAATGTAGCATTTTAGTGTTAGTTAATAAGCCATTCCGCCCCTCAAAATCGTTATGCTGTCCAGTTCAATAATTTCCCCATGTTTCCCTCAGTACTGTTGCCTAACTAAAATCTATCAATCTCAGACGTTCAACCGGACACTGGCCTCAATAGTTTTTGAAGGGAGGTTGCCCTTTAGGTGGAGGAGTGCTTTCTGATATCACCCCTAAATAGTGTAACTTTACTTCTAAGATTATACCCCCTTATTCTGGACTCCCCCCGGCAGAGGAAGTAATCTCTATCTACCCAATCAACTCTTTTCATCATCTTAAACATCTCTATTACATCATCTATTTATCTTCCATACTAAATGGAACACAAACCTAATGAATACAACCTATCCTCATAATTTAATGTTTTTAGCCCTGGCATCATTCTGGTGAATCTGCATGTCACCACCTCAAGGCCATATATCCTTCCTGAGGTGCGGAGTCCAGAATTGAATGCAGTGGGCCTACTCAGTGTCTAAATAAATATAACATAATCTCCATATGTTTGTATTTCAATCCTTTTGCGGATAAGGCCAATATTTGTTAGTCTTGTAAATTGATTGAATTTCACATTCAGTTTGAGGGAGATAAGAGTGGGCATAAGACTAGTGTTTTAAAGTTAAATGAAGACAATTATGGGGTGAGGCAAGACAAGACAGCACTCCAAGAACTTCCAAAATTACTCAAGCAATGGGGACATTCAGGGAATAAAAGCAATGTTCCTCATTAATCCTTCCAAGTATGACAATGTAGCATTTTAGTGTTAGTTAATAAGCCATTCAGCCCCTCAAAATTGTTATGCTGTTCAGAGCAGGCTAAAGTGAACTGGGAAACTGGGTTAAGGGATAGGGCAGTAGAGATACAGTGGCAGACATTTAAGGAGATATTTCATAACGATCAGCAAAGATACACTCCAATTAAAAAGAAAGACTTCAGGAGAGGATGCAACATCCATGGGTAACTAAGGAAGTTAAAGATAGTATCAACTTGAAAGAAAAGGTACACAATGCCATGAAAATTAGTGGCAGGTCAGAGGATTGGACAGAATCTAAAAAAAGCAAAGTGCGGCTAAAAAAAAATAAATTAGATTATGAGAGGAAGCTAATTAGATATATAAAAACTGGTAGTAAGAGTTTCTACAGTTATTTAGAAAAGAAAAAGGGTAACTAAAATGAGTGATGGTCCTCCAGAGAGGGTGGAGTCTGGTGAATTAATAATAGGAATTCAGGAAATGGCAGATGTATTGAACACATATTTTGTGTTAGTCTTCACTTTAGAGCAGGGGTCTCCAAACTATGGCCCGCGGGCCACATCCGGCCCGCAGCGGGCCGCTTCCGGATTGGAGACCGCTGCTTTAGAGGATACAAATAAAACCCCAGAAATCATTGTAGATCAAGAGGTGACGGGAGAGGAACCTAAAACAACTGCAATCACCAGGGAAAGGATACTGAGAACATTATTAGAATTAAACGCTGCCAAATCCCCAGGTCCTGGTGAACTTTATCTTAGGCTGCTGAGATGCATTGGGTTAATTTTCCAAAATTTCTTAGATTCTGGAAAGATCCCATCAGATTGGAAAATAGTGAATGTGATTCCTCCATTCAAGAAATCAGGGAGACAGAAAGCAGTTTAACATCTGTCATAGGGAAAATGCTGGAAGCTATTATTAAGGAAAGAGATTGCAAAATGCTGAGGTATAGAGGGATCTGGGTGTCCAGGTGCATGAATTAGGAAAGGTTAGTATGCAAGTACAGCAAGTGAATTAGGAAGGCAAATAGAATGTTGTAATTTACTGCAAGTGGAGTGGAGTATAAAAGTCGGGAAGTTTTGCTGTACAGGGCGTTGGTGAGGCCACATCTGGAGCACTATATATAGTTTTGGTCTTGTTTTTGAAGAAAGGATATATTGCATTAGAAGCGGTTCAGAGAAGGCTCAACTCAACTGATTCCCAGAATGAAGGGATTGTTTTCTGAGAAGAGGTTGGACAGGCTGAGTCTGTATCCGTTGGAGTTAAGTAGATTGAGAGGCGATTTTATTGAAACGTAAATGATCCAGAGGGGACTTGAAAGGGTGGATGCTGAAAGGATGTTATTCCTTGTGGAAACTTCTAGAACTAGGAGATATATTTTAAAAATAAGGGGTCTCTCATTAAACCGAAGATGTGGAGAATTTTCTTTTCTTAGAGGGTTGTTAGTCTGTGAAATTCTCTCTCCCAAAGAGCAGTGAAGAGGATCATTGCATAATTTTAAGGCTTCCTTAGATAGATTCTTGACTGACAAGGGAGTCAAAAGCTATAGAAGGTGGGCAGGAAAGTAGAGGCCATAATCAGATCAGCTTATCTAATGGCAGAGCAGGTTCAAGGGGCCAAATGTCCTAATCCTGATCCTGATTCATTTTGTCATATTTTTGTCTATAATTATTTTTTGCTCTTGTCGGCCAGTTTTTAGTGATTCCTACACTTGAACTTTCTGGGATTTAGGTTTAAAGTGGAGCCCTCAAGCTCCACCCAGCTTCTCCTCTGTACAGCTCAGCGATCTTCCATCTGGTATCAAACCAAAGTGCCAGGTTTAATCCATAGCTTGTGCAACATCTGCTGATCTCAGCCGGGATATCATTTAAGACGCCATATTCAGCCCATTATCCATGGGCATGAGAAGGGGAGAAAAATCTAGGAGAAAGGCCTGGCTCTGATGCCCTTTACCACAGAAATAACACGCAAAAACTGATAATCTGGATTCACTCTTGAACATATCAAGGAACGTACTGAAGGCTGCTGATCCCCATTGGCCCATTTCCATCAATGTACTTGATTGAAAGCAATGGCTGAGAGATCAGAAACTTTTGTTGTGAAGTTAGTGTGGGTAAAAAAAACTTCTAAAATGCTAAGAGTTGTAAAATTTCATGGTTCTGTTAGAAAAGGTAGGTTTTTTACTGTACTGAAGAGATGCATGTGCAAGCAGTACACAGACTGAAACAATGCATCAGAGGCAAAAACAACAGGGTTGCCTTGGTAACAGACTTCAGGCATTTGAATCAGAACATGTTTTTGAATTTTAACCAATCAATTTGAAATAAGCATTTGAATAGCAGCAGCCTATCCGATTTGAATTTGATGTTTGGATAAACAAATCCTATTGTGGGGATTTTGCTATGTCATTAGGGGCATAAAAGGCGGGAGCAGGGGCACAACAGGAAGACCGCCTGCCACCTGCCAAGTAATATCATAGTTCTGCTCTCAGAGAGTGAGAGAGAGAAAGAGAGAGACTTGTTGAATTGCTCATAGCTGCATTTACGTCTTAAAAGAAAGCCTCATCTCAATTGCAAAGGGACCAACGTAAGATAGTGAAGATAGCAGAAGGAGATAGAGATTCCAGCCAGATGAAAGAAGTCAGAAGTTTCTGAAAGCCACAAAAGCTTGGTTATATATTTTTTGAGAGTGATGAAATTCTATGATATAGTTTTGGTTAATGACTGAGTATTGTCTTTATCTAAACAGCATTCCATTAGAATAGTGTTTTATTTGGTTTATTAATAGTTTAGTTAACCTGTTCACGGTTAGTTAGATAAATAAGGTGTTACTTGTTTTTTCAGAGGGAGTCTCAGGTAGTTATTTTGATTTGACCACCAAAAGTGCAGCTATTACCCCTTCTCACACACACTTTAACAGATTATGAAGGGAGGTACTTCTCTTTGAGTAGTTGAGTGTTTGTTCTCAGAGAGGAGATCAACCTTCCTCTTCGTAACAGTTTCAATGCATGTGCAGGCATGTAAATGTTGTCATAGGACAGCTGGAGCACCCGTAAGGCAGGACATTATTCTGAGAGACATTCCAGGCCAACAGAGGAGTGAAATCATGGACAAAGTGTAGGATGAAAGCACTGCGGAGGACGTTTTCAAGGGAAAGGAAGGATTGCCTGATGTGGGGAAGCAGGGTTTTAACTGCAAGAAGCTTAATCATTTTGCACATAAGTGTTTGGCTTGAAAGAAGAAAATCAAGCCTATCCAGGTGGCCACTGGAGAGGTATCAGCAGAAGATTTTGATGAAACACTATAAACGGTCCAACAGGTTGGTTCTGTCCAGTCGAGAGGTGATTAATGATTTATGATAGGTGGAATGATCACTTTAGAAGGAGGGCATCAAGTGAATATGAAGTGTCAGATAGAAATGGTGCATCATAGAATCTATACAGTGCAAGAGGAGGCCCTTCCGCCCATTCCACCGACCACAATCCCACCCTATCGCTGTGTATTTACTCTGCTAATCCCCTGACACTAAGGGGCAATTTATCCCGGCCAATCCACCTAACCTGCACATCTTTGGAGTGTGAGAGGAAACTGGAGCACCCGGAGGAAACCCACGCAGAAACTGTTACAGTGGTAACCACTGTGCCACCATGCCATGCAATATCATAACTTTCACGGACCTGTACAAAGCAGCTCAACCTGGTGATCCAAAAATTAAAGCCTCAAAAGTAAGTTTGAGGGCGGCACGGTGGCACAGTGATTAGCACTGCTGCCTCACAGCGCTAGGGCTTTGGGTTCAATTCCGGCCTTAGAACATTACAGCGCAGTACAGGCCCTTCGGCCCTCGATGTTGCGCCGACCAGTGGTACCAATCTAAAGCCCCTCGCATCTACACTATTCCAATATCATCCATATGTTTATCCAATAACCACTTGAACGCACTCAACGTTGACGAGTCCACCACTGCTGCAGGCAGGGCATTCCATGCCCTTACTACTCTCTGAGTAAAGAACCTACCTCTAACATCTGTCCTATATCTCTCACCCCTCAATTTAAAGCTATGTCCCCTCATGCTAGCCAACACCATCCGAGGAAAAAGGCTCTCACTATCCACCCTATCTAATCCTCTGATCATCTTGTATGCCTCTATTAAGTCACCTCTTAACCTTCTTCTCTCTAACGAAAACAACCTCAAGCCCCTCAGCCTTTCCTCATACGATTCTCCCACCATACCAGGCAACATCCTGGTAAATCTCCTCTGCACCCTTTCCAACACTTGGGTCACTGTTTGTCTGTTTGGATTTTGCACATTCTCCCCATGTCTGCGTGGGTTTCCTCCGGGTGCTCCGGTTTCCTCCCACAGTCCAAAGATGTGCAGGTTAGGTGGATTGGCTAAGCTAAATTGACCCTAGTGTTGGGAGATTGGCAGGGTAGATATGTGGGATTATGGAAGTAGGGCCTGGGTGGGATTGAGGTCGGTGCAGACTCGAAGGCTGAATGGCCTCCATCTGCAGTATAGGGATTCGATGATTCCATAATTCTACTGATACTGAGAGGGCACATTAGTCTGAGAGCCCAATGCAATGGCAAGAATGAAGATCTGGACTCCCAGATCATAGATGGTATGCAACAGCCACTCATCTCAGCAAGAGCCAATCCAAAGCTTGGACTAGTAACCCTGACCACACCAATAGCGATTCACAAGGCGTGGCAGCACAAAACTCAGTGACGGCAGAACAGATCCCAGAGGCATACAGAGATGTGTTTACAGGGCTGGGATGTCTACCTGGAGAATATCATCTAGAAATAGGTGAGAGTGTCAGACCAATCCAGCATCTGCCAAGCAGAATTCCAACTGCCCTCAAATTGAGCCCAAAGGACAAGATAGAAAAACTGGAAAAGAATAATCAGAAAAGTGACAACTCCTACAGACTGGATTAGCAATGTGGTAGTAACCGGGTAGGCCGTGAGTATGCTCAAACCCAAAGGATCTAAATAAAACAATGGACAGATCTCACTACCCCATGCCAACCATCAAAAGAATTTTATCATAACTTGCCATGGTGAAGATATTTACTATTCTGCATGCGAAGGATGGTTACTGGCAAGTGAAGCTGGAGGAAAGCAGCAGCTTGCTAACCACATTCTGGAAGCTGTTAGGGAGATACAGAAGATTACGAATGCTGCTGAGCATTTCCACTGCCCCCAAAGAGTATCAACATAGATAACATGAGGTAGTCAGTGATCTTCTCATAATGGTCAATGGATGTAGAGACACAGTAAAAAAAGCCATAGATTACCATAGTCAGAATTTAAGATGACCGCTATAGAGAACTCACCAGCTAAACCCAAAGTCATACAAGAAAACATTGCAACTGAAAATGCCTGAAGTCATGTACACAAACAGCAAAACATCTTCACCTGGATCCCAACAAGGTGAAAGCTGCAGCAATGATGCAGTGACCAATAGATAGGGCAGCACGGTAGCACAGTGGTTAGCACTGCTGCTTCACAGCGCCAGGGACCCGGGTTCGATTCCCGGCTTGGGTCACTGTCTGTGTGGAGTTTGCACATTCTCTTCGTGTCTGCGTGGGTTTCCTCCGGGTGCTCCGGTTTCCTCCCACAGTCCAAAGATGTGCGGGTTAGGTTGATTGGCCATGCTAAAATTGCCCTTAGTGTCCTGGGATGCGTAGGTTAGAGGGATTAGTGGGTAAATCTGTAGGGATATGGGGATAGGGCCTGGGTGGGATTGTGGTCGGTGCAGACTCGATGGGCCGAATGGCCTCTCTCTGTGCTGTAGGGTTTCTAAGCTTCTAAGATGTGAAAACAATTTGTTAGATTCATGAACTATTTTGGCAATATCCAGGCTTGGGCTGACAATTGGCGAGTGACATTCATGCCAGACAAGCGCCAGGCAATGATCACCTCCAACAAGATATAAACTAACCATTGCCCCTTGACATTCAATGGCATTATCAGCTGCATCTCCCATTATCAACATCCTTGGTGTTATCATTGACCAGAAACATAACTGGGTTCGCCAGACAAATACCATTTCTACCAGAGCAGGTCAAAGACTAGGAATCCTGCAACAAGTAACTCACCTCCGGACTCCGCAAAGCCTGTCCACCATCTACAAGGCACAAGTCAGGAGTGTGATGGAATACTCCCCACTTGCCTGGATGGATGCAGCTCCAACAACACTCAAGAAGCTCAACACCATCCAGGACAAAGCAGCCCCATTGATTGGCACCACTTCCACAAACATTCACTCCCTCCACAACCAACGCACAGTAGCAGCTGTGTGTACCATCGAAAAGATGCACTGCAGAAACTCACCAAGCCTCCTTCAACAGCACCTTTCAAACTCACAGCCATTACCATCTAGAAGGACAAGGGCAGTAGACACGTGGGAACACCACTCCCTGCAAGTTCCCCTCCAAGCCGCACATCATCCTGACTTGGAAATATATTACCGTTCCTTCACTGTCTCTGGGTCAAAATCCTCGGGCTCTCTCCATAACAGCACTTTGGGGCCACATGACTGCAGTGGCTCAAGAAGGCAGTTCACCACCACCTTCTCAAGGGCAATTAGGGATGGGCAATAAATGTTGGTTTAGCCAGCCATGCCCACAAGATTGAATTTTTAAAATTTTATAATATTTTTGCCTACTTTGCTGTCAAGAGTATGAACGATTACACCAGCTCATTGCCAAGGGGGCACTGGGGAAACAGAATAAGAAGCAATGTTCTGTAAAATCAAACAACTAGTGATGACAATGCCAATGTTGAAATAAAATGATGTCAATGAGGAAGTTACACTGCAGTGTGACACCAGCAAGACAGGCCTGGGGGCAACCCTAATGCAGCAAGGACAACCAATCACATTTACATACAGGGCATACAAAACGATGCTGTGCTCAGGTCGAGAAAGAGTGCCTGGGTATTGGTTTTGCTTGTGAGTGTTTTCACCAATACCTGCTTGGGAGAGATAGGGTTATAGTGGAGTCCAACCACAAACCACGTCAAGACATTTTCTCAAACCGCCACCTTCTGCTCCAAAATCTCTGCAAAGAATCTTGCTTTATTTGCCGAGATCTGGATGTGACTTACAAGCAAGGAAGCCAGATGTACATTGTAGACATGCTGTAGAGAGCAGCGCTCCTCATGAAGAAAGTCAAGGATGTGAAATCTTCCGGATTGAACGTGAACAGCAGCTTGACATGACCTGGAAGTCATTAACACTGCAGAGACATTGGCCGGAACTTTACCACCCCGCCCGCCACGAGAATTGGAGCGGTCGAGGGGCGAACCATTGAAAGGTCCGTTGACCTCAGGTGGGATTTTATGGTTACGGATGAACGTGGTCAGAAAATCCTACCCATTGAATCTGACAGACAGGCACTTTGCTCAAATTGAGCAAACTACCCAACAAAACGCAACTTTATAAGTACAACAAGAAATAGGCATGAAAAGGAGGCCCGAGAGCATCAAGGATATACCTGTTGTCACAAGAGCATACTGCATATACTGAGATGAAGATAGCATCTTGAACAAAGGAAATAGTCGTCATCCCTAAAGGGGTGAAAGGAGAGATGCTGAAACACATGCATGCAAACCATTGAGGAATTGAATCAACTCTGAGAAAGGTAAGTGAAATGCTCCACTGGCCAAATATGAGCAATTAATTAAAGACCACATTGGCCATTGCTGTACCTGTCACGAGTACCAAGTCAAACAAGCTAGAGACCTGCTGATGATCTATAACATTCCAGACAGACCATGGATGAAGTTGGGCATAGACCCCTTCATCCTGCAGGAACTAATCAGCAGGAATTGATTATCCTGTAACCGTAGGCTACTATTCTGACTACTGGAAATTAGACAAGCTAACTTTAATGATAACCAGTGAGATAGTAGAATGCCTAAAAGCACTAAGTTATCACAGCATGAGGATGAGTGTCAATGGCCCTCAGTTCACAAGTGAAGAATTCAACCGCTTCATAAAGAATTGGGAATTCAACATTATACATCATCTCCATACTATCCCCAATTGAATGGAAAGGGTTAGGTGGCAGTGAAAATCGCTAAAGGCATCACCAAGAAATCGAGCAAATACAGCAGAGACCTACACAAGACAATTCTTGAGTGGAGAAACACACTGACTGCAGGTATGGAAAGTAGTCCAGTTCAAAGGCTAATGTCACGCTGCAGCAAACTAACTCTTCCAATAGCAAGAAAGCTACTGAAACCAGAAGTAGTAATAAGCAACAAGTGAACACAATCAAGGGGAAACAACAGAAAGCCAAATTAAATTTTGCCAAACTATAATCAGAGCTGAACATTGAAGAGTGAGTCAGTGTGCAAACATCCAATGCTCTCAACAGGAGTCAGGCCACGTGGTGACGTGGGACACGTGTAGAACAGTTGTCACAGTGGAAGTGAATGACCAAAGATACCAGCACAAACACAGGCATATGAAACACCTGGAGAGGCTCTTCCTACGCTGCAGGTGGCCAGTCAGGAACACGAGCTCTCAGCAGCTGCACAGCGTACAGAAGGACCATCAGTCCCGGTGGCCCATCAGTCCCCAGCAATGGAAATGGGACAACTGCAATAGTTACCATGGCAACACGTGCCATGTTAACAGCATTACCTGGAGAGGGAACATCACCCAGACGAACAGTCAATGACAACGCTCATACGTACCATTAGTGAACCTGCGCAAAATGACTATGTATGCAATGCATGTGCAGCAACTGATGAGAATAATGCACAGTTTGTTAGTGAATGAGAACAGTTGTGGTGTAGTGGGTGGCTTGGGGTAACTCACAGTTGAATGAAAATTTGTATTTTTTTGTCTTTGAAAAGGTGGGGGGGTTGAGTTTTGCAATACAATCATGACTACCTCTCTTCATAGAAATCATAGAAACCCTACAGTGCAGAAGGAGGCCATTCGGCCCATCAAGTCTGCACCGACCACAATCCCACCCAGGCCCTACCCCCACATATTTACCCGCTAATCCCTCTAACCTACACATCTCAGGACTCTAAGGGGCAATTTTTTAACCTGGCCAATCAACCTAACCCACACATCTTTGGACTGTGGGAGGAAACCGGAGCACCCGGAGGAAACCCACGCAGACACGAGGAGAATGTGAAAACTCCACACACACAGTGACCCGAGCCGGGAATCGAACCCGGGACCCTGGAGCTGTGAAGCAGCATTGCTAACCACTGTGCTACCGTGCCGCTCTTATCTGGCTTGCTTTTTGTTTCCATCTATCTTCATACCCAGGGTCATTTTTACCCTTTGGGGAATAGTGGGGAAGTGGGGGAAGGATCCCTGATCTGATTATCAGCCCACAGAACCAAGCTGAATGCTCTTTCCATGGCCAACAAGTCCTGGCGTTGGACTCGAACCCGGAGCTTCTGGTTCAGCGGTAGATACCACTACACCACAAGGCCTCCTTACGCTTGCTGTAGTCATGTGACTTCTGCTATGATGGACTCCCTAAGGACAGCTATCTTAACCTTCAGTTCAATAAAAGACATTTTACTAGAAAGACTGGTCTTTGAACTCCTAACACCTGTCGTAACACTATCAAGGTACAGGAGGCTTCTGCCCGCTGTGGGCCCATGTCTGGCTGGGCCCAAAACGTTCAAGGTAAAAGAGGGGAGAAGAATGATTGATTTGGTATCATTATATTTTTATGATCATACTGGATAAAAAGTGTAGGTTACATAGTCACTAAACGGTGTTCACATTAGTACATTCTGGACTACACAGACTACCATTGACTACCCTCCCTATGACAGCTATCCAAGGCTAGACCTGTGAATTATGACATGGGCAGCATGTGGAGGGTAGAATATGGGAGACTTTGGAATAGTCAAGGCTATAGGTAATAAAGGCATCAGTGAGGCTTTCATAGGGAGTCCATCGTGGCAGAAGTCACATGATTACAGCAAGCGTAAGGAGGCCTTGTGGTGCAGTGGTATCTACCACTGAACCAGAAGCTCCGGGTTCGAGTCCGACGCCAGGACTTGTTGGCCATGGAAAGAGTGTCCACACTATTCACATCTTGCTGCCATATTTGGTCACAGGATGAGCTTCTGATTACATATCCACTCGGTCACTAAGAGCCTGTTTCCATCTCTGTAACATTGCCGGACTGTACCAGCTGAAACCCTCAGTTGAAACCCTCACTGATGCCTTTATTACCTATAGCATTGACTATTCCAAAGTCTCCCAAAATTCTACCCTCCACATGCTGCCCATGTCCTAATTCACAGGTCTAGTTCACCCATCGCCCCTGTGCTCACTGACTTGTTTGGGTCTAGGTTAACAACACCTTGATGTTAAAAATCCCATCCTGGCTTTGAAACCTCTCCAAGCCCACGTCCCTCCCTATATCAGAAACCTCTTCTAGTCCCACAATTCTTCAAGATATCTGTGCAGATTTCTTTCCAGCCTCTTGAGCATTCCCAATTTTAATCACACCACAATTGGTGGCTGTGTCTTCAGCTGCTAAGACCAGAAACCTCCCCCACAATTAAAATACTGCTCTTTTTTAATCATAGAATCCTTACAGTACAGAAGGAGGCCATTCAGCCCATCGAGCCTGCACGGACTACATTCCCACCCAGGTCCTATCCCATAACCCCACGTGTTTACCCTGCTAGTCCCTCTGACACTAAGGGGCAATTTCGCATTGCCAATCGACCTAACCTGCGCATCTTTCCGACAGTGAGAGGAAACCGGAGCACCCAGAGGAAACCCACGCAGACACGGGGAGAATGTGTAGACTCCACACAGACAGTGACCCGAGCTGGGAATTGAACCCGCATACCTTGCGCTGTGAGGCAGCAATGCTAATCACTGTGCCACCATAATGGCCTGTAACTTCCTCAGAGAGGCAATCAGCATCAGATAGCAACTTACTTGGGCTTAAATTGTAAAGTGCCTGTCTCGCCCGATCTCCCTGACTCAGGCCGGGTGAGACTGAAGAAGTGAAACAAGTTCCTGGCTCCAGCGGTGAAGTGGAAAAGAGGTGAAGGAGGACACGCCCCCTTTTCACAACACCAGCTGCTGTAAAGCAG
This sequence comes from Mustelus asterias, assembly GCF_964213995.1. Taxonomy (NCBI): domain Eukaryota; kingdom Metazoa; phylum Chordata; class Chondrichthyes; order Carcharhiniformes; family Triakidae; genus Mustelus; species Mustelus asterias. Next base: position 47,432,431 of record NC_135825.1, on the reverse strand, counting down.
GTGAGTTTAAAGGTCGCACTGAAAGAGAGAAGCTAAGTTTCTAAGGTAGGTGAATGGGATGTTTGGACAACAGTGTCAGGGGGACTAGCAGGGTAAACACGTGGGGTTATGGGATAGGACCTGGGTGGGTGGTGCAGAGTGAGGAGTCAACACATTAGGGGGGTTCCTGAAATGGGGGTGGTCCAGAGATCCATACATGACAGCGATCCGTATATGAGATGGAGTCAGCTTGGGCGGGTGGGGGGGTGGGTGGTCATTCGGACTGAGGGGGTGTCAGGGGAGGGCTTGGTCGAGGTGGGGTGGGTGGTGGCCGGGCTTGGTTGGGAAGGGTCCAGCCTTGGATCCAGACATTTGGGGTGGTCAGATCACAGGGGAGTGGAAGGGTGCGTTTGGGTCGGGTCAAGGGAGGGGGGATGTCGGGGGAGTGTTGCTCGGGTCAGAGGGTCAGGTCAAGGTGTGGGTACAAATCCCCTGCAGGTGAGAGTGGGAATACCATGGGGGAGTGGGATACTTCGCTGGGGGTGTGTGGGATCCCCTGGGGGGGGGGGGGGGGGGGGGGGGAGTTGGGGTGTGCGGGTTGCACCGTGCGGGGCTGGGTCTGGGTATTTTAAATAGTTACTCTGAAGTTAAAATTGCTTTTTTTCCCTTCTAACTCTTTTGGAGTAACTATCAGAGTAAAACTAACAGAACCATCCGCAGTTAATGATTTAAATCACTTTGTCGGATGGTTCTCAGTCCAGCGCAATTGTCCAGGGGGATGTCAGATAAACCTTTACCTGGGAACCTCCAAGAGGGATTCCCCAGTGCATCATTGGGATACTCCCGAAATCAGACACTAGGGAGCCAGGAGGTATGGCCCATGTTAAATGTTCTATATAAATGAAGGCTGTTGTTGTTGGATGATTCACTGTTTTTTGCTGCCATTCAAAGTATCGTCTAGAAATACAGATTAGTGAAGAAAGCTAAACTTCATTTTCCCTTTTGGCAGCCCAGTCTTGGATCCCTCCCACCGTGGCAGCAACTTCTGTTCCAGACTGGAATCAAACTGCAGGATTTGTTCCCAAACGCTCCATGAGTCTTTGATTATGTCATGTGCTCTCTCATCCAGCGCTGTTTTGTATATTGAAACAAAAAGTACAATTATGTAACCAGTGCTGGCAGCAAGTAATCTATAATGACTACATTAAAAAGTGACCTTGTTCCCCAGGCTTTCTCAGTGAATTGGCCGTAAGCTCATAGTTCTTCCAGGATAAACTGTCCAAATACAATTCAGAAATAAAATAACAGAATGCAACGACTTGAAAACAGAAAGGTATGCTTTTTTAAAATTCTGTAAGAAGTCTCACAACACCAGGTTAAAGCCCAACAGGTTTATTTGGTAGCACAAGCTTTCGGAGTGTCACTCCTTCTTCAGGTGAGTGAGGAGTTGTGTTCACAAACAGGACATATATAGACACAAACTCAATTTACAAGATAATGGTTGGAATGCGAGTCTTTACAGATAATCAAGTCTTAAAGGTACAGACAATGTGAGTGGAGAGAGCGTTAAGCACAGGTTAAAGAGACGTGTATTGTCGCCAGATAGGACAGTTAGTGAGATTTTGCAAGCCCAGGCAAGTCGTGAGGGTTACAGATAGTGTGACAATAACCCAAGATCCCGGTTGAGGCCGTCCTCATGTTTGCGGAACCTGGCTATCAGTTTCTGCTCAGCAACTCTGCGTTGTCGTGTGTCGTGAAGGCTGCCTTGGAGAACACTTACCCGAAAATCAGAGGCTGAATGCCCGTGACTGCTGAAGTGTTCCCCCACAGGAAGAGAACACTCTTGCCTGGTGATTGTCGAGCGGTATTCATTCATCTGTTGTCGCAGCGTCTGCATGGTTTCCCCAATGTACCATGCCTCGGGACATCCTTTCCTGCAGCGTATCAGGTAGACAACGTTGGCCGAGTCGCAAGAGTAGGTACCGTGTACCTGGTGAATGGTGTTCTCACGTGAGATGATGGCATCCATGTCGATGATCCGGCACGTCTTGCAGAGGTTGCTGTGGCAGGGTTGTGTGGTGTCGTGGTCACTGTTCTCCTGAAGACTGGGTAGTTTGCTGCGTACAATGGTCTGTTTGAGGTTGCACGGTTGTTTGAAGGCAAGAAGTGGGGGTGTGGGGATGGCCTTAGCGAGATGTTCGTCTTCATCAATGACATGTTGAAGGCTCCGGAGGAGATGTCATAGCTTCTCAGCTCCAGAGAAGTACTGGACGATGAAGGGTACTCCGTCCACCGTGTCCCGTGTTTGTCTTCTGAGGAGGTCGGTGCGGTTTTTCACTGTGGCGTGTCGGAACTGTCGATCAATTTAATTCATTCATGGGGCTCACCTTCAAGAGGAGGAGCGGAGAGGCAGATCTGCGGGAAATACTCATGGAAAGGAGAGAGAATAAAAACAGCCCGGGGAGTGTGGCCTGCATCAGTAACCTTCAGGAAGGGCAGAAAGGCAAACCAGCAAAAGACATTCATGGAGCAGAGAGAGGATAAACTTTATTAGAAATAACATAAATAATTTTCTACTTGACATAAGTAATTATAATAAGTGATACAAGGATAAGTAGGCCAAAGTAGAATTAGACAAGAAAACTAAGCTGTGAGGAGTATCTTTTAAGCTGAAGTAATTTGAAAAGTTAGCAAGTAAGATGAAGTACAATTAAGTTTAGGACATGGCAAGTGAGGTCAGCTGAGAGGGATGTGTGACTGTCATATGTGGGAAGTCATGGATCCTACCAGCATCCTAGGTCCATTTTGGAAGCTGATGAGGACACTCGTTCATAGAATCATAGAATCCCTACAGTGCAGAAGGGGGCCATTTGGCCCATCAAGTCTGCACTAACCACAATCCCACCCAAGCCCTATCCCCGTAACCCCATGTATTTATCCTTTTAATCCCCTTACACTAAGGGGCAATTTAGCATGGCTAAAGTGCAGTCAGTGGCTAAAGTGCAGTCCTGGCTATAGTGCAGTCAGAGCCAAGTACTGGCACCACAAACAGCCTGACTGTACAGGAGGGGAGGAAGAAGGAAGGAGGTGTGATAGTGACAGGGGATTCATTAGTTAGCGGAACAGACAGGCATTTCTGTAGCCACAGACGTGACTCTAGGACGGTGAGCTGCCCCCCCCCCCACCCCCGGGGGCCAGGGTCAGGTATGTTCCTGAGCAGCTACAGGGCAGGTTGTAATCTCTGGATTACTCCCAGCATGACATGTTGGGGAGTGCAGAAATAGAAGAATAGGGCAGATGAATGTGTAGCTCAAGGGTTGGTGCAAGAGGGAGAGTTTTAGCGTCCTGGATCACTGGGACCATTTCTGGGGAAGGTGGGACCTGTACAATCAGCGCCTGAACCGAACAGGACCAACATCCTTGTGGGTGGGTTTGCTAGTGCAGTTGGGAGGAGTTTAAACTAGTTCAGCAGGGGAGGGGATACAGAGTGTTAGTACAATAGGGACACAGTATACTATAGTTAGGGAACGAAGACAGAAGGAATTGAGCCATGTTGAGCTCCAAGCGAGTAAGGTGAGGCTAGATGGCCTCTCCTTTAATGCTAGGTTTGGATCTTCAAGAAGGCAACTCTTGAAGTGAACTCTTTGATACAGCAGAAGGATCATTGCTTTCAGCTGCCCATTCAACACAAGGAAGCACATGTTTCAAGATCCCTGTGGAATCTATACAAAAGAACTCTTACAGACCTCTTACAGACCCAGGACCAGTAAGCTGTAAACACACACATACAATAGAAGTAGGTGGCAAAGATCAAAACCACAAGACCAACAGCTTAATGCTCAGAAATGCCGCATCATATCGGAAAGTGGTACATGCAAACCTGGACCCAAACATTTTATTGGATGACAGCCAGGAGCTGAGGAATGCTGAATGCATCGGTGTAAAAAGAGACATGCTGTCAACGTTTTTCATCTTCCACTCATCAGGATGGAATCGCAAGAATACCAAATCTCAAACAGGATAGTCAGAGGCTTTTCCCCAGGGTGGAAAGGTCAACAACAAGAAGGCACAGTTTTAAGATGAGAGGGAGTAAGTTTAGGGGAGACGGGCGGGGAAAGATTTTAGCACAGAGGGTGGTGGTGCCTGGAATGCACTGCCAGCAGAGGTGGTGGAAGCCGGCACGTTAGCAACGTTCAAGGTGTATCCTGATAGACACTTGAATGAATGGTGAACAGAGGGATAGAAACCAGGCGGTACGATGGCACAAAGGTTAGCACTGCAGCTTCACTGCGCCAGGGACCCGGGTTCAATTAACGGCTTGGGTCACTATCTGTGCAGAGTCTCCCTATGATTGCATGGTTTTCCCCTGGGTGCTCCGGTTTCCTCCCACATTCCGAAAGATGCGCTGGTTAGGTGCATTGGCTCTGCTACATTTTCCCTCAGTGTACCCGAACAGACATTGGAGTGTGGCGACTAGGGGATTTTCACAGTAACTTCATTGCAGCGTTAATGTAAGCCTGCTTGTGACACTAATGAATAAACTAAACATATTGGTGCAGGCTTGGTGGGCTGAAGGGCCTGTTTCTGTACTGTATTGCTCTTTGTTCTTAACAACAAATTATACTGCATGAGAAGAGGGTGTTGACTGATTGGCAAGTGGATTCTGATTGGTTGTGGCATTACCATGGAGAACGCAGCAGGGAACAGTTAACTGCCAAGATTTTGTTTAAATTCAAACCAGTCATGTTGAGTTTGATTGGTCAAGACATTGCCATGGGGAATGAACCAGAAATGGCTGTTCCCCCAAACTTTTGTTTAGTTGAAAAAGCTGCAATATGGAGACATGTTCGTTGATATTGGGATAGGGACCATGTGTGTAAATATATGTGGCTTCTAGCACACATAAGTGAGACACACTGCGAGTCCCACTGATAGTCTTTAATTATATTAGTGTAATTCTTGGCACAATGGAGGCTGTTTACTAAGTGTTGCCAATCACAGAATCACATCTAATGTTGGACACTATCAGCACTCTCTTCTCAGATAATTACTGTTCCTTTGAGATGTGATACCCCTGCCATTCCGTCCTGATAAGTATAAGCTTCAACAGCATGTCCTTTTATCGGCAATACCAAGCACCTACTGAAGGTACAGAGTGGAAATTCTCCTAGAACTTCATTTTTGAATGTGGAAAGGATACTATTTATCTATTTTTTATTCATTCTTGGGATGTAGGTATTGCAGGCTGTGCCAGCATTTATACCCATCCCTAAATTGAGTGTAAATTGAGTGGCTTACTAGATCGTTTTGGTGGCATTTAAGAGTCAACCACGCTGCCGTGGCTCTGCCGTGGCTCCACGTGGCTCCACATGGAAGCCAGACCAAGTAAGGATGGCAGATTTCACTAGTGGACAGATGGGTTTTTATGACAACCAACAGTGGTTTGAGTTTTAATTCCTGATTTTTATTGAATTCAAATTTCACCATCTGCCACGGTGGGATTCGAACGCAAGTCCCCAGAGCATCACCGTGGGTGTATGGATTGCTAATCAAGAGACAATACCACTGCGCAACCACCTCACCCCTCTAGTACCCTTGAGAAGGTGCTGGTGGTCTGTACCCTTAAAGTTACAGTAACTTGCTAGGGTACTGGGTAAGGAATTGCTTTGGAGGTAGAAGACAGAGACTAGGGATGATGGATATGTACTCCAATTGGTGGCATGTGGCCAGCATCCATGTTTACCCAAGAGATCTGCACTGTGTTCAACTTTTCACGACATTTATAAATTTATATTAAGAAATAGAGAGCCAATAGAGTCTGAAAGACGTGCTGGTTAGGGTGCATTGGCCATGCTAAATTCTCCCTCAGTGTACCCGAACAGGCGCTGAGTGTGGCGGCTAGGGGATTTTCACAGTGACTTCATTGCAGTGTTAATGTGAGCCTACTTGTCACACTAATAAATAAACTGAAACTACATTCAGTGACATGGTTAAGAGTGGAGACGATACAGAAAGTTGCAAAGGAACATGAGCCTGATTCTTGCAAAAAATATCCGCCTCAGATTTTCCCAAAGCTTCCTTTGGGTGTGAAGGAATTCCCCCACTCCAACCATGAGAGGTTTGAACATTCGGATTCCCCTTTCCCATCGCAACGCAAACACAAACCACTGATAAAAGGCTCTGCAATAAAAGAAGGGTTTTGGGTGTTCTCTTCGCTGAAGTTGACTAAGTGCCAATGAAATTGCAGCGCAGTGTGGGATTTCTGCAGCCATTCTCCCGTTTCTCAGCTGGATCAGCGTCTGCGGCCCATCAGCAAAGACAAGCTTCCCTGCCTGCAGATTCCGCAGCTTGCTCACACTGCTTCACTCGCTGAGCTTCAACAAGGAACTTGGCAGCACAGCTGGCACCAGTTGATTTACAGCCCGTGTGGAAGCAGAGCGCAGTGTGCGGCACTGCTCAGATAATGCATGGTCAATAATGTCAGCGGGGAGTTACAAGAAACGGGTAAAAGGATGTGTACTACACCGACTGTGCAACGCTAGCTACAGGTGTGACTCTGGCACACACCATTTGCAGCCGAGCATTCCATTTGTACATTTACAGTCTTAGCTTCGTACTGATTCCACCACAGATACTGGCATTCGTTACAACTTGGACAGCTGGGTTGGCGACAGGTGAAGGTTGACAGTGGTTTGACTGGCACTCCCAGTCTAGGTGCCAATAACGTTAAGGATTTGCAGTTGGTAACACTGCACATAGCATGACGTCATCAGTTGTGTCCATGTGCGCAAACAGGAGTGTTCTCATTGGACAGCCATCACCTCCAATCATGAAATAATGTTTGGCCAACTCTCTTTGTCGAGTGTGCCTGATAATGGAAATGTTCCCAGCACACACCAGGATCTTATCCGAACACAGATAATGCCTGGATAGGCTTACCTGCAGGGAGAAAAGTACTCTGAATAAATTCTATTGCAGACATTTTCAAACATAGCTCAGGCAGGGAGGACTGGGACACTGATATTAAGTAGAATCATAGAACATAGAACAGTACAGCACAGAACAGGTCCTTCGGCCCACGATGTTGTGCTGAGCTTTATCTGAAACCAAGATCAAGCTATCCCACTCCCTATCATCCTGGTGTGCTCCATGTGCCTATCCAACAACCGCTTAAATGTTCCTAAAGTGTCTGACTCCACTATCACTGCAGGCAGTCCATTCCACACCCCAACCACTCTCTGCGTAAAGAACCTACCTCTGATATCCTTCCTATATCTCCCACCATGAACCCTATAGTTATGCCCCCTTGTAATAGCTCCATCCACCCGAGGAAATAGTCTTTGAACGTTCACTCTATCTATCCCCTTCATCATTTTATAAACCTCTATTAAGTCTCCCCTCAGCCTCCTCCGCTCCAGAGAGAACAGCCCTAGCTCCCTCAACCTTTCCTCATAAGACCTACCCTCCAAACCAGGCAGCATCCTGGTAAATCTCCTCTGCACTCTTTCCAGCGCTTCCACATCCTTCTTATAGTGAGGTGACCAGAACTGCACACAATATTCCACAATGTGGTCTCACCAAGGTCCTGTACAGTTGCAGCATAACCCCAAGGCTCTTAAACTCCAACCCCCTGGTAATAAAAGCTCACACACTATAGGCCTTCTTCACAGCTCTATCCACTTGAGTGGCAACCTTTAGAGATCTGTGGATATGGACCCCAAGATCTCGCTGTTCCTTCACAGTCTTCAGAACCCTACCTTTAACCCTGTAATCCACATTTAAATTAGTCCTACCAAAATGAATCACCTCACATTTATCAGGGTTAAACTCCATTTGCCATTTTTCAGCCCAGCTTTGCATCCTATCTATGTCTCTTTGCAGCCTACAACAGCCCTCCACCTCATCCACTACTCCACCAATATTACAGAATATAGAATATTACAACACGGGACTATGCGGCCCACCAGGTCCATAGCAGATCTTTAAAAGAACTGGCCAATTAGTAAATTTCATTTTATCGCCATAATAAGCTTCTAGAAAGATCCAGCTTGTAATTATTTAAATTGTTTTTTCTCTTTAGGACAGCTGAGAGGTTTTTCTCTAATGCTGAGCAATGTTTGAGTCAGAGGGGGGAATCTTACCAAAAAATTGCGGTGTTGGTTCCGGTGAGCAAACTGGTGTGTTTCCCTCCAGATCTTACCACACTCTGTCACAAAGGAACATCTGGGCGAGTTTCACACCGTCATGTGGAGGGCAGGGCCTTAACACACTGGCAAAGTCCAGCTGCACTGAGATCGAGGGGCCATCATTAAAAGGTGCTCTGATCAGAACAAACAATGACCCCCTCCCTCCCCTCTTCACCACAGGGGTCTCGGGGTCCCTCCCTTATCACCCCTGATCGAAGACGGTATTTCTTCCCACACCCTCCAGCAGTCAGTGCCAGCAACACCCCTTCTCCCCCGAACATCGGGCTCCTTCCCCCCCCACCCACAAAGTAAATGCCAGCAAATCGCCCCCATCGCCACCCGAGCTCCCACATCTGCTCCCCCCCTCACCACCACAAATAAAATAACCCCCCCCACTCGCCCATGAGGTTCCCACTGGGGTCCATTCCTGGCACTGCCCCCTAGCACATGTTGGCGCAGACAAGTTGGCACTGCCAACCTGGCATGGTGCCAACCTGGCAGTGCCAATAAGTGTCAAGAGACAGTGCCAGGGAACATTGTCAGGCCACTGCCTGACTGTTTCCTTCTCCCCCAGGGGGCTACATTCATCTTTACCCCCGCTCCCCCCCCCCCCACCGGGATTGGGGGGGAAGGGTTCCCCACAACAGGTTCACGTCTGGGTGAAGCTGCAGTAAACTGTGCCGACATGACGTCATGTTGGTGAGGTTTGAAAATGCACCTCAGGCTCAATATACAGCGAGGGGGTTGGCGCGGAGGGGGGGGGGGGGCGGGGGGGGACGGGGAGGGGGGGTGGGGGGGGCGGTGCGGCGGATGGGGGTGGGAGGGGTTGGCGCGGGGGGGGGTCAGGGGGTGAGGGAGGAGCAGGGTAGTTAATGACATGAAAATGCATTGAAATCTACCATAACAGGCGTGAAGTTGACTATATCAACGGTGAGATCAACGACTTCTGGGCTTTCGCTGAATCTTGAGCCTCCATTCCCGTGGACAGTGAGAGTGGGCTCAACATCACCCCCATAGGGTGAGAGTTTACCAAAATTAGCAAAGGCCAATGGCGGCTGGGAAAAGCAGCGTCGAACCTGCCGACAGCCATGGTGGCGTTTCCCATCGTATAGCGCGGCGTTTCGTGCCGAAACATTCCACAGCGTCTCACCAACAGACGGCCTCTGATTTGTCCGCCCTGCCATCAACTGCAATCATTGGGGTGCCGCAATTAAAGGCTGACCAAGTGCGTGACAGGCAAGGTGTTTCCTTCCAGGGCTCCAGAGGTGACCTCTGCAGGATTTCACAAACCTTCACACACAAGTGCATCCAGAACATCATGGATGCAATCTTCATGAGGGCACGTGGCTTCATCCATTTCCACTGAGATCAGACAGGCCAGGTTCCAGAGTAATGGGATTTGAGCAAATCTCTGGTTTTCTACAGCTGCAGGGTGCCATCGACTGCACTCACGTGGCACTCAGATCCCTGGGGCACCAAGCAGTGAGCACTGTGAACCATAAAGGTTTCCACTTGCTGAATGTTCAGCTGGTCTGCGATGACACCATTCTGCAGACTCCTATATTCTCAGCCGCTCTCCGACCCTTGACATCTTTCAGGGTTCACAGCATCTGCACGTATGTTAGGCCTTCTGTACACCATATGTCTTGCGAGGCAATACGATGGACAACTCTCTGGTGTTCATCCACTGTGTGTGGAGCAAACCCTGTCACCCCTTCCTTTTCACGGTTCTACTCCTGGCTTTGGCCCTGACGTCTTCTTCTCTCCTGCCTATAAGTGATAGCAAGATCACCAGAGATGATCTGGTGATCTGGAGACCTAGGGGAGGCAATGGCCTAGTGGTATTACCGCGAGACTATTAATCCAGAAACAAATCCCACCACGGCAGATGGTGGAATTTGAATTCAAAAAAAAATCTGGAATTAAGAATCTACTGATGACCATTGTCGATTGTCGGAAAAATCCATCTGGTTCACTATTGTTCTCTCGGGAAGGAAATCTGCTGCCCTTACCTGGTCTGGCCTACATGTGACTCCAGAGCCACAGCAATGTGGTTGACTCTCAACTGCCCTTTGAACAAGGGCAGCTATGAATGGACAATGAATGCTGGCCAACCAGCGACACCCATGTCCCACGAATGAATAAAAAAAAGGTTCCATGTTTCACACATTCTCCTCACTGCAGTATCAAAGAGAGAGACTTGACAGTTACATGCTGTTTCCTAAGGACCACTCTTTGCCCATTCATCCTCTGAAGCTGCCTCTCACAGCCCACTGACTCATGTCATGGCCACCACATTGATGCCCAGTCCTTTATTCACATGCTGATTGGCCAAGACCCCACACCACCCTGTCCCACACTACATGACTGAGTAACGACAGCGTTGGCCACTCTATTGCATCCTGAGTTCTCCTCTCAGGTGCAGGCATTGTCTTAACCTTCACTCCAAGGGCTTGTGCTCAGTGTGGCCCATGAAGGGCAATTGTCAATATGCACCTCAGCACACAGCCAACAATTAGGAGCGCTCTCCTTGTGCAGTGTGCCATTGCCAACTCTCCAAGGGGAAAATGTTGCTTTTCCAGTCAGTTTATGGTAAAGGTATACCATGTCAGTTACCAATTTTGGAAGCCAGTGTACCAAGGGTTAAATGCTGAGCAGCAATGAGTGGCACTCACACACATGCTTGAGTGAGCACAGGAGAGCATTAACGCTATTAGCTACATGTTGGTTCTCTGCATCGGTGACTTAGCGAAGTCCATTTCCCTGCCTTTTCCCTGTAGCCCAGTAACATTTTTCTCTTCAGATAATTATCCAATTGCCTTTTGAACTTGCCTCCACCATTCTCAGATGGTACATTCTAGATCCTAACCACTAGCTACATGAAAAGGTTTTCCGTCATGTTGCCTCTTGAACCGGTGTCCTCTGGTTCTCAACCCTTTTAGTGGGAACAATTTCTCCTTATCTACTCTGTCCACGCTCGTTGTGATATTGAACGCCTCCATCACGTTCTCTAAGTACAACAGACTCAGCTTCAACAACCCATCCACATTAATGAAATGTCTCATCCCCATCACCATTCTCCAAAATTTCTTCTGATCCTCCCCAAGCCTTCACCTCATTCCGAAAGTGCGGAGCCCAGAACTGAGCGCAAAACTCCAACTGAGTGGTCCATCAATGTTCATCACAAGTTGTTGTACTCTATCCCTCAAAGCCCAGGATCCCATATCCTTTATTAACCATTGTCTCAACCTACCCTGTCACCTCCAACTATTCATGCACTCCAAGGTTCCTCTGCTCCTGCACCCCTTTTAAAATGTTTCTTTTGGTATATTATCATCTCTCCTCTTCCTTTGTACCAAAATGAATACTTCACAGATCTTTGCATTAATTTTATCTGCTGTGCCTGTGTCTGCTCCACCAGTCTGTCTATGTCCTCTTGAAGTTCCATCAGTATCCCCTTCACACATCACAATACTTCCAGATTTTAAAATTGTATCTACACTGAGGTCTTAAATACATGGTAGCCTCTCTGGTCAGGAATGTTTGGGGTCAAGGCATTTCCAATTTTGGAATTCTCTGGATGGTGAAATAACATTGGAATGCCTAACCACCAGCCTGTGAACCAGATGTAAATATCTAACAGAGATATTAAACAGAGATGAAACATAAAAATTGCTTTATTTGTCCAAATACAGTATCTGTATACCATATTTCCAAAGTACTGTTTGTACGAACATGATGCTGATGACATTGAGTGAACAAACAATTCCACATGACCCAGATTTAGTTGTACCAATTGTTGTAACATTGTTTGGTGTCTCACTAAGAGGTCTGGTGGACCATTTGGTAAGACGTAAACTGTTTATTGGTCTGATAAACCCCACAAAGTCCATGGGGAATCATTGATTGATCTCCCTGTGGGGATCGTTACAGTGTGAGTTTCGCTGGTAACAGGCAGTGGCCTGTCCAGCTGGAAGTCATTAACTCAGCCTTTTATAAGGCAGGCATGGGACTGGGCCTACTGAACTGTAATCCGGGCAGGGACAAGCGTGTGTGAACCATGGTAGTGGTTTAACTTTGCATTCTATAATAAACCATGTTCCTTTCCAGTTGAGCTACTTTAATCATTACAATTGTTAACCAATAACCATACACATATTCACGGTACTTCATACAGGGTGCTGTCTGCATGTGGCTCACTCTACTACACATAGTCTACCATCATGTAACTTTCTACATCATTATGTGGGCAATAGTCTTTCACCAGCCCCACATTAACCCATACTCCGCTGAACACCCTTATACTACACCAGTAGGTCCAGGCTAGGGGAAGTAGGTGTAATGATTATTTACTAAAAAGATCTGAGTACGAATTCCTTTTCCAGAAAAATTGTCAATGTACTACCAGTGCGGAAGGCTTTGATTTTTAATTTTGGCTCCCATCTTTGGCTCCCTGCATTTCTTCCTCCATCATCTATCTTGTCTCGCTCTCTCTCTCCTGCAATCTTCCCATTGAAACAGCCAATAAAGGTGGCAGGTCTCTGTTGCCTGGGCCTGCTCAACAAAAAGTCCAGGCAACTGATGTTTCTGGATTTTAAATCTCCTGACTGGAGAGGGTTACAGTGTATAGATTAAGAAAATCAGTGGCCTTAATACTGTAGCGGGATCTTTCTCTTTACTCCACTTACAGGCCGGTATTTGGGGGTCTGCCCCGATAGCTGCGAGTGTCTCTCTCTTACAGGCCTCGAAATTTCAAAGGATCGGGGAATGCTGCACTGGGACAACTCCGCAGGAGAGAGCGCTGAACCAGGCTCACCGTTTATACCTGACCGGTAACCTGATACTTATATCACACAGCCATCCCAAAACCACCACCAAGGCCTGAGCGATTCTCTCCCTTGTCGGTGGGACAACGGCCACCCTGCACCCACTCCACTCGAGTAGGTCTCCAAGAGAGAGAACAGAGAGACTCTGTCCTTTTTATCTCCTGACCAGCAGTCTCCCTTGAGTGAGCGGGTTCGAATCGCTCAGATCACCCTCGGTTCTAGACTCCGGATTTATGGTAAGGGATATTGAAACTGTGACCTCGTCAGAGTGCGCTGATGAGAGACCAAGAGGCAAGACGGACTCCAAACGAGTTTCAAAACTTACAGTGATTTATTTAACAATAGAATCAACCTCTCCAATACCCCGCCACACATGAATAAAACTTATACTTTATACTATCACTATGGGAGAAATGCTAACGGGTACAACGTAAAATCTTACTTTACACAGTTCAAAACAAGATTACTGAACTTTAAAATTACAATACACCACCCCTCCGCTTGCCTCAACCTCTATCCTATCCTCGGAAGCTTCACAAGGTTGGCTGGGATACTCACAATTCTAAAAGGCGTTCCTTTGTGGTGGGCTTGAATGTCTTAGTGCAGGGTCGAAACTGGGCTGCTGTTGGTCTTCACCTCTGCACATCAGCTTGTGATTCTGGAAGAGCGCTCGGTCTTGCTTGTCTGCCTCCCTTGAACTTAACTTCCGCCCAATTTAACAACCAACTTCCCTGCCCCCGTAGGTGATTTTCGAGGACAATGGGCTTCCGATCACCGGCAGTCTCTGTTTTAATTGAGTCAGGTCCAAACACAAAAAGCTGGAACTGCCTTGAACCCCCGTGGGTCGTTATCTTAATGTTTTCTTAATGCTCCTCTGGAGCTTCCTGAACAGTATCTCGGTAGTGGGATGGGTCTTCTTGTCTTCTGTGGATGGGCCGATTTCCATGGCCATCCGTCTCCCTGCTGGTCTGTTTACTGTTCGTCTGTTGGCCTCCATCTCCCTTTGTCCTCCTGATGATTAGATCACTGGTGTGTCTGCCTTTCTGGCCACTTGCATATTCAGGGGGCTCACACCTTTCCTTAGCGCAGTCCACAAGCAGGTTATGTTTGTCCTGCAATGCCTTCTGGGAGGTTTTTATCAGCCAGCAGCCAGAGCTGGCCACTTTTAAACTGTCAGGTGTCTCCTGAGTCCTTTTAAAATATGGAGGATTGCCCTGAAACTTACAACACTGACCTCTGGGGAATTCCACAATACACCTTCCTCCCATCTGAAAAATAGCTATTCACTGCAACACTTTTTTTCCCCTGTCACTCGGCTAACTTTGCATCCATATCATCACTATCCCTTTTGTTCAATGTGTTTTAACAAACCTGTTTCATGGCCCTTTAACAAATGCCTTTTGAAAGTCCACGTACACCGCATCCACTGCAATACTCTATATTACCTCATCAGTAAAATCAATCAAACTAGTTCAACATAAGCTGCCCTTAATATTCTTGATAAAACTGGAACATTTGACCCAGAGGTAGAGGCACTACTACAGTACCACAAGACTCCCATCCTTTTCTACAGCTAACCTAAATTTTATGATATTATGATCACTGTTTCCAAAATGTTCCACTCCTGGCACTGGATCCACTTGACCCACCTCAACCAACAATGTCTCCATCCTCATTGAACTGAAATATACTGATGTGGAAAATTCACCTGGATACACTTTAGAAACTCTCATTCAAACTATTATTATCCCAGTATATGTTCAGATAATTGAAGTCCACATTATAATGGGGCGACATGGTGGCACTGTGGTCAGCAGCACCAGGGACCAGGGTTCGATTCCAGCCTTGGGTCACTGTCTGCGTGGGTTTCCTCCGGATGCACCAGTTTCCTCCCAGAGTCCAAAGATGTGCAGGTTAGGTGATTGGCTATGGCAAATGCATGGGGATAATCATGGGGATAGGGTGGATGGGAGAGTCTGGGTAGGATGCTCTTTCGGAGAGTCGGTGCAGATTCGATGGGTCGAATGTCGTCCTCCTGCACTGTAGTGAATCTATGGTTACTCAATGGCCCTTGCATCTTTCTGTAACTCTCGGAATTCTGCCACGCCTCCTCTTTTCTTTCCTTCCTAATGTTTGGAGTTCAGAGCAACCTCAGCAAAAATGTTGTCTCGCGAGTCCCATAGATCACTCAGCCAGGAAGCATGGAGTATCCAGAACCTGGATATGCTGCTCCCGTTAGGAAGGTGCATTTGTTGGCATTCCCCTCCCTTGTTAATCAGGCAGGAATGGGGCAGGGATTTGACACCTTTGTGAACTTGCCTCATGACCATCTGCAATGGACGATCATCTTCAGCAGCCCCGTCTGCTGGGCCCAGCCAGGGAGGAACCCGGCAAGAGGTTCCCAGGCCCATCCTCGGCCACTCATTGTTTGTGCTGCTAGTCCATAAAGTTCTGAATCCTGATTTTTAAGGAAGAGTTATCCTTGCATTGATAGCTATCAGTGGCTCACTCAGAATAAATCCAGGCTAAACGGCAAACAGGAACACAACGCCGGAGAGATTTTGGAACTGTGTGGCTCTCTTTGCGTGAAATGTGACAGCAAACTGACTAAATGTACCATCTCAATGTCATAATCTAGAACATTCTGTGCTGGCAAGAAGCAGAAGGGAGATGAGGAGAATTTTCCTTTGATGAAATGAGTTGTTACGATCTGGAAAGCACTGACTGATAGGCAGGAGATTCAATCATAAGTTGCAATGGTGAATTGGATAAATATTTGAAAAGGAGAAAACAGTGACGGGCTACGGGAAAGGAGTGCAGGCGGGGGGCCATTTGGATATCTTTTTGGAAGAGCTAGAATAACAATGATGGGTCGAATGGCTTCCTTGTGGGCTGTTTGATTCGATGATTAAATATCCTATGCAGTAAAATGCAACATGAAGAATAAAACAGCCTCCGTTTGACCAGCTATTGAAAAAGGTAGATTGACATTACCTGAACAAAATTGGGGGGTGGGGTTAGTTATCTGATGTATGTGACACTCAAGGAGGCTAGAGTGAAGCTGGAAGTACGATCTAGCTGTAAGACACCTGCCGAATGTAAAGAAAGTAACTGATAAATGAGCTTCACCAAAGGCTCCTGTGAGTAACCCCACAGACTGAGGGGTGTGGGGGCTGTGAATCCTACCTGCTGCTGAGAGCGAGCTGTTAAAAGCTCTCATTGTTCATTGCCAGGAGTCGAGGGGACAGCCACAAAGCCAAGCAGTGTAATAACTCTCTCTGTATTGGACGCCAAAAGGTGGGTTCTGGTACATGGAATTGGACAAACCATTGAGTGTTTATGTGCTATTGCTGTCACGTAGTGGCGGGTGCCTTTGCCGACATCACAACAGTCAGGCAACTTCATAGTAGTTCATTGTATGAAATGTGCTGAGACCTTCCAGTATGATACAGATAATTAGCAGGTAGCAGGGCCTGAACAGGCCGTTTGACATTTCATTAGTTTTTGATTTGATTTACTTTGATTTGATTTATTATTGTCACATGCATTGGGATACAATGAAAAGTATTGTTTCTTGCGTGCTATCCAGACAAAACATACCATTCATAGAGTACATAGGGGAGAAAGAAAGGAGAGAGTGCAGAATGTAGTGTTACAGTCATAGCTAGGGTGTAGAGAAAGATCAACTTAATATTGCCCGATCTGTAAGAGACTGAAGTACAGCATCCGTTAGAGAGTTTAAAAGAGTTAGAATTCAGTTTTAAAAGCATAGAACAAGAGTCATAGATAGAATTAGAGGGTATGCTGGGGACAGCTTCCAGGAAGTCGCCACGCTCCTGCACCATCTTAAAAGCGAAAGGCACAAAGCATTGGAATTTATCAGAGGTGATGCTTCAGTTTATCCAGGCAGTGCCGATCTTAGGAGTCCAATTGGAGAAAAATAGCCTGAGAGATCTGCCAGTGATAAGACATATCTCCAATGCAGTTGCATTCACTGATAAACAACTAACTGCTGATGGATTGGAGCCAGATCAACAATATTAACTTATATTTATACTGTGCTCTAGCCTAGTAAAATGCCCCAGGGCACTTGACGAGAGCGTGATCAGCCAAATACAAAATACACACCAAAATACAAAACCAAACCACATAAGAAGGCACCAGGTCAGGTGACCAAGAGCTTGGTAGGTTTTAAAGGAGGCAAGAGAAGTAGAGAGGTGGAGAGGTTTAGAGATCAAAAGCAAAGCTTAGAGATTTGACATCCAAAGGCATCAAAGAACGATCTTCACAAAAAGGCAGTGAGCGGTTCAATCTTAGGTGTAATGTTGTTAAGCGTTCAGGACAATGCATCATTATAAGATGCACATGGATTGGATAGAGGGAGTAGCATGTGCCCAAAGGTAGAATCTTCGATACTGTAACAAGGCATTCAGCCCAACTCATCTCACTTCCACACAAGTCTTCTCCCACCTTACTCTTTGTAATCCTATCAGCAAAACATTCTATTTCTTACCCTCTCATTTGTTTATCCAACTTCCCCTCAAATGCTGCAATAATAATTGTCCCATCTGGTCTGTGGTAGCAAATTCCTCAATCTAACTACTCTCTGCGTGAAGAGGTGGCTTGAACTGAGGGGCTTACTAGACTTTTCAGAGAATAGTTAAGAGTCAACCACATTGCTGTGGGCCTGGTGTCACATCTCGGATAGACCAGGGACTGACTAATATCGGGGTGGGGAGGGAGAGGAGGGTGGATGGATCGCCCCACTCCCACTTGGAAGTAAAGTCAACATGGAGTCGACATGCACCATGTTGACCCACGCCCATAGCCATAAAGTGCTATGAGGCAGCTAAGCGAGGACCAAGTGGGACGTCAACCTCTTACTGAGGAGGAGGTCCTGCCCTCTGGAGCTACCAGCCACTCTGGAGTGGCCGTCAGCTCCATCAGTCCCTGCAGCACCAAGAGCATGTCAGTGGCTGCTGCCAGGACTGCAGGAGAAACAGGAAGATGGTCTGTGGATTCCCTGTGACAAAAATGTTATTTTTAAAATAATTCTGGGGTTTGCTGTGGTATTCTGTGAACAGGATTGTGGGGATTGTGTGTGCTTATGTCTGCGTGTGTATGATTAACTTAATTAGGCTGGGGATTAAGCATTTACAAAGTTGAGGTGTGAAAGGCAAGCATTTTAAGTGAATATGACCAAGTTAGATGTTCTACAAGTAAACACATGGATAAGAATTTGCATTATGAGATAAGTGTGGAATTTGATTTTTAACTGTTAAATTTCAAAGGGAGGTAAGAAGGAGTTTACAGCTTGGAGCAGGTCATAAATAAGACAAAGTTATTAAATTTTATGGTAGTTGAAAAAAATGATCTTAAAAAGACCATGAAAGATTTTATATCCCGGGAAAGGTAAGTTCCAAAGAAGAATCAGGACAAAGAGAAAATTTGAAAGAGAAGGAAGTATATTTAGAAAGGTTGGAATCTGTTTTGAGGTGTGGACGTGTAAGATCACAGTGTGCTCTGTGCCAAGACAGGACTGTGAAGAAGTGAAGTGAGCAACCTTCAACCACAACCGAGAAGTGTCTGGTTGTCCCAGAAAGCAAGTCTTGAATTTCCATATCCAAGTGAAAGAGAGAGAAGTACTGTGAAATACCTCCCCACAACAGTGGGTTTGCCTTGTGATGATATAACTGGAATTTTATAGATTAAGTATCTATAAGAACTTTTGCATAAAAGGGGTGTGAGTCAAATTAAGCAAGGATCTTTTGGGGAAATGTTCTGGAAGGCTACTTTTACCTGCATAAATTTAATCCTGTGTGTTTAAGTTTTCTTTTAAGGAATGTTTTAATTTAATATTTAAAATTTTCAAAGGTGTTCCTGGAATTTGTGGCTCCTGACTTCAGTACATGTATTTTCTCGTTGTAAAATACAAATAGAAAACCATTGTAATCATTTGTCAAGTTTCCTTTTCTGAGGATTGGCTTGCACGGTACTTATCACCCACCAGATCGCAACACTCCAGAGAGGGCAAGTCCAGGGTCTTGGGCAGGGAGGGTTTGGGTATGTCAGGGAGAGGGGCAGGGTGGAGGGGAGGGATGGATATCAGGCTGAGGACAGGTAGGAAGGATGTGGGGGTTCATTCTTTGAGGGGAGGGGGGCACCTTGTGATTGGCAAAGGGCAGCCCCTGAAGATTGAAACCTCTCTTCCTTCCTGCCCTTTGATGAACGTTTTCAAGAAATCGAGCTCCCCGCTGCTGTCTAGCTGTCCACACCTTGGGAGAGTATCATCGGGGCAACCGGCTTGATAAGAAGCCTTATTGACGCTTAATTACTTATTTGAATATGGCAGGCAGGCTACCCACCTCCCCATAAGGGAAAATGGTGCAGTGGGCACTCACCCTATTTTTGCGTGTTTCTTCACCACTGCACCCCACCCTACCCAAAACACACCCGGCGGAGGGGCACATAAAATATTGCCCCAGGTAAAGATAACAGATTTCCTTCTCTAATGGACATTAGTGAACCAAATGGGTATTTACAACAATCACCCTTCATTCCATTGTCACAGTCACTGAGACTAACTTTGGATTCCAGATTCATAAGAACATAAGAACATAAGAAATAGGAGCAGGAGTAGGCCATTTAAACCCTCGAGCCTGCCCCGCCATTCAATAAGATCATGGCTGATCTGAAGTGGATCAGTTCCACTTACCCGCCTGATCCCCATAACCCCTAATTCCCTTACCGATCAGGAATCCATCTATCCGTGATTTAAACATATTCAATGAGGTAGCCTCCACCACTTCAGTGGGCAGAGAATTCCAGAGATTCACCACCCTCTGAGAGAAGAAGTTCCTCCTCAACTCTGTCCTAAACTGACTCCCCTTTATTTCGAGGCTGTGCCCTCTAGTTCTAGCTTCCTTTCTAAGTGGAAAGAATCTCTCCACCTCTACCCTATCCAGCCCCTTCATTATCTTATAGGTCTCTATAAGATCCCCCCTCAGCCTTCTAAATTCCAACGAGTACAAACCCAATCTGCTCAGTCTCTCCTCATAATCAACACCCCTCATCTCTGGTATCAACCTGGTGAACCTTCTCTGCACCCCCTCCAAGGCCAATATATCCTTCCGCAAATAAGGGGACCAATACTGCACACAGTATTCCAGCTGCGGCCTCACCAATGCCCTCTTCATTACTTGGATTTACATTCCACTAATCTTAGCCTGGGCCTCTGGATTATTAGTCCAGTGACATTACCACTGTGCTGCCATTTCCCCATTTTCCTAAATTCCTTATTGGATTTATTAGTGATTATCTCAGGTCAAAGAGAGTCCCCTTTGATTCTCCCAGCGTCCTTATCTGTTTCTCTCTTTCTGGATCTTTTTTTCTGAGTCATTATCTGATACAATTTACCTTCACAGCAACAGGAATTCACCTCTAACTTAGTTCAGAAATATATGAAGATAGCAATATTGAAACCTATTCCATCGAACAGGAGGCAGCCAGTGAACCCCTGCAGTTTGTTACATGGGAACAGGAGGCTGATATTATGCCTCTTGTGCCTCTCCCATCATTCCATTAGACTGACTGATTAATATCGTAACTCCATGTATGTTTTCATAACCTTGCCTATAATTAGGCTCTGACGTAGCTTGGTATGTGTTGAATTTTATTTTCAGAAAGACCCAGGTAATGTTGAAAACAGCTCTCACTGAGCAGAAGAATAATATACTTTGTGATGTTCAGTCTTCAGGTCATATTTTGGGATTTCTGGCTATGTCAAGACAGAAGGGATTTGCCACGGCGCATTGAGTCAAGTTTATGTCACGAGGCTTTAGATTGATAAGGTGGAATTTAATATCACCTCCCAACATAAATTTGGATCCCTGAGAGCCACCTTTCTTCTGACATCCCCAGCCAGTGATCCCCTCCCCTCCCTCTCTCAGTCATTGTAACCTGGTCTCCTGGCTGATCCTGAGCCTCTGGTGGGTGCAGTACTCATGATGTGGAGATGCCGGCGTTGGACTGGGGTAAACACAGTAAGAAGTTTAACAACACCAGGTTAAAGTCCAACAGGTTTATTTGGTAGCAAAAGCCACACAAGCTTTCGGAGCTGCAAGCCCCTTCTTCAGGTGAGTGGGAATTCTGTTCACAAACAGAGCTTATAAAGACAGACTCAATTTACATGAATAATGGTTGGAATGCGAATACTTACAACTAATCAAGTCTTTAAGAAATGAAACAATGTGAGTGGAGAGAGCATCAAGACAGGCTAAAAAGATGTGTATTGTCTCCAGACAAGACAGCCAGTGAAACTCAGCAGGTCCACGCAACTGTGGGAGTTACAAATAGTGTGACATGAACCCAATATCCCGGTTGAGGCCGTCCTCGTGTGTGCGGAACTTGGCTATCAGTTTCTGCTCAGCGACTCTGCGCTGTCGTGTGCAGTACTGGCAGCTACCACTAGTGGCATTGAGGAGCTGCTGGCCTCTGACTGGCCAGAAATTCTCAGGGGCAGGATTTCTAACCCCACCCCCCCTCCCCGGCCCCGGGGTTCTGATCCCAGGGACCACCCGTGACTGGCCACTTGGGTTCCTGACTCACATTTAATACAGCAGATCTTCCCCCAAAGGAGGACTCTCGATGGTTCTCCATATGAGGAACCAAAACCCCATCGCCTGGATTAAATTCTGCCTACATCGTGGCCAAGCTTGGTGGAGGGGATAGTGTAACAAAATGGTATTGCTCAAACCATCACTTCAAAGTGAGGCAGTGTGGGTGAATGTAGGTGCCCCAGACAACCATCCGTACTTACTGTTTTCAGATAATTAACTCATTCAGAAAGAGGGAACAAGCTCTCAGGGATCCCACCAAGAGGGGCAATGACCACTTCTACTGGCCACCCTCCTTGCAAGGATCAGCAGAATGATCTGTCACATAGAGGCATATAGATGTTGTAGGCTGTGGTAGTAGTTCTATTATTGTTTGATTAACCATATTAATAGGCTCACCTGCATGTGAGATGAGATCGGGGACCTTGTTTGGAGAGAACCAATGAGTGTCTACCACCAAGGAAACATAATTAGGAGGAATATTATCATAAGGATATAAGAACTCGGAGCAGGAGTAGGGAATGCAGCCCTTCGGGCCTGCTCTGCCATTCAATATGATCATGGCTGATCTCACCTCAGCCTCAACTCCACTTTCCTGCCCATTATCCAGAACCCTTTGACCCATTACTAATTAAAAATCTGTCTATTTCCTCATTAAATTAACTCAATGTCCTGGCATCCACCGCACTCTGAGGTAGTGAATCCACAACCTTTTAAGAGGAGTAATTTTTCCTCATCTCTGTTTTAATTTTGCTACCCCTTATCCTGAAACTATGACCTCTTGTTCTAGATTGCCCCACAAGAGGAAACATCCTCTCTACATCTATCCTGTTAATCCCCTTTAGCATCTCATATACCTCAACTGGATCTCCCCTCATTCTTCTAAACTCCAGAGAGTAGAGGCCTAAACAGCTCAATCTCTCCTACAAGAATGATCTCTGGAATGAAGAGCTCCTTGTAGGAGGGAACGGTTGAGGACTCTGGGTCTGTACTCACTGGAGTTTAGAAGGACGAGGAGGGATCTTATTGAAACTTATAGGATACTGTGAGGCCTGGATAGAGTGGACGTGAAGAGGTTGTTTCCACTAGAATGAAAAACTAGAACCAGAGGGCACAACCTGAGGCTAAAGGGGCGATCCTTTAAAACAGAGATGAGGAGGAATTCCTTCAGCCAGAGAGTGGTGAATCTGTGGAACTCTTTGCCCCAGAAGGCTGTGGAGGCCAGGTCATTGAGTGTCTTTAAGACCGAGATGGATAGGTTCTTGGTTAATAAGGGGACTGGGGTTATGGGGAAAAGGCAGGAGAATGGGGATGAGAAAAATATCAGCCATGATTGAATGACGGAGCAGACTTGAGGGGCCGAGTGGCCTAATTCTGCTCCTATGTCTTATGGTCTTCTGGTATTGTGGTCATAAGACAAACCCCTCATCTCTGGAAACGAGCCAGCCAGAGACTGAAGAGTACAAGTTTGTTTTTAGGTCACTTAAATGTCATGATGTTTTGACTCTTTGGCCTTTGGAGAATGGAATTTAACCACAAACTGCAGACTTTTATCTAGTGCTAAGGAAGCTACTGGACTGTATTGTGAAAATGCCTTCTATCTTCTGTTCACAAGCTGTGAATAAAATTAGTTTAATAATGTTTGCCTGTATTGAACAGTTGTTTGTTTTAGCGAGATGTGCAACAGAGAGATCACCACGAGGCTGGGGTGGAATTTTGTTTTGGAGAAATTGAGTGCTGAAGAATAATGTGTCACATTTTTGAAACTTCTGTGTGAGGGGAAACAGCACGTGGAGGGTGAGAGTAAAAGGACTGACATAAGCACCCAGAGTAAAAATGAAAGTCAGAGATACACATCAAACTTTCAACATTGAGTATGTTATCCTGGAGGGAGAATGCAAGAAATGCCAAAGTCACATTTCTTTAGACAAAACTGGTGTGTGAAGCTGACTAGTTATTCTAATCAGAGTAATCAGTGTTCGGTGAAGTTAGCGCAAGGGAGCAATATGATAATACATCCTACTACTTGCCATTGCAGTAATAAGAGGGAACAAAGTCTGCCTGATGGGAATAAAGTATCTTAGGAAGATACATTTGAGCAAAGAGGACCAAATGATGAAATTAGACATCAATACGATATTAAATATTGTAAATTAGCAGACTTATACAGACGTGGACGTCCCATGAATGAGATTTCCCATGAATACTAGCCAATCAGTTAGCTATGAATTACTTCACATAGATAAATGACGTGCCAGTGTCTGCCAGAGAAACTGATGAAGAAACTCACAAGGATGTGGTGCTCAGTAAAGTGCTTAGTTATGTCATAATGGATGGCCTGTAGAGTGTGATGATGGGAAATTGCTGGCGCATTTCACACATGTCTGAGTCTAGATCAAGACCGTCTCCTAGGGGGTTTAGGAGTCATTATTCTATCAAGATTAAGAGACAGATTGTGAAAGAAACTTCGCCCAGAGCACACAGGGAGAGTCCGTATGGAAACAGTGGCAAGAAGCTATTTTTGGTTTGTATCCAAAGGTAGAAGGAGCTATTGAAGAGTTGGTGAAAGTTGTGAAGTGTCTCTCAGAATGAGAAATGATCCAAGCCACTGTACCTGTCATTCCTTGTTTAAACACAAGAAAACCATAGGAATGAGTAGATGTTGATTTATTTGAAGTGGAAGGGAAAGAGTACCTTCTAGATTGTAGTGCATGGATAAATGTTGGACACAATTTTCCCAAAATAAATCAAAGTGCCCGACAGGTAGGAAAATGGGACTTTGTACAATAGAGGGGCCGTCAGGAGAATCACACCAATGGGGGGAGGGGGGGGCGGAGCCTAAGCTCACTGGAGAGGCCTGCAGCAGAGTGTGCATGAGGCCTACTGGGAAATCAGTTGATATGCCCCATCCCACCCCCCAGATCACCAGCCCCGGCTTCCCGATCACTAGCCCTACATCAGCCCCCACCCTCCAATACAGAGTGCCCTTTTTCTCTCCCCTCTCCCCTCTCTCCCCTCCTACCTCCCCAAGCCAGTGTGGCTCTGCCCCTGTCTGGCCCTGCCCCCATGAGGCCCCACCCCCTTGACCCCAGAGGGCCCTGCCAGTGTGACAGGCTGGCAGTGCCAAGGTGCCTAGTGGGCAGTGCCAAGGTGCCAGACGATTGCGTCCCGGGCTTGCTAAAGAGATTTAAATCAGCCTATGAATATTGTAATCAGCCTCATGCTGTTCCCTAGCGCGAGGTTGATCACATCATAAAAAATGGCCTCGTTATTGGCTTCCCGTTGTCGAGTAGCATAGCTGGGCGGGAACATCACACCCTTTGAGTCTGTGCCCATTATCACAAATACCAAACTATTGAGGCTTTGAGAAATTGGTTTGCAATTTTTGGGTGGCCGGAGGTGTTGGTGTCAGATAATAGTCCATAGTTACATAAGAGTTGTAAATATTAAGAAATATATTGACAATATATTGCAATGGTTAGATGGAACTAAACAGATTCTAACAACACTCAACATCGAATGGTGCTGCAGAAAGACGTGTACACATTGTGAAGATCTCTTTGTAGAAGTGTCCGCTCAATAACAAGCTGGGGTGTCATTTCCATGTTCCTCTTTAACACAAGTTAGACAATTTTCTGTTCCCTACAGTCTCCAATCTTATGGGTTAGTCTTTAAAACATGCTCCTCGGACAAGGTTTAGTTTCCTCAAGACTAATGTCAATAGCAAAATAAGAGGAAAACAAGACAGAGTGAAGATGAGTCAGGATATACCAGGCATGATACTGAGAGAGTCCAGAGCTGGTCACAGGGTCAGGGTGAAAGCTCACCAAAGTGATAAGGAGAAGAATGTGCCTGGTGTTGTTGTAAAGAGATCAAATGTACTCACATATCGAATGAAGTTGGAGAGAGACTCTATCAGCGTAATTTGCTTGAAAGGGGCAATCTGACAAAGGGAGAGTATGAGAAACTTCCAATAGTCCAGATCTCTTCCACAGCCCAAAGTGAAAGTTAGGAAGAAAGTCAAAGTCACAAAGAAACTTAAAGTTTGCTGGTACTGTAGAATCCACTGGCAGAGCGACGTGATTCAAAGGGGGGAATTTTCCCAGCTCGCCCGCCACGGGACTCATAGCGGGTGAGGGGCGCGCCATGCAAAGGCCCGTTGATCTTGGGCGACATTTTTGGGGTGAGTGTGGCCGGAAAATCACTCCCAAGGTCTATAATTAAGACAAATCAATGTCACAGTCCTGGGATTGGTCGTCAAAGTTCAGAGATGACACAGTCAGAGATGTTGAGAGCAGAGTCAGGATAATGGAAATGGAAAGAGATAACCAGCCAGAAAGAGAAAGATGCCAGATAAGTTCATTGTAGAAAGGAGAAGAAAAAAAAGTTGCTCATTTCATTAATTTTTATCAGATCACGCTTTTAGTTAAATACATAGCGGTCTTGAGGAAAAACATTTCTTTAACATGTAAGTTACTCTGGCAGTATCGTCATATAAGTTTTGGTTGAGATTACAATAAAAACAGGTATGTAACCCAATCTGAGTTAGTCATATTGCATGTGGAAAACTATGTACATGGAGCATTTTATGTTTTAATGTGCAGTTGTTCTCTAATGGGGAGGGAATGCAACATATTGTAGAGATGCCCTCTCTGCTCGTTAAGGAGGAATAAATAAAGTTAGTTCAATAATGGCTGTCTACAGTTGATCATGTGTTAATCTTACTCAGCGCAGTGCACAACAGAAGAGTAAACGGTCACAGGACAGGAAAGATTGCAGTAAAAACAGAAAATGCAAGAAATAGTCAGCATGTCAGAAATCATCTGTGGCAAGAAAAAGGGTTAATGTTTCACCAGAACCTCATCGACCTGAAACACTGGGTGTTATTTAATGTGAACAATAGGAGTTAAACCGTCAGCTGGAGAGCTTGCAGGAGCCTCTCCATTGCCCCCTTTCTGGAAGGCCTGCCAAATTAACTGGGCAACAGCAGGCCGTCCCCAGGATCTAGGCCCCTGGGGGCAAAAGTCCCATTCCTGCCAGCCAACGAAAGCAATGCCAATCACTTCTCGGCCTTTTGGCTGAGCAAGACACGCAGATCAAGCCAAAGATGGGGTTCAGTATCTTATTTTAACAGCTTGTCTCTTTTGTGGTGACCATGAATTGGATTCAATTTGAATTGAGTTTTTGGAGTAAGCAAGGAGATGGATCTGGGATTACCCAATCCTCTCTGCTCATTGGCTTTGTAACTTTAAGAATGGAGTCTTTTTTTTTAAGGAAACAGCCCCAAGCACACAGGGAGAGGTCCAGATTTGCCAAGGGAATCAGGATACAAGGTGAGTGAGAGCAGGATGGGAATTGTCGGACAGTATTATGGGAAAGGGATTGCCAGAGTGGGCTGGGAGATAGGGTCAGCAGGAAGGCTCTCAGCAACGCTCCTTCCCGAAAGCTGAGTCCTTTGGTCAGGCACTGAGTGCTGTGAACAAGGGATTGTCCTTAGAGGGCCTACATTGGCAGCGGAGCTGGAAGGCTACCCACGAGCCTTCCAACACAGGGTGCAGGTGGGAGGGTGGCATAGTCCCCTCCCATCACCCTCCTGCCCAATTAAATGCCTCCAAACTTGCCTCAGGGAGGCTATTAAAATCCGGCTGTTAACTCATTTTCTCACCACCGATGCTGCCTGAGCTGCAGAGGATTTAAACATTTTCTGTTTTACTTCAGAATTCCAGCGCCTGCAGTATTTTGCTGAGGAAGGATTGCAACTTTGGACACTGCAACACAAAGCAACAATGTCTGAGAGACCTCTATTCTGGGACTTGGAAACCAGAAGATAACACTTTCAAACGATATGTGGTATAAACCGTGTTACTGGGAGTATGAGGTAGGCTGGGAAAAATTCCTTCAGTAGGCAATCCTGATTCCCTCCCCAGAACAGTGAGCTGAACATTCCCTGTTCCGAATCAGTGACTCAGTTGTGAGTCTTGTTTCAATCTGCTTCTCTGCTTCTTGTTCTTGCTCACCAATGAATAAAATGTTTCATAATCTTAGAGTAGTTTTATGGTTATTGCCTTTGTTCAAGGTTAGCGTTAGTAATTGGGTTCTTTTTCTCTGAGCATAGCAGAATCTACACGCATCTTTTTAAATTCAATCACATCTTCCAAAAATTGCTAACATTCTGAGCTCATGCTTCAGGTGAGAACCATACCATAAGACCATAAGACATAGGAGCAGAATGAGGCCACTCGGCCCATCGAGTCTGCTCCGCCATTCAATCATGGCTGATATTTTTCTTGTCCCCATTCTCCTGCCTTTTCCCCATAACCCCTGATCCGCTTATTAATCAAGAAACTATCTATTTTTGTCTTAAAGACACTCAATGACCTGGCCTCCACAGCCTTCTGCGGCAAAGAGTGCCACAGATTCACCACTCTCCGGCTGAAGAAATTCCTCCTCATCTCTGTTTTAAAGCATCGTCCCTTTAGCCTGAGGTTGTGCCCTCTAGTTCTAGTTTTTCCTACTAGTGGAAACATCCTCTCCACAGCCACTCTATCCAAGCCTTGCAGTATCCTGTAAGTTTCAATAAAATCCCCTTGCTGATACAATGTTGTTGTTAATTCTCTTCCCTCACTTCGTGGTGCACAGGCCAGACTTCCATTGATTTTATTCTTACATGGGCGTCACTGGCTGGGCCAGCATTTATTGCCCATCCCTTTATTGCCTTTGGACTGAGTGGCTTGCTAGGCCTTTTCAGAGAGCAGCTAAGATGTGGACCTGGAGTCACATATAGGTCAGACCAAGTAAGGATGGCAGATTTCCTTCCCGAAAGGACATTAGTGAACCAGATGGGTTTTTACAACAATGGCTTCATGGTCATCAGTGGACTTTTAATTCTAGATCTTTATTGAATTCAAATTTCACCATCAGCAATGATGGGATTTGAACCCTGGTCCCCAGAACATTACGCCAGGTCTCTGAATTTCTAGTCCAGTGACAATACCACTACACCACTGCTCCACTTTGATTCCATAGCAAGATTTACTTGGGGCAGCTTGCTACCCTGTCACCAGTTACTACAGTAAGAAGTTTAACAACACCAGGTTAAAGTCCAACAGGTTTATTTGGTAGCAAAAGCCACAAGCTTTCAGAGCCTTAAGCCCCTTCCTCAGGTGAATGGGAATTCAGTCACTACACCAAGCGTGTCTGACCAGGAGTCTATCCTGTTCTTACCGCCAGCCATTGACGTGTTTGGAAGGATTTACAAGTTGACACTCAACCTGTTTGACCACTTTATGAACGCACCTTCCGTGGCCATCAAGTCCTGGGTGGGACTCCAACCCGGAGCTTGTGGCTCAGAGGCAGAGACACTTCCCGCTTTGGAGACTTTCTTGAGCTACAAAATGGCATTCTGCCAATTCGCTAAATATCTGGGGAATAAGAATAGGGCAAATGGCACATGTAAGCCATCTTGTGAATTCTTGCCCCTAACTTGGTGAATAGGAATGTATGGCAGATTGGAGATTGTTGACACAGGTGAAATTTCAACCTACACAGTTTCTTTAACATTTCCCTTGGAATATCACAGGGCAGGACTGTCATTCCTTAAATTATCCAAAACTCAAACTCCTAGGAGCAGAAATTTGTTCATCCAGTGTTGCAATGCAGACTTCCATTACAGCCTCAGGGGTAGGCTTTGCTATGAGTCCCTACCTATGTGACCAATGCAACATTCTTTATTAATGCCATTGAAGAAGACCCGGGTAGGTTGTGGTCAATCACTCTGACCCCCCCTCCCCCAGGGGCATTAACAAGAGTCTGTGCAGGCAGAGTTAACTATAAGAAATTTCTATTAAGAAAGCCCGCCAACATCTACTTCCTCAGAAGACTAAGGAAATTTGGCATGTCAGCTACGACTCTCACCAACTTTTACAGATGCACCATAGAAAGCATTCTTCCCGGTTGTATCACAGCTTAGTATGGCTCCTGCTCTGCCCAAGACCACGAGAAACTACAAAACATCATGAATGAAGCCCAGTCCATCACTCAAACCAGCTTCCCACCTATTGACTCTGTCTACACTTCCCGCTGCCTCGGCAAAGCAGTCGGCATAATTAAGGACCCCGCGCACCCCGGACATTCTCTCTTCCACTTGCTTCCATCGGGAAAGTAATAAATGACATTAATAATAGGGAGCTGGTGGCGCAGTGGTAAGAAACACGGGACTAGCAATCCAGAGGCCCAGGCGAAATCTCTGGGGACATGGGTTCAAATCCACGGCAGCTGGTGGAAGTTGAATTCAAAAATTAAATCTAGAACTGAAAGCTGGTCTCAGTAAGGGTGACCATGAAACCATTGTCAATTGTCGGAAAAACTCATCTGGTTCACTCATGTTCTTTAGGGAAGGAAATCTGCCGTCCTTACCTGGTCTGGCCTACATGGGACTCCAGAGCCACAGCAGTGTAGATGACTCTTAACTGGCCCTCTGAAATACAAGCTACTCAGTTCAAGGGAAATTAGAGATGGGGAACAAGTGCTGGCCTTGCCAGCGACATTCACATCCCATGAAAGAATTTATAGGAACAACACGGACATTGTCCATTTTCACTTCACCAGTGGAGAGAGCAGAAATACATCATTTGTTTACATCTATCTTTTGGGAGATTTGGGAACAGAACAGTTTACCCAAACTCTGACCTGTTGTCTCAACCTCTGTCTTCTTGAACATTCTGTACTTTACAACCAACTAACTTCCTCCATTGGGTGGTTAGATAGATAACCACAGGGTCAAGAATATTCCAAACATGGAACTAACGCGGTGCAAGAAAACGTTATTTTGTGAAGCAAGGGGAGCCCGTTTCAATGCTGCAAACTCAGGCATATCTCAACGAAATTTATAGAAATGTTGCTGAATTTGAAAGAAAACAAAATATCAAACATCTGATATGAAATAAGACATAACTGTATAATAATCTTCCAACTCGTTTGACTTTTCATTGTATACCTCTAAGTGGCAGTTTGCTTTGTTAGCTATGCTGAAGAGTTAGAGTATCTCCTGCAGGATTTGTACCAAAGGTTTGGAGCTGAAGACTGCCCTGAGGTAAAGAACAAAGAACAGTACAGCACAGGAACAGGCCCTGCGGCCCTCCAAGTCTGCACCAATCATGATGCCTGCCTAAACTTGACAGAGTCCGTATCCTTCCATTCCCATCCTATTCATTTATTCATCTAGTTGCCACTTAAATGCCGCTATCGTACCTGCTCCCGCCACCTCCCCAAGCAGCACATTCCAGACATTCGCCACTTTCTGAGTAAAAATCTTGCCTCGCACATCTCCTCTCAACTTTTCCCCACACACTTTAAACCTGTGTCCCCTAGTACTTGACTTTTCTACCCTAGGGAAAACCATCTGACTATCCACACTGTCCATGCCACTCATAATCTTGTAAACCTCTATCAGGTCACCCCTCAATCTCCATCGTTCCAGTGAGAACAAACCAGGTTTATCCAACCTCTCCTCATAGCTAATACCCTCCAGACCAGGCAACATCCTGGTAAACATCTTCTGTACCCTCTCCAAAACATCCACATCCTTCTGGTAGTGTGGCGAGCAGAACTGTACACAATATTCTAAATGAGGCCTAACTAAGATTCTGTACAGCTGCAACATGACCTGCCAATTTTTATACTCAATGCCCCATATAAATGTAAAGGCACAGATACCCATGACCATGGAGGATGGTCAGGGACTGAATTAATACAATCACATCCTAGCAAAAGAAGCTATAAATGAAAACAAGGGGTTGGACTTTCCAGTCCTGATACCAGCAGGCATCATCACGGGTGGGATGGCAACATTTGGAGAGTAATAACTCACCTGTGTTGGGGTTGGAAAATCCCATCCATAATTTTTAACCTACGTGATCTGGAATGCACTGCCTGAAAGGTTATCAGAAGTAGGTTCAATAGTAGCTTTCAAAAGGGAATTGGAAATATGGGCCAAAATTCACCGGCCGCCGTTGCCAGCGAGAACGGAGAATTGGCGCTCAGCCAAATCTCCATCCATTGCAGCGGGACTGGAGAACCCCAACTACGGGTGAGGTCAGAGAATCAAGCCCATGGTTGAAAAAGAAAATTTACAGGGCTATGGGGAAAGAATGGGTAAGTGGGATTATTTACCACTTATTTACCACAGTGGGATTATGGGAATGTAGGGTGAAATGCTCCTCTGCTCTCAAAGAAATTTTCAAAGTCAACGATCTTCATGGTGCTTACCACTCTGAATAACATGGGCACCATAGACTTCCCCATAATGAAACCACTGTGACTGTTTGCTGAATAACGATCAGTAACATGCACAGTAATGTTAGTGTGGGCAGGTACCACCTGAGGAGGATTGACTACAAACACTTTCTATTCATCTCAGCCCTAGGGTTGATGTGGACGGTGTCGGTGCTACTTTAATGCTATTTGCAGCACTCTGCACTCCAAAGCACCCAGTGAATTCATTATCCAGCTGCCCCCTCATTTCTATAGACAGAGCTCACTCAGCAAACACAGCCTCTCCTGTTTGCCTGACATCGGAGTGCAGAAAGAAGGAAGGAAGTGGTGGCACAAAGGATCACTCAGTGCAATGAATCACCCTCACTTATGGTGAGGATGGTACAACAGTGTGGCAACCTGTAGCTGTGCAGCAGAAGCAGGGAATCCACTGGTATCCACTGACATGTTCAGGCCTTGGGATGTGGGCCAGGAATGCTCTGGTGTTGTAACTGGAGTTCTGAAAACCTTCTGAGCTCTTTGCCACCTACATTATAGCAGAACTCTTGGAGCCTAGAAAGGAATTCTTATCAGCACCACTTTGCACAGTCCCACTTTAATGGCAGCAGCAATCAGAAGGGAAGTGCTGCTAACCTGATCTTCCTGACTGAGCCCTTGCATCCTGAAAATCCAACTCCTTGGATGGTAAGAACCTGAAATCAGGATTCCACATTCCCAGGATTGGATATCTGAACTGTGAGAAGGTCAATGGGCAACAAGCATGATAAATGGGTCTCACTTTCCCTGGAATTGGAGACCATTAAACATAGTCATGGATTTCTGTACCTATATCAGCCTGATGACTCAAAAATGAATAGGATATGAATGGGATCCTCTCACATGGAGATTACTAATACTTTTCTTTCCTCCATATCAATGTCCTGGTAAAATTCTCTGCAAAATACATGAATTGCCACAGACATTAAGACATCGCACTAAGTTGATATTTCTCTACACCCTAACTATGATTGTAACACTACAATCTGCACTCTGTCCTTTCCTTCTGTATGAATGGTATGCTTTTTCTGTGTAGCGTGCAAGAAACAATACTTTTCACTGTATACTAACACAATAATAAACCAAATCAAATCAAAAATCAAACAATCTGCAGCTGAAACCCCAGAGAATACATTGAGCCTAATGTGCAGCCAAGCAGAGCTCTCAAGAGAGGATACTGATGAGGAAATCACACCGGAAGCCTCAGAGTTGGACATGGAGGAATCCAGGCTTTTTTGTGCCAATGTCCTGTGGTTGTTCATTTCAGAGTGACTCCAGGTTTCACCCAGATTAAGCACAGAGCAGTTGGTTCCCATCACTGCACTCAGTGGAAGAACTGACAATGCAGATCCAAATCCATTCGCTGACAGAAGCACAAAACAAACTGAATATTGTACTCCAGCTGGAGTGCATTAACCAAAAGGATAAGGATAGAGAACTCGTTAAAAATTCATTGATTCATTGAGCATTGATGGCTAGGTCAGTGTTTATTGCCCATCC
Organism: Mustelus asterias; assembly: GCF_964213995.1. Lineage (NCBI taxonomy): Eukaryota > Metazoa > Chordata > Chondrichthyes > Carcharhiniformes > Triakidae > Mustelus > Mustelus asterias. The sequence goes on along the minus strand of NC_135825.1, from coordinate 47,399,017 downwards.
CTGACTGCCCTTGAGATAGTGGTAGTGAGCTGCCTTCTTGAATCGCTGAGGTGCCGGTACACCCACAGTGCTGTTAGGGAGGGAGTTGCAGGATTTTGATCCAGCGACAGTGAAGGAGCGGTGATATATTTCCAAGTCAGGGTGGTGAGTAACTTGGAGGGGAACTTCCAGGTGATAGTGTTCCCAGATATCTGCTGCTCTTGTCCTTCTAGGTGGCAGTGGTCGTGCGTTTAGAATGTGCTGCCTAAAGAACCTTGGTGAGTTGTTGCAGCGCACCTTGTAGATTGTTAAAACAGCTGCCACTGTGCATCGGTGGTGGAGGAGGTGAATGTTTGTGGAACAGGTAGCAATCAAGGGGGCTGCTTCCTCCAGAAGGAGCTGAGCTTTTTGAGAGCTGCACTCATCCAGGCAAGTGCATAGAATTCTATCACAAGCCTGACTTGTGCCTTGTAGATGGTGGACAAGCTTTGGAGAGTCAGGAGGTGAGTTAGTCGCCAGAGGATTCCTATCCTTTGACCTGCTCTTGTAGCCACTGTATTTATATGGCTAGTCCAACTCAGTTTCTGGTCAATGTTAACCCCCAGGATGTTCATATTGGGGGATTCAGTGACGGTAATGCCATTGAATATCAAAGGGCGATGGTTAGATCTTCTCTTGTTGGAGATGGTCATTGCCTGGCACTCGTGTGGTGTGAATGTTATTTGTCGCTTGTCAGCCCAAGCCTGCATTTGGACACGGACTGCTTCGGTATCTGAGGTTTCACAAATTGTGCTGAAAATTGTGCCATTATTAGCAAAGATCCTCACTTCTGACTTTATGATGGAAGGAGATGAAGACGGGGTTGGCCTCCAACAAACACAACTATCTTCCTGTGTGTTAGGTACGGGTCTAACCAGTGGAGGGTTTTCCCCCTGATTCCCACAGTCTCTGGTTTCGCTCGGGCTCCTTGATGCCACACTCAGTCAAATGCTGCCTTGATGTCCAAGGCAATCACTCTCACCTCACCTCTGGTGTTCAACTCTTTTGTCAGTGCTTGAACCAAGGCTGTAATGATGTCAGGAGCTGAGTGACCCTGACGGAGGTCAAACTGAGTGTTTGTAAACAGGTTGTTGCTGAGCAGGTGCTGCTTGAAAGCACTATTGATGACCCCCTTCTATCACTTTACTGATGATCGAGAGCAGACTGATGGAGCAGAAATTGGTCTGGTTGGATTTGTCCTTTTTCTTGTGCACAGGGCATACCTGGGTAATTTTCCACATTACCAGGTATATGCCAGTGTTGTAGCTGTACTGAAAGAGCTTGGCGGGAGCAGCAAGTCCTGGAGCACACGTCTTCAGTACTGTTGCTGGAATATTATCAGGGTCCATTGCTTTTGCAGTATCTAGAGTGACTTATGGCCATCCTCCAGGACAGCTATAGTCAATTCTACACAAAGCTGGTATTCATCCTTGTGACTGCAGAAGAACATTGGACTGTTTCTGGCACTGGATCCACTTGCAGTGCACCACATCATGCCCACTCACCTGGGCAGCCACCTCCATTCATGCCTTCTTCGTCTGGTGGGGTGGCCTCCTTTTGCCACCCAGGGCATGGGTATTTCACGCTGGGCACTCACTGCCCCCACTGGACAGTTGTCTGAGAATCACAGCGCAGAGTGCCCACCAGCATTGGCATCCCACCTGCCATACCCACCGGGTGCTAAGGCCATCACCTGTGCTAAAGTTTCCAGTCTCTCATCGACAGCTCCGTTAGGCTCCTCCCCAGCTCCTGGCGGTATTTTGGGATTTGCCTGGACTTGTTTTAAACCTCGCTCAGGGTCACCATTTGACCCAGTGCCCACTGCCCCCCCACCTCTACCAGCAGCCCTGCACCAATGTCTGGGCATGTTTCATGCTGGCCAGCCCTGTATTGGCCAGTCAGTGTGAAATTGCACCATCCCGATGTTTGCGGTCTGCTTCCGAGCCCACTGATCACGCGTGACCGACTGTCTCAAAGTTCCGGCTCATGAATCTAGGATTAGGCTGGATAGCTGTTTCTCAGCTGGCATAGTTATGATGGGTTGAATGGCCTCCTTCTGTGCCATAAGTTGTCTATGTTTCTATGCAGCAGCTAAAGTCCTCATCATATAATCAATCCTTTTTATTTGGTTGGATTTTATTTCCGCACTTCCCTCAGTAAAGATGCTAACTCTCACAGGGCCGGGGTTATGGCAGCTCTCAGAATCTGCATTGCCCTTGCCCACGTGGCATTGTTTCAACCAGCTTGTGAGTGTTGGCAGCACATTTGACCTTGGAATATATCTCAGATGAGCACAGTCCTATTCTTGGCTAGCGTTTTAATCTTCAAAATCCCAGGATGGCTATGGTGTAATTCCATAAGTATCGGACTCTGCCCTGGGCATCTGGGGGCTGTCCTCTGGATCCCCTATGTAATATTATGTGTTTTAATTTAGATAAAACTGGGTCCTTTTACATCCAGGCCTTGATTTGCCTTGCAGACACCGGCAAGGTGTCTAAAACATTCAGGGTCATCACAACCTCTTCCACAGCTGGTGGTGAAGCCGGGTTTATACCCAATGGCAGCCGACTCAGTGCAGCGGCGTTACCTATCCGGGTCCGGGCAGTGCTCTGGGAGATATTCATAAGTCACCAGTAACAAGGCCCAACGCTGTATCCGGGTGGAGGCAATGGTGGGTGTTGCCTTGTCTTCTTTGAAAAGTTTCAGCAATGGTTTACAATCAGTTACGACGATGAAGTGTCTACTGTAGATGTATTGGTGGAATTTTTAAAGCCGAAGACAACTGCTAGCCCATTTTTCTCAATCTGGGAAGACCCCCACAAGAGCCGTGGTCAAGAGAATGACAGATACCTGAGTCTCTTGTGGTAAATAACTGGTAGCTTACCAGTGATGTCACAGTTCAAAAGGTCTTTGTATGCTGTCGTCTCTGGGGCAGTTGTTGTAGAACATGTACTACTGGACCACGTTGAATGAACCCCAATGTAATGCTGTCCCAAAGACTTAGTCATAGCCTTACATTCTGGCCGACTATATGAAACTTAAACCTGTGTGCAGTGGTGTGGATGGCTTGTCCACCACAAGCCATGAGGTCTGCCCAGGTGCTGGGATCTGGTGCTGAATATGGGTCTATTCAGCTGGATAATACATTACACTTCCCTCCAGTGGCAATCTTTACCTTCAGTGTTGTGTTACTGCAAATGATGTTGAGGGTGGTGAAGATCTCACCCTTTACTGTGACGGTGTCGACACTCTCACACTATAATGTTGTTGGAGGCTCCGTGGCTTTGATGCATTGGTTGAGCTCCAATACATTCACTTTACTGACACTCCAACTCGTGAAGGACTGACCAGCTGCCATGTTGCTGATGGCAGAGGAGGGCTGCTGCGGTTTCAATCCGCAGCACTGAGCAGAGTGATTCCATTTCCCACATTTGTTGTATCTTTAATCATATACAAACTATTTGGAGGATGCTGGTCACTGCAGTTGAAGCAGGGTGCACCACGTACTGCCAATACTACTGTTTCCTGCCTAAAATCTCTGCTTTATTCTGATTGTGTGTTGAATATACAGATTGATGCGCGATTAAATCACTCGGGAGGCTAGATTGTACCCGGGAAATAAAGGCTTTTATTACTGACAAGAATGGAGCACACTATATACAATACAATCCCAGACTAAAGGGTCTCCAGGCAGTGTAGTGACCTTTATACTTCCCCTGGTAGGCGGAGCCAACTGGACTGTACCACAGAACAATATCAACAGGTAGAACAGCCCAACCCTAACCCCAACAGTAATTACAGTAACCTATCTACAAACCCCATAGTGCTGACCATCCATGGCTCAGCACTCATAGTGGTAACCAACTGTGGTTCACCACACAGATACTAATGGCTGCTTGTAACATTAGATCTTTCTCATACAGTAGCTGCTTGCGGGCTAAATCGCTATGAATTCCACAAACTATTTGATGCCTGATTAGTTCATCAGTGACAGTTCCAAATGTATCTCTCTTTGCCAATGGTTTCAGGGTGGACATGTAAGATTGTATTGATTCATCTGCTCTTTGGTTTGTTGAATTGAACACATCTATTGAGGATTATATTTTTTATCCGGAGACAGATATTTTTAACTTTTTTAGGATTATTTCAGGGTCCTCCTTTTCCTCCTCCAAACGACTCAAATTTTTTGATGATCTCGGGCCGATGAAGTTGAATAGAGTGTGTACCTTTTTCAACTTGTCAGACAACACAGCATTGCAGTAAATATGCCACTCCATCTCAAACCTTTCCCAACTATTAGTAATGTTTTCAATGTGACAAGGTCCTTGTGCCATACTGCCAATCCCTGACACCACGTAAATGTGGCAGGTTCCTGAATCACCGACAGCAAGGACTGGTAACGAAGAATACTTTATTCGCTAGCTCAGCAGCTACTGCAATATTTGTGCTCTGCCCGCACGCCCAGAGATAACTTCCGTGCTCCCACAAAGTGACCTCTTTCGTAGTTGTGTCGTCACAGTCTCACATCAGCACTCAGTCTACGCTACCGATCACTTTAAATCTTTCCCCCTGCTAATGAAAATAGGTCCTTCCCTATCTAGGCCCCTTATAATTTTATAAGCCTCAATAAATCACCCCTCAGTCCCCTCTGTTCCAGAGAAAACAACCCCATCCTGTCCAATATTTCCCCATGGCTAAAACCCTCCAATCCTGGCAACATCCTCATAAATCTCCTTGGCACACTTTCTGGCACAATCATATCCTTCCTTTAATGCAGTGAAAAGAACTGCATTAAACTGCAGTTTAACTATTATTTTGCACAGTTCTAGCATAACCTCTCAATTCTTATGACCCAGGCCTTGATTAGTAAAGTATCTCTTCCTATGGGGAGTTGGTTAGCTCAGTTGGCTGGACAGAACAAAGAACAAAGAACAGTACAGCACAGGAAACAGGCCCTTCGGCCATCCAAGCCTGTGCCCCTCATGGGTCCAACTAGACCAATCGTTTGTATCCCTCCATTCCCAGGCTGCTCATGTGACTATCCAGGTAAGTCTTAAACAATGTCAGCGTGCCTGCCTCCACCACCCTACTTGGCAGCGCATTCCAGGCCCCCACCACCCTCTGTGTAAAAAACATCCCTCTAATATCTGAGTTATACTTCGCCCCTCTCACCTTGAGCCCGTGACCCCTCGTGAACGTCACTTCTGATCTGGGAAAAAGCTTCCCACCGTTCACCCTATCTATCCCCTTCATAATCTTGTACACCTCTATTAGATCTCCCCTCATTCTCTGTCTTTCCAGGGAGAACAAGCCCAGTTTACCCAATCTCTCCTCATAGCTAAGACCCTCCATACCAGGCAACATCCTGGTAAACCTTCTCTGCACTCTCTCCAATGCCTCCACGTCCTTCTGGTAGTGCGGCGACCAGAACTGGACGCAGTACTCCAAATGTGGCCGAACCAGCGTTCTATACAGCTGCATCATCAGACTCCAGCTTTTATACTCTATACCCCGTCCTATAAAGGCAAGCATACCATATGCCTTCTTCACCACCTTCTCCACCTGTGTTGCCACCTTCAAGGATTTGTGGACTTGCACACCTCTGTGTTTCTATATTCCTGATGACTCTGCCATTTATTGTATAACTCCTCCCTACATTATTTCTTCCAAAATGCATCACTTCGCATTTATCCGGATTAAACTCCATCTGCCACCTCTCCACCCAATTTTCCAGCCTATCTATATCCTGCTGAATTGCCCGACAATGCTCTTCGCTATCCGCAAGTCCAGCCATCTTCATGTCATCCGCAAACTTGCTGATTATACCAGTTACACCTTCTTCCAAATAATTTATATATATCACAAATAGCAGAGGTCCCAGTACAGAGCCCTGCGGAACACCACTGGTCACAGACTTCCAGCCGGAAAAAGACCCTTCGACCACTACCCTCTGTCTCCTATGGCCAAGCCAGTTCTCCACCCATCTAGCCACTTCTCCTTGTATCCCATGAGCCTTAACCTTCTTAACCAACCTGCCATGTGGGACATTGTCAAATGCCTTACTGAAATCCATATAGACGACATCCACGGCCCTTCCTTCATCAACCGTTTTTGTCACTTCCTCAAAAAACTCCACCAAATTTGTAAGGCACGACCTCCCTCTGACAAAACCATGCTGTCTGTCACTAATGATATTGCTCCTTTCTAAATGCACATACATCCTGTCTCTAAGAATCCTCTCCAACAACTTCCCTACCACGGACGTCAAGCTCACCGGCCTATAATTTCCTGGGTTATCCCTGCTACCCTTCTTAAACAACGGGACCACATTCGCTATCCTCCAATCCTCAGGGACCTCACCCGTGTCCAAAGAAGCGACAAAGATTTCCGTCAGAGGCCCAGCAATTTCATCTCTCGTCTCCCTGAGCAGTTGAGGATAGATGCCATCAGGCATTGTCAGTTTTAATGTTCCTAAAAAACCTAACACTTCCTCTCTTGTAATGGAGATTTTCTCTAACGGGTCAACACCTCCCTCCGAGACACTCCCGGTTAACACGCCCCTCTCCTTCGTGAATACCGATGCAAAGTATTCATTTAGGATCTCCCCTATTCCCTTGGGTTCTAAACATAATTACCCTCCTTTGTCCCTGAGAGGTCCGATTTTCTCCCTGACAACTCTTTTGTTCCTAACGTATGAATAGAATGCCTTAGGATTCTCCTTAATCCTGCCTGCCAAGAACATCTCGTGACCTCTTTTTGCTCTTCTAACTCCCCATTTGAGTTCTTTCCTACTCTCTCTGTATTCCTCCAGAGCTCCATCTGTTTTCTGTTGCCTGGACTTAACGTACGCCTCCCTTTTCATTTTAATCAGATCCTCAATTTCCCTGGTTATCCACGGCTCTCGAATCCTACCTTTCCTACCTTTCCTTTTAACAGGCACATGCCTATCCTGCAGCCTTATCAATAGTTCCTTAAAAGACTCCCACATGCCAGATGCGGACTTACCCTCGAACATCCTCTCCCAATCAACATCCACCAATTCCTGCCTAATCCGGCTATAGTTAGCCTTCCCCCAATTTAGCACCCTGCCCGTAGGACAGCACTCATTCTTGTCCATTACTATCCTAAAGTTAACAGAGTTGTGGTCACTATTTGCCACATGTTCCCCTACCGAAACTTTGACGACCTGACTGGGCTCATTTCCCAGAACTAGGTCCAGTATAGCCCCCTCTCTAGTCGGGCTATCTACATACTGTTCCAAAGAACCTTCCAGTACGCATTTTACAAATTCCTCCCCGTCCGGACCCCCAGCTCTAAGCACTTTCCAGTCTGTGCCAGGGAAATTAAAGTCCCCCACTACAACAACTCTATTTTTTTTGCACCTATCCAGAATCTCCTGACATATCCTTTCCTCCACTTCCCGTGGGTTGTTGGGTGGTCTGTAGTAGACCCCCAGCATAGTGACTGCACCCTTCCTGTTTCTGAGTTCCACCCACAGCGACTCAGTACATGACCCCTCTAAGTTGTCTACCCTCTGCACCGCGGTAATATGCTCCTTAACTAATATCGCTACTCCCCCACCTTTTTTAGCCCCTCCTCTGTCTCGCCTAAAACACTTATACCCCGGAATATTCAGTTGCCAATCCTGTCCTTCTTTTAACCAAGTTTCCTTCACCGCAACCACATCCAAATTCCGTATAAGCATTAAGGCCCTAAGTTCGTCTGTTTTACCCGTTACGCTCCTCGCATTGAAGCAGATGCACTCCAGACCTCCAGGCCCACTCAAGTCATCCTCCTCCAGAGTGCTCCTCTTCTTAGCTAGCCTTGCCCTGGCCCCCAGCTCAACCCCAGCCTCAGTACTTACTGACCTACTGTTTTGTTCCCCACCCCCCTGCCACACTAGTTTAAATCCTGCCGAAACACTCCAGCAAAACTCCCAGCCAGGATATTTGCTCCCTTCCAGTTAAGGTGTAACCCATCCTTTCTGTACAGTTGCCATCCTGACTTGAAGATTTCCCAGTTATCTATGAATTAAAAACCCTCCCTCTTGCACCAGTCCTTTAGCCACGCGTTCAACTGTAGAATCTCCCTGTTCCGAGCCTCACTTGCACTAGACACCGGGAGCAGTCCAGAGATTGCTACCCTGGAGGCCTTACTTTTTAGCCTAGCACCCAACTCCCTGGATTTCTCTTGTATGACTCCCCTGCTCTTCCTACCTACACCATTTTCACCAATGTGTATAATCACATCCGTTTGACTACCTTCCTTTTTAAATATGCTTCCTACCCTCTCAGAGACATCCAGTACCCCGGCACCAGGGAGGTAGACTACCATCCTGGATTCTCGTTCACTCCCACAGAACCGTCTGTCCGTGCCTCTAACCATTGCGTCCCCCACAACTATCGCTCTCCTAAACCCCTTCTTTCCCTTCCGGACCCCTGAGCCTGTCTCCGTGGAGGCGATCTGGTCCTCGTGGCTTACCCCTGGAGGGTCATCCCCCTCCACAGAATCCAAAACAATATACCTATTTTGGAGGAGGACAACCACAGGGGATCCCTCCACAGACTGCTCACTCCCTTCCCTTCTCCCATCTGTTGCCCATCCCTTTCTTTTATGGGAGACTGCCACTGGGGTACTGTCTGGCACATCACCCTTCTGACTATTACCCCTCCTAACTGTGACCCACGTGTCTTCCTTCCGAGACCCTGGTGTCACTACCTCACTATAACTTTTATCTATTAATCTCTCATTTTCCCTAACTAAACTGAGTTCATCGAGCCTCAGCTCCAGCTCCCTTACATGATCCTTCAGGAGTTGCAGTTCCACGCATCTGGCACAGATATGGACTTCCGGGAGGCAAGTTGTCTCCAGGAACTCCCACATCCCACACCGAATGCAGTATACTGGCCTCCCACTCATACCAGCTATGTCCTTTTTAGTTTTTGGGAGATAAAACAAAAAAGGGGGTGTAACAGAAGAAAAACAAACAACCTTCCTCGCCTTCGCCGAAGCCCTGTGAGCCAAAGCCCTTACAGCTCACAGTCTGCTCCCTGCTCACTCCGCTGCCCGCTCCAGACACTGCCCGCTCAAAAGTGCGGCCTGCTTTTAAACCCTCCAAAAAACCTCCCCAGGCTGCTCCTGGGCCTACTTCCTGTTTTGAAAAAATCCTCCGATTTTTAAGCCAAATTTAACTGAAAAATAAATAAATAAAATGCAGACACAATCTCTCTTACCCTCAGCCTGCTCCTGTGGAACAATGAGGACTGGACTGATACAGAGTGACGCCAGCATTGTAGGTTCAATTCCTGTATCGGCTGAGGTTATTCATGAAGGCCCCACCTTCTCAACGTTGCCCCTTGCCTGAGACGTGGTGACACTCAGGGTAAAATCACCACAAAGGGGAGAGCAGCCCATGGTCGTCTGGGACTATGGCGACTTTGCCTTTTTATCTCTTCCTAATTCACCTTGTCTACCTTTCCTGCTATCTTCAGTGATCTATGGACAAGCTCCCTCCGTTCCTTTACACTTCTCAGAGTCTTTCCATTTATTGTTCACCCTCTCCAAATGCATTACCTCACACTTCTCCAGGTTGAATTCCAATTGTCACCATTCACCTCAGCTGACCAGTTCATTGATATCTTCCTGCAGTCTCCAACTTTCTTCATCACCACATGACCAACTTCTATATTATCAGCAAACCTCTTAATCTTGCCCCTTACATTCAAATATAAATCATTGACGTGTAGCACAAAAAGCAGTGACAGGGGACTGAGACCCACGGGACTCCATTGGAAACAGCCCACTAGTCAAATGCCCATTCACCATTCGCTTCATGTCACTGAGTCCGTTTTGGATCCAACATGCCAGTGCCCTTGAATCCCTGGGCATTTACTATTCAGACCCATCTAAGTTTAAAGTTTATTTATTAGTGTCACAAGTACATTAACACTGCAATGAAGTTACTGTAAAAATCCCCGAGTCACCACACTCCAGCACCTGTTCGGATACACTGAGGGAGAATTTAGCATGGCCAATGCGCCTAACCAGCACATCTTTCCGACTGTGGGAAGAAACCAGAGCTCTGAAAGGTTTTCCAATCATTTGCCCTTGTTAAGCCTCTAACAACCAGTAGTGACGAAGGTGAAATGCTTGCCAAGATTTTTCACATCCTAATTCCCTTTTTAATTTCACTTCTGTACTTGCTGTACTCGTCCAGGCTTTCTGCAGGATTGAACTTCCTGTTTCTGAAACCAGCTTCCTGTTCTGCATTGTCGTACACTTTATGCAGTTTGACATTCATGGGATTTTGGTGTCCCACTCTGTATCTCTGTGGAAACATGTTCTGAATCTTCTCCATCTTCTCCTTCAGTGCCTCCTGTTGCACTGACACCAATTTATCTTCAAGAAGCTGTTTCCAGTCCACATTTGCTTTTAATACTTTTCCAATTCAATCAAATCAAGTCCAATTCAGAGTCTCAACAAGTCGAGACACCTCCGATCCAGGCTGGCAAGACAGAGCAAGCGACCAAATTACCCTGTCCTGGGCCTGATCTACATGAGCCAAGCTGAATGGAGGAGGGAAAGCAATACCTCCTCCAAGACTTGAGCTCATTTGCATCTTAGCCAAAAGGCCGAGACACCGCTTTTTAACATCTCAGCTTAGTTCAATTGCTCTTTCCCCGATTTATATTGTTTCTGGTCTTGGTCTATCCTCATCCTTCTCTAACTGAGTTAACTGAAGTTGTTACACAAAAATCTAACAAGGACAAGGTTCAGCAACCTGAAAACATGAAGAGATACTCGCTCCTGAAGTCTCCATCAACAGGCCTTCCAACAGTGTCCCTCAGACTGCCGTCACCACCTTCCTGCTGGTCTCGGGTGGATTGGACAGTTTGAGGGACATCAGACCGCAACTCTTCACCATTACTTATATCGCTGCTTACAATTCGACAGGAACATTGCTGGCACTACATCTGCAGCGGTGGGGTCAGTGTCACTGGAGCGCTGTTGGAATTGTATCTGCGGCAGTGCAGGGACCTTCACTGGAAGTGCTGCTAGCAATGTAGAATCATAGAATCCTACAGTGCAGAAGGAGGCCATTCGGCCCATCGAGTCTGCACTGACCACAATCCCACCCAGGCCCTATCCTGTAACCCCATGCATTTACTCTAGCTAGTCCCCTTGACACTGGCATGGCTAATCTACCTAACCCGCACATCTTTGGAGTGTGGGAGGAAACCGGAACACCCGGAGGAAACCCACGCGGACACAGGGAGAACGTGCAAACTCCACACACAGTGACCCAAGCTGGGAATTGAACCCAGGTCCCTGGCGCTGTGAGGCAGCAGTACTAACCACTGTGCCTCCCCTGTATCTGCGGCAGTGCACGGAGCGTCACTGGAACTCCGCTGGCACTGTATCTGCGGCATTGCAGCCAGTGTCACGGGAACTCTGCTGGCACTGTATCTGCGGCAGTGCAGCCAGTGTCACTGGAACTCTGCTGGCACTGTATCTGCGGCAGTGCAGCCAGTGTCACTGGAACTCTGCTGGCACTGTATCTGCGGCAGTGCAGCCAGTGTCACGGGAACTCTGCTGGCACTGTATCTGCGGCAGTGCAGCCAGTGTCACTGGAACTCTGCTGGCACTGTATCTGCGGCATTGCAGCCAGTGTCACGGGAACTCTGCTGGCACTGTATCTGCGGCAGTGCACGGAGCGTCACTGGAACTCCGCTGGCACTGTATCTGCGGCAGTGCAGCCAGTGTCACTGGAACTCTGCTGGCACTGTATCTGCGGCAGTGCAGCCAGTGTCACTGGAACTCTGCTGGCACTGTATCTGCGGCAGTGCAGCCAGTGTCACTGGAATTCTGCTGGCACTGTGCCTGCGGCAATGCAGGGAGCGTCACTGGAGTTCTGCTGGCACTGCATCTGTGGCAGTGCAGCCAGTGTCACTGGAACCTTACTGGCACTGTATCTGCAGCAGTGCAGTAAGTGTCACTGGAATGCTGCTGGCACTGTATCTGGAGCAATGCAGCCAGTGTTTCTGGAATGCTGCTGGCACTGTATCTGGAGCAATGCAGCCAGTGTTCCTGGAATGCTGCTGGCACTGTATCTGGGGCAGTGCAGCCAGCGTCACTGGAATGCTACTGGCACTGTATCTGGGGCAGTGCAGCCAGTGTTCCTGGAATGCTGCTGGCACTGTATCTGGGGCAGTGCAGCCAGTGTTCCTGGAATGCTGCTGGCACTGTATCTGGGGCAGTGCAGCCAGTGTCACTGGAATGCTGCTGGCACTGTATCTGGGGCAGTGCAGCCAGTGTCACTGGAATGCTGCTGGCACTGTATCTGGGGCAGTGCAGCCAGTGTTCCTGGAATGCTGCTGGCACTGTATCTGGGGCAGTGCAGCCAGTGTCACTGGAATGCTGCTGGCACTGTATCTGGGGCAGTGCAGCCAGTGTTCCTGGAATGCTGCTGGCACTGTATCTGGGGCAGTGCAGCCAGTGTCACTGGAACTTTGCTGGCATTGTATCTGGGCAGTGCAGCCAGTGTCACTGGAACTTTGCTGGCATTGTATCTGGAGCAGTGCTAGGACTCTCCTGGCACTGTGTTGAAATTGCTATTTTCTATGGCTCTTTGTGTTCTGTGCACCAACCTTATTATGGCACCAAAGGGATAATTTAAAGGTACGTATTTTCACTGCTTGTCATTGTCAACAAAGCTGTTCCTGATGATTGTTGCTACAGAGAGAGTAGTATTCCAAAAAACACAATGCTGAAACAGATAATAATCTCTATCTGTGTTAAAAAGCTGAGTAAATAAGGACACTCAGATAGTCAGGTTTATCTAAACTCACAAAACACTCCAAATGTGCAATAAATGTTGACGTGTGCCAACGGATTTAACACTTATTACCATATAAATTGTATTGTTTTGTGTAAGTATAGCCTCTTGTGTAAGGTTCCAGACATGTAGTAGCACTTCCTCAAAGTGCTGTGGTTTTCATTTTAAGAACAATCTTCGCAGTGATCTCCTGCATTGCCTCTTTCCTGGTAAGAGACATTATGTACCAGAACACTGTGCTACTACATCCAAGTTTAGATTACTTCCCAGAAGTAAAAATAGTCCAGCAGCTTGACGGTATAAGCAAAGGCAGGAATGTTAAAGCTATGAGGCAGCAGAGAAAAACAATCTAATCTCCAGGCCTCCTGCTCCCATAACAAAGAACACTCTCTGTACCCAGCTCCACTGACAGAGTAAGCAGAACTCTCACTGCAATGGGGAAACCAAAACAGCAAACACGAGGAGAAACTGATCTTTTAACTGTAATGGGTGTCATGTGAGCCCCCCTAGAGAATTGTAACGGTGGGGTCATGTGCCAATAGGATCACAAAAGAATGAAAGGCGTACATTTATATAGCACCTTTGACCACCTCAGGAAGTCCCAAGGCAATTTTGCAGCCAAAGAAATACTTTAGGAGAGTCGTCACTGTTGCAACTTCCAGGCACAAACAGCAATGAAATAAATGATCAGATCATCTGTTATTTTAGCTGCTGTTTGAGGGAGAACTGTCAGCAAGGCACCAGGAAGAAAGCCAACACACTCCTCTGAATAGACCTGTAATAAAAGAGGGCACCGCAACAGTGCAGCACTCCCTTGGTACTGCACTGAGTGCCAGCCTTGTTTATCTAGAATGAGCGGATGGAACTGGAAGTTTTATTTAACGCCATTTTTTAAAATCCAATGGCAAAACCTAGATTCCGTCAAGGTATAAAATTTGCTCTGATTGTGGCAGGTGTGGGGGAGGGTGTGGGGGGTGGGTGTGGGGGGGTAGGGATGTGAGTGGTGTGTGGATGTGGGGGTGGGGGGGTGGGAGGTGTCGGGGTGAGAGTGGTTGGGGGGTTGGGAGGTATGAGGGTGGGGTGGGGGTGGGAGTGGGAGGTGTGGGGTGGGGTGGCGGTGTGGGTGCGTGTGGGGGTGGGGCGGGGCTGGGTGTGGGGGTGGGGGTGGGGTGGGCTGGTGTGGGTGTGGGGGTGGGGTGGGGGTGTGGGTGGGTGTGGGGTGTGGGGTGGGGTGGGGGTGTGGGTGGATGTGGGGGTGGGTGTGGAGGTGGGGTGGGGTGGGGGTGTGGGTGGGTGTGGGGGTGGGGCAGGGCTGGGGGTGGGGGTGGTTGTGGGGGTGGGGGTAGGGTGGGGTGGGGGTGTGGGTGGGTGTGGGAATGGGGCGGGGCTGGGGGTGGGTGTGGGTGTGGGGGTGGGGTGAGGTGGGGTGGGGGTGTGGGTGGGTGTGGAGGTGGGGCAGGGCTGGGGGTGGGGCAGAGCTGGGGGTGGGTGTGGGTGTGGGGGTGGGGGTGGGTGTGGGGGTGGGGGTGGGGGTGGGGTAGGGTGGGGGTGTGGGTGGGTGTGGGGGTGGGGCAGGGCTGGGGGTGGGTGTGGGTGTGGGGGTGGGGGTGGGGGTGGGGTAGGGTGGGGGTGTGGGTGGGTGTGGGGGTGGGGCAGGGCTGGGGGTGGGTGTGGGTGTGGGAGTGGGGGTGGGTGTGGGGGTGGGGTGGGTGGGGGTGGGGTAGGGTGGGGTGTGGGTGGGTGTGGGGGTGGGGCAGGGCTGGGTGGGTGTGGGTGTGGGGTAGGGTGGGGGTGTGGGTGGGTGTGGGGGTGGGGCAGGGCTGGGGCTGGGTGTGGGGGTGGGGGTGGAGGTGGTTGGGGGGCGGACGGGTGGGGGAGCTGGGGTTTATGCAGCAAGTTACAACGATCTAGAATTCATTGCCAGTAAGGGTGATGGAAGAAGATGTAATTGTGACTTTCACAAGGGTGTTTGATAAATATTTCTGTGAAAGTAAAGCTGCAGTGCCAGAGCAAGCAAGTCTGCCTATTGGATAATTCTTTCACAGTGTGGCACTGTGACACAAATCTATTGGCTGCCTTCTGTATGATAAGCTTTTATGGGTTCGACCTTTGGGCCCGATTGCGGCCAAGAGTGAAGGTGGGGGGGAGGTGGATGAGCCAGTCAGAGTGTTGTTTCTTAGTTTGGTTCCATACATGTCACCCCTTCCCAATGGGGGAGGGAGCAGGGCTTTCAGCCCGTACGAGTGGGTATCCAATCCGACTCTTTAGGATCCTAGTTCCTAATCCAGCTCCAGGTTCAGGCCAGCGGCAGGGGTCAGTTTCCAAGCAGGTCTTGATGGAATCTCCTCGGCCGTTTGGATATAACAGCAGCATTGGCTGCTGTAGAGGCATTCTCCCTTGCCTGTAGAGGAACTCCCCCTTGCCTATAGAGGCACTCCCCTTTCCAATACAGGCACTCCCCCTTGCCTTTAGAGGCACTCCCCCTTGCCTGTACAGGCACTCCCCCTTGCCTGTAGAGGCACACCCCGTGGCCTGTAGAGGCACTCCCCTTGCCTGTAGAGGCACTCCCCCCCTTGCCTATAGAGGCACTCCCCTTGCCTGTAGAGGCACTCCCCCCCTTGCCTGTAGGGGAACTCCCCCTTGCCTATAGAGGCACTCCCCCTTGCCTGTAGGGGCACTCCCCCTTGCCTTTAGAGGCACTCCCCCTTGCCTGTACAGGCACTCCCCCTTGCCTGTAGAGGCACACCCCTTGCCTGTAGAGGCACTCCCCTTGCCCATAGAGACACTCCCCCTTGCCTGTAGGGGCACTCCCCCTTGCCTGTACAGGCACTCCCCCCCTTGCCTATAGAGGCACTCTCCCTTGCCCATAGAGACACTCCCCCTTGCCTGTAGGGGCACTCCCCCTTGCCTGTACAGGCACTCCCCCTTGGCCATACAGGCACTCCCTCTTGCCTGGAGAGGCACTCCCCCTTGCCTGGAGAGTTACTCCCCCCTTGCCTTTAGAGGCACTCCCCCTTGCCTTTAGAGGCACTCCCCCTTGCCTGGAGAGGCACTCCCCCCTTGCCTGTAGTGGCACTCCCCCTTTCCTGTAGAGGCACTCCCTCCTTGCCTATAGAGACACTCCCCCTTGCCTGGAGGGGCACTCTCCCTTGCCTTTAGAGACACTCCCCTTGCCTGTAGAGGCATTCCCCCTTGCCTGTACAGGCACTCCTCCTTGCCTGTAGAGGCACACCCCTTGCCTCTAGAGGCACTCCCCTTGGCTGTAGAGGCACTCCCCTTGTCTGTGGAGTCACTCCCCCTTGCCTGTACAGGCACTCCCCCTTGCCTGTGGAGGCAATCCCCCGTTCCTGGAGAGGCACTCCCCTTGCCTGTACAGGCACTCCCCCTTGCCTGTAGAGGCACTACTCCTTTTCTGCACAGGCACTCCCTGTTGCCTGTACAGGCACTCCCCCTTGCCTGTAGAGACACTTCCCCTTGCCTGTAGAGGCACTCCCCCTTGCCTGTACAGGCACTCCCCCTTGCCTGTAGAGGCACTCCCCCTTGCCTGTACAGGCATTCCCCCTTGCCTGTAGAGGCACTCCCCCTTGCCTGTAGAGGCACTCCCCCCTTGCCTATAGAGGCACTCCCCCTTGCCAGTAGGGGCACTCCCCCTTGCCTTTAGAGGCACTCCCCCTTGCCTGTAGAGGCACTCCCCCTTGCCTGTACAGGCATTCCCCCTTGCCTGGAGAGGCACTCCCCCCTTGCCTGTAGTGGCACTCCCTCCTTGCCTATAGAGACACTCCCCCTTGCCTGTAGGGGCACTCTCCCTTGCCTTTAGAGGCACTCCCTCCTTGCCTATAGAGACACTCCCCCTTGCCTGTAGGGGCACTCTCCCTTGCCTTTAGAGGCACTCCCCTTGCCTGTAGAGGCACTCCCCCTTGCCTGTACAGGCACTCCCCCTTGCCTGTGGAGGCAATCCCCCGTTCCTGGAGAGGCACTCCCCCTTGCCTGTACAGGCACTGCCCCTTGCCTGTAGAGGCACATCCCTTGTCTGTGGAGTCACTCCCCGTTGCCTGTACAGGCACTTCCCCTTGCCTGTACAGGCACTCCCGCTTGCCTGTAGAGGCACTCCCCGTTGCTCCCCCAACATGAGTGGCCGAGCTGCAATTTTTAATATAAATTTTAAACAGCTGGAGAGACAGGGTGCCTCCATTTTGAAGCACCCTCACCCTCAATTGGAGACAGCTGCTTCTTTCAAGCTGGAAGGCCTCTGAAAATGCCAATGAGTGACTGTTTCCCAAACAGTCCGGCTTTCTGCCTCACATTTCAGCTGGAGAGTGGGCCTTAGGGAGAAAATCCTGTCCAATGACTCCATGATTCAGAACAACTCAGGATTTGAATGTGCAGCATCCATTAAATGTTTCCTCTCAGGCAGGGGTAGGATAGAGGAATGTGGGGAATGTGGCTCATCCCACACTTACACATTGCTTGACCGTCAATTACTATTGACCAGACACTGAACTGACCACCCATATAAATACTGTGGCTACGGGCAGGTCAGAGGCTAGGAATACTGTGGCAAGTAACCCACCTCCTGACTCCCCAAAGCCTGTCCGCCATCTACAAGGCACAAGTCAGGAGTATGATGGATGGGTGCAGCTCCAACAACACTCAAGAAGCTTGACACCCTCCAGGACAAAGCACCCCACTTGATTGGCACCAGATCTACAAACATCCACTCCGTCCACCACCGACGCTCGGTAGCAGCAGTGTGTGCCATCTACAAGATGCACTGCAGTAACTCACCAAGGCTTCTTCCATAACAGCTTCTAGACGCATGACCACTTCCACCTAGAAGAACAAGAACAGCAGATACATGGGAACACCACCACCTGCAAGTTCCCCTCCAATTCATTCACTATCCTAACTTGGAAATATATCGCCGTTCCTTCACTGTCGCTGGATCAAAATCCTGGAACTCCCTTTCTAACAGCACTGTGGGTGTAACTACACCACACGGACTGCAGTGTTTCAAGAAGGCAGTTCACCACCACTTTCTCAAGGGCAACTAGGGATGGGCAATAAATGCTAGCCTAGCCAGCGACGCCCACATCCCATGAACAAATAAATTACAAGTAGTGGATTCGACTGTCCAAGAGCATAGTGTATTCTACTCGCCCGTGGCCATGTGAGCAGAAAGAAATGTTCAAAGAAACAAAGATGGAGGGCAGCAGATTTTGACTCGAGTTTACACAGCAGACACAGAGTCCAAGGATTAGTCCATTTAACCAAAGATCTTCACAGCACAATTTCTTAAATCTCGTGACAAAGGTTTGATCTTGAGTTGCAGAGTATCACCATCAATGGAATTGGAATGGAAGACAAACGATCCAAATTTAACCGCACATGTTAGTTATTAGTCTTGTTTTTTTCTCTGTAATTTATGAGCTCACTGTATTTCTTCAACATTCATAAATTGCACAGATGTCTAGGTAACGTCTTCCGTAACCTGATAGAATTTGTAGAAAGGGATCACAAACCAAATCAAACTGTTTCCATGAACTGCAGTCTACGTTACAAATATATAACCATCAAAAAGGACCTTTTGCAAACAAATAATCTTTAACAGTTAATGGATTGTCCTATCTTGAGCAAACACGCACTTCACCACTCCTATGTGTCCATTTACACAGTAACAGCTTTATCTTGTGTTGCTCCCAAGCTTACATCACTCCATTGAGGGCCTCTGGGCTGCTTTTCATTCACATCCACCCAGATCCCAGCATTTAAATGGAAAATGGTCAATAATTAACCACGGCAACAAGTTTCAACTTCCGAATACATGGCACAAACCCCAGAATACAGATCTCCTAAAGCTTCAGCAAACATTGGAATCCCCTCTGACCCCGTCAGTGTAAACACATCAGAAAAAGCAAGTGCCGAACATAAAGACACGATCGATGAAGTTTAGATGGGGAAATGGTGGTATCGTGGTATTGTCTGCAATTAAAAATCTAATGATGACCATGAAATGTTTGCCATAAAAACCCAATCTGCTTTGCAATCCTTTAGGGAAGGAAATCTGCCGCCCTCGCTTGGCTTGGCCTACATGTGACTCCAGACCCACAGCAATGTGCATGACTCTGAAGAATGACCTCTGAATAGCCTATTAAGTCACTCAGTTCAAGGGCATTGAGGGATGGGCAATAAAGGTGGCACAGTCAGCGATCCCCTGAATGAATAAAAGACAATGGGTAAAACCTTGTTGGCGTGGGGCTGGTCACAGCAGGCCCTGGTGGGTAGATTTCCTTATGCACCTATGTTCAGAGGCTTTAAAGGTTTTTGCCCGTAAGATTGCTGGAACAAAGGTAGCTGGGCATCTGAAACATGGATGACCACTTGGGCAAATGGGCATCTGCTTTACCAATGAAAGTATAAAATTGAGAAATGGACAGAGGGTGTAGGGTCCGTTTATTCCTCAGAATTGACAAAGACAGCACTGATACGATGAATGTCTTTTATTGAGCAGAATTTAAAATTAAAACATTGCAGAAAGTGAACTGAAAAGAATTACTGGGAGAGAGAGAGATAGAGATACTGGCAAAAACCAGTCCTGTACTGGTCAAAGAACTCAAAACATACTGACCAGGCCTCGTAAACAGACTGCTAGCTACATATGTTAATCCTTATCTCATATTGAAATTGTTTGGTACATGCTGTCTCTGTCTGCAAAAGCAGGTTTTTGCAGCTTGTTGTGAAATCTTGCAGCTGTTTATGAAAAGCTTTGTTTCGGTTTGAGAGAAAGCCTGTTTCTGCTTGCATTGTACTTTCAAAGAATACAGTCAATTTTTCTCGCTAATCCCAGCATGCCTGCTGAGTCTTAAAATGTGGTCAAGTTAGCTTGAAAAGCTTAGCATTTAAATGTGATTGCATAGGCAGGAATATCTTAAAATGAAGCCTTTGCATTAATGAAGCAAACAGAGCTAAACATGCATAGGATCCCTCAGAAGGAATCATAGAATCTCTACAGTGCAGAAGGAGGCCACTTGGTCCATCAAGTTTGCACTGACTCTCTGGCAGAGTATGTTGCCCAGGCCCTCTCCCTGCCTTATCTCCATAGCCCCACACATTTACCATGGCCAGTCCACCTAACCCACACATCTTTGGACACTAAGGGACAATGTAACATGGTCAATCCAGCTAAACTGCATATCTTTGGACTGTGGGAGGAAACTGGAGCACCCGGAGGAAACCCACGCAGACACGGGGGGAATTTACAGACTCTGCACAAACAGTGACCCGAGGCTGGAACTGAATCCAGGTCCCTGGCACCCTGAGGCAGCAGTGCTAACCACTGTGCCACCGCACTGCCGTGAATTAGATTAGGTGAATTCAATATCCAATCGGGTACAGAGAGAAATAAACGGGAGAAAGGAAAGATTGAAATAACAGATAAAAGAGATTGAAATGAAAAGTAAGAGAAAAAAATTAAATGTGAAGTTTGCTGCAAACAATTCACAACTTTATGAAATGAGACACCAATACTTTATAATAAAAACAGAGATTCTGTTTTTAGATTAGTGTCGGTGACGGTGTCAGGCGGTGTCAGGTCACACAGCACCTGTGGATCAAGCTGAAACATCAGTGCTGATTCTCTCTGCAGATGCTGCCAGACCTGCTGAGGTTTTCCAGCACTTTCTGTTTGTATTTCAGATTTCCAGCATCCGCAATGTTTTGCTTTTCCCTATAATCATTCACTTTCTGGGCAAGAGAAGGTAAGTTCCAGTCACTAACCATTATCATGTCATTAAAAGAATAATTAGCCTGTTAATTATTAGACTCAAATCTTTGCAGTGAGTTTAATGAGCGATTAACATGAATATGCAACACCTTCAATCAAAGTCACAAGGAGGTTAAGCATGTGATGCTGTTTCCATGAGGCTAACTGTTATGATGGCCATAAAGGCTAAGGGGGATAACTGATAGATCTCCCTGGGGGGGATCATTAATAGATCTCCCTGGGGGATCATGATAGATCTCTCCAGGAGATTATCAATAGATCTCCCTGGAGGATCGTTGATAGATGATCCATGCCAGAGAAGGTTAAAACTGAACTCGGGCACCTTGAAAGCTTCAGTATAATAAGGTCTGTGCAATTTGCAGAATGGGCTGTACCTGTAGTCTCTGTTCTTAAGCCGATAAATCAGTTTGTGGGAATGATAAACTAACAGTCGGATCTCCAAACTCGATAGGTACCCCACGCCCCGAATTGAAGATTTGTATACTAAGCTAGCAGGACATTCTCCAAGTTGGACATGAGCCAACCTTATCTTCACCTTGAATAGGATGAGCTCTCTCTGAAACATGTGATGATCAACACACTAAAGAGACTCGATGAGTATACCCATTTGCCCTTTGGCGTCTCATCAGCGTGTGCGATTTTCCAAAGAGTTCAAGGGGTACCCACGGCAGCAGTATACTTAGATGACGTCTTTGTCACGGGGCTTCAGAATAGGAACACCTGGCCAATCTAGAAAAAGTCCTGCAGAGATTTTCTAGAGTATGAGTTCACTTGAAGAGGGAGAAATGCATTTTCCAAGCGGCTGAAGTAACTTATTTAAGTTACCGAGTAGATGGCAAGGGGTTATGTCCAGTAGACATAAGGGGTTATGTCCAGGGGTTATGTCCAGGCAACTGAAAACAGATGGAGCTCTGGAGGAATACAGAGAGAGTAGGAAAGAACTCAAACGGGGAGTTAGAAGGGCAAAAAGAGGTCACGAAATGTTCTTGGCAGACAGGATTAAGGAGAATCCTAAGGCATTTTATTCATATGTTAGGAACAAAAGAGTTGTCAGGGGAAAAGTTGGACCTCTCAGGGACAAAGGAGGGGAATTATGCTCAGAACCCAAGGGAATAGGGGAGATCCTAAATGAATACTTTGCATCGGTATTCGCAAAGGAGAGGGACTTGTTGACTGGGAGTGTCTCAGAAGGAGGTGTTGACCCGTTAGAGAGAATCTCCATTACAAGGGAGGAAGTGTTAGGTTTTTTAGGTAACATTAAAACTGACAAATCCCCAGGGCCTGATGGCATCTATCCTAGACTGCTCAGGGAGACAAGAGATGTAATTGGTGGGCCTCTGACGGAAATCTTTGTCTCTTCGTTGGACACAGGTGAGGTCCCTGAGGATTGGAGGATAGTGAATGTGGTACCATTATTTAAGAAGGGTAGCAGGGATAACCCGGGTAATTATAGGCCAGTGAGCTTGCCGTCCGTGGTGGGGAAGTTGTTGGAGAGGATTCTTAGAGACAGGACGTATGCGCATTTAGAACGGAACAATCTCATTAGTGACAGACAGCATGGTTTTGTAAGAGGGAGGTCGTGCCTTACAAATTTGGTGGAGCTTTTTGAGGAAGTGACAAAAGCGGTTGACGAAGGAAGGGCCGTGGATGTCGTCTATATGGATTTCAGTAAGGCATTTGACAAAGTCCCTCATGGCAGGTTGGTTAAGAAGGTTAAGGCTCATGGGATACAAGGAGAGGTGGCTAGATGGGTAGAGAACTGGCTTGGCCACAGGAGACAGAGGGTAACAGTCGAAGGGCCTTTTTCTGGCTGGAGGTCTGTGACCAGTGGTGTTCCGCAGGGCTCTGTACTGGGACCTCTGCTATTTGTGATATATATAAATGATTTGGAAGAAGGTGTAACTGGTGTTATCAGCAAGTTTGCGGATGACACGAAGATGGCTGGACTTGCGGATAGCGATGAGCATTGTCGGACAATACAGCAGGATATAGATAGGCTGGAAAATTGGGCGGAGATATGGCAGATGGAATTTAATCCAGATAAATGCGAAGTGATGCATTTTGGAAGAACTAATGTAGGGGGGAGTTATACAATAAATGGCAGAGTCATCAAGAGTATAGAAACACAGAGGGACCTAGGTGTGCAAGTCCACAAATCCTTGAAGGTGGCATCACAGGTGGAGAAGGTGGTGAAGAAGGCATATGGTATGCTTGCCTTTATAGGACGGGGTATAGAGTATAAAAGCTGGAGTCTGATGTTGCAGCTGTATAGAACACTGGTTAGGCCACATTTGGAGTACTGCATCCAGTTCTGGTCGCCGCACTACCAAAAGGACGTGGAGGCGTTAGAGAGAGTGCAGAGAAGGTTTACCAGGATGTTGTCTGGTATGGAGGGTCTTAGCTATGAGGAGAGATTGGGTAAACTGGGCTTGTTCTCCCTGGAAAGACGGAGAATGAGGGGAGACCTAATAGAGGTATACAAAATTATGAAGGGTATAGCTAGGGTGAACAGTGGGAAGCTTTTTCCCAGGTCAGAGGTGACGATCACGAGGGGTCACGGGCTCAAGGTGAGAGGGGCGAGGTATAACTCAGATATCTGAGGAACGTTTTTTACATAGAGAGTGGTGGGGGCCTGGAATGCGCTGCCAAGTAGGGTGGTGGAGGCAGACACGCTGGCATCGTTTAAGACTTACCTGGATAGTCACATGAGCAGTCTGGGAATGGAGGGATACAAACTAATGGTCTAGTTGGACCAATGAGCGGCACAGGCTTGGAGGGCCGAAGGGCCTTTTCCTGTGCTGTACTGTTCTTTGTTCTAGACGATAAAGTAAAGGCCATCATGGTTTGTTACCCGTGCCACGGGATAGTGAGGAGAGGAATAGGGCGAGAGAGCAGTTGAACACGTGGTTACAGGGATGGTGCAGGAGGGAGGGTTTCAGATACCTGGACAATTGGGGCTCTTTCTGGGGTAGGTGGGACCTCTACAAACAGGATGGTCTGCACCTGAACCAGAGGGGTACCAATATCTTGGGGGGGAAATTTGCTAATGCTCTTCGGGAGGGTTTAAACTAATTCAGCAGGGGGGTGGGTACCTGAATTGTAGCTCCGGTGTACAGGAGGTTGAGAGGAGTGAGGTCATGGATGAGGTTTCAGGGTCGCAGGAGTGTACCGGCAGGCAGGAAGGCGGTTTGAAGTGTGTGTACTTCAACGCCAGGAGCATCCGGAATAAGGTGGGTGAGCTTGCAGCATGGGGTGGTACCTGGGATTTCGATGTTGCGGCCATCTCGGAGACATGGATAGAGCAGGAACAGGAATGGTTGTTGCAGTTTCCAGGGTTTAGATGTTTCAGTAAGTGCAGGGAAGGTGGTAAAAGAGGGGGAGGTGTGGCATTGTTAGTCAAGGACAGTATTACGGTGGCAGAAAGGACATTTGATGAGGACTCCTCTACTGAGGTAGTTTGGGCTGAGGTTAGAAACAGGAAAGGAGAGGTCACCCTGTTGGGAGTTTTTTATAGACCTCCGAAAAGTTCCAGAGATGTAGAGGAAAAGATTGCAAAGTAACAGGGTAGTTGTTCTGGGGGACTTTAACTTTACAAATATTGACTGGAAAAGCTATAGTTCAAGTACTTTAGAGGGGTCAGTTTTTGTCCAATGTGTGCAGGAAGGCTTCCTGACACAGTATGTAGATCGACCAACAAGAGGCGAGGCCACATTGGATTTGATACTGGGTAATGAACCAGGCCAGGCGTTAGATTTGGAGGTAGGTGAGCACTTTGGTGACAGTGACCACAATTCGATTACGTTTACCTTAGCAATGGAAAGGAAGAGGTATATACCAAAGGGCAAGAGTTATAGCTGGGGGAAAGGAAATTATGATGCGATTAGGCGAGATTTAGGTGGCATAGGTTGGGGAAGGAAACTGCAGGGGATGGGCACAATTGTAATGTGGAACTTGTTCAAGGAACAGCTACTACGCATCCTTGATAAATATGTACCTGTCAGGCAGGGAGGAAGCAGTCGTGTGAGGGAACCGTGGTTTACTAAGGAGGTTGAATCTCTTGTGAAGAGGAAGAAGGAGACTTACGTTAAGATGAGACGTGAAGGCTCAGTTAGGGCACTTGAGAGTTACAAGTTAGCCAGGAAGGACCTAAAGAAAGAGTTAAGAAGAGCCAGGAGAGGACATGAGAAGTCTTTGGCAGGTAGGATCAAGGAAAACCCTCAAGCTTTCTATAGGTATGTCAGGAGTAAAATAATAACTAGGGTAAAATTAGGGCCAGTCAAGGACAGTAGTGGGAAATTGTGCGTGGAGTCTGAAGAGATAGGAGAGGCACTAAATGAATATTTTTTGTCGGTATTCACACAGAAGAGACAGTGTTGTCGAGGGGAGTACTGAGATGCAGGCTGTTGGACTGGACGGGATTGAGGTTCATAAGGAGGAGGTGTTAGCAATTCTGGAAAGGGTAAAAATAGATAAGTCCCCTGGGCCGGATGGGATTTATCCTCGGATTCTCTGGGAGGCTAGAGAGGAGATTGCAGGGCCTTTGACTTTGATCTTTGTGTCGTCATTGTCTACAGGAACAGTGCCAGAAGACTGGAGGATAGCAAATGTTCAAGAAGGGGAGTAGGGACAACCCTGGTAATTTAGACCGGTAAGCCTTATTTCTGTTGTGGGCAAAGTTTTGGAAAGGATTATAAGAGATAGGATTTATAATCACCTAGAAAGGAATAATTTGATTAGGGATAGTCAGCACGGTTTTGTGAAGGGTAGGTTGTGCCTCACAAACCTTATTGAGTTCTTTGAGAAGGTGACCAAAGAGGTGGATGAGGGTAAAGCGGTTGATGTGGTGTATATGGATTTCAGCAAAGCGTTCGATAATGTTCCCCATGGTAAGCTTTTGCAGAAAATACGGACACATGGGATTGAGGGTGATTTAGTGGTTTGAATCAGGAATTGGCTAGCTGTAAGAAAACAGAGGGTGGTGGTTGATGGGAAATATTCATCCTGGAGTTCAGTTACTAGTGGTGTACCGCAAGGATCTGTTTTGGGGCCACTGCTGTTTGTCATTTTTATTAATGACCTGGATGAGGGCGTAGAAGGATGGATTAGTAAATTTGCGAATGACACTAAAGTCGGTGGAGTTGTAAACAGTGCGGAGGGAAGTGGCAGGTTACAGAGGGACATAGATAAGCTGCAGAGCTGGGCTGAGAGGTGGCAAATGGAGTTTAATGCGGAAAAGTGTGAGGTGATTCACTTTGGAAGGAGTAACAGGAATACAGAGTACTGGGCTAATGGTAAGATACTTGGTCGTGTGGATGAACAGAGGGATCTGGGTGTCCATGTGCATAGATCCCTGAAAGTTGGCACCCAGGTTGATAGGGTTGTTAAGAAGGCGTACGGTGTGTTAGCTTTTATTAGTAGAGGGATTGTGTTTCGGAGCCAGGAGGTCATGCTGCAACTGTACAAAACTCTGGTGTGGCTGCACTTGGAGTATTACGTACAGTTCTGGTCGCCGCATTATAGGAAAGATGTGGAAGCATTGGAAAGGGTGCAGAGGAGATTTACCAGGATGTTGCCTGGTATGGTGGGAAGATCGTATGAGGAAAGGCTGAGGGACTTGAGGTTGTTTTCGTTAGAGAGAAGAAAGTTAAGAGGTGACTTAATAGAGGCATACAAGATGATCAGAGGATTAGATAGGGTGGATAGTGAGAGCCTTTTTCCTCGGATGGTGATGGCTAGCACGAGGGGACATAGCTTTAAATTGAGGGGTGAGAGATATAGGACAGATGTTAGAGGTAGGTTCTTTACTCAGAGAGTAATAAGGGCGTGGAATGCCCTGCCTGCAGCAGTAGTGGACTCGCCAACATTAAGAGCATTTAAATGGTTATTGGATAAACATATGGATGATATTGGAATAGTGTAGGTTAGATGGGCTTTAGATTGGTTTCACTGGTCGGCGCAACATAGAACATAGAACATTACAGCGCAGTACAGGCCCTTCGGCCCTCAAGGGCCGAAGGGCCTGTACTGCGCTGTAATGTTCTATCAAGGAAGCACCAACTCCAAGGAATACTATGGAATTTGAATCCTTCTTGGGACTAGTAAACTATTTTGGAAAATTTATCCCAAACTTGGTTTCCATGCTGGCCCCTTGCTCACCCTACTGTGAAAATACCAGAGATAGTCCTGGGGAGCACCGCAGGCAGAGGCTTTTTCTAATGTTAAAGTCAGCGACTGTATTCTAACCTACTGGTCCATTTTCACCCCAAAAAAGGACTTACATTGACTTGACCCATACAGAGTTGGTGCAGTGCTGTCACATTGCTGGAAAGACTGGACAGAAAAGCCCGTTGCATATGCCTCCAGGACCCTTTCGGATGTGGAGCAAAGATATTCTCAGATTGAGAAAGAAGAGTTAATGGTCATATTTGGTGTGAAAAGGTTCCATCAATTCGTCTACCGTCGACGGTTTTTTTATTGTTACCGATCATAAACCGTTATTGGGCCTTTTCAAAGAGGAAAAGGAAATCCCCCCCCATGACCTCCACTTAGACGCATTGAGTCTCGTTATTCCTGGCCTATAAATATCTTCTGGGACACCGCCCTGGAACCCGGATAGCTAATGCTGATCCACTGAGTCGCTTCCCATTGCCCACAAGTCTGCCTCCTTTACCAGCATTAGAAGAGATTGTGATGACTCTGACATTTTTGGAGACTTTGCCAGTGTCTGCAAAATAGATAAAAGCCTGGATACAAAAAGATCCAACCCTACCTAAAACAAGGCACATGATCCTACACGGGGGGATTCCAAGGATGACCCTCTGAAGGAATGAAACCCTACCTCATTAAGAAAGGTGAACTTAGTGTTGGGGACGGGATCATTCTGCAAGTGTCCCGAATAATTGTTCAGCCTCCAGGACGATGTCCAATATTAATGTGGGCGGCACGGTGGCACAGTGGTTCAGGGCGGCACGGTATCACAGTGGTTAGCACTGCTGCTTCACAGCTCCAGGGACTTGGGTTCGATTCCCGGCTTGGGTCACTGTCTGTGTGGAGTTTGCACATTCTCCTCATGTCTGCGTGGGTTTCCTCCGGGTGCTCCGGTTTCCTCCCACAGTCCAAAGATGTGCGGGTGAGGTTGATTGGCCATGCTAAAATTGCCCCTTAGTGTCCTGAGATGTGTAGGTTAGAGGGATTAGCAGCTAAATGTGTAGGGGTATGGGGATAGGGCCTGGATGGGATTGTGGTCGGTGCAGACTCGATGGGCCGAATGGCCTCTTTCTGCACTGTAGGGTTTCTATGATTCTATGATTCTACATAATGGCCACCTGGGAGTATCCGAAATGAAAATGCTGACCAAGAGTTACATCTGGTGGCCAATTTTGATTCTGACCATGTGATCGGTGCCAGGAAAAACAGTCTACATCCATGAGAATGGCCCAGCCATATGGTTCACATGAGAAACTTCGGGATGGTCCCAGTTGGGTCCCTGGGATTGTTATGGGAAAAACAGGATCAATATCTTACAAGGTCAAAGTCCAGGGTAAAATCTTAAAGAAGCACTTGGACCATCTCAGAGCCAGGGAGTCCATGGTTGATCTGGTTTCACTACTGGCCGTGGAGTTGGTTGCCGCCGGTGTCAGCCCTCATCTTGAAGCTGACTCCGCATTAGCCCCTCCCGACAGAGAAGATACAGACTCGGAGATGGAAGCTGAGGAAGTGGACCCTCCAGGATGAAGTGGAACCTGAGGAGGAACCCGGTAACCCTGCAATGCTTCATCTGGAAATGAAGGTTCCCTGTCCAGTTTACACCGCCTGAACCAGCCCTGTCTTCGATGGACCTCCAACCAACCGCTAAGCAACAAAAAGACGTTCTTGCAGTGGGAGTGCTGGGAGAGACATGGACCTGATGGGGAGAGATGTTATGATGGCCACGAAGACACGGGGGATCATTGCTAGATCTCCCTGTGAGTTTCATGGAATGTGAGCTTTCCTCATTGAGCCAGCGGAGGCTTGCCCAATAATAAGACATCAGCAGGGATTTGAATAGTGCGACTCGACCTGGATTGGCGTTGTAGGTTCCAAGGTGTACATTGTCTAGCTGTAAGCCTCAGGCAATGCCCTTCTCTTTGGTACATAGTAGAGGGTGTTTGGTGATGGGAAACTGGTACGTGACTGAATTGCTATATTAACAAAGCAACACAAATCACCTAGCAGCATGGGGTAATTCCAGTTCCTGGACAATCTCTTTCTCGCTGCAGGTTGAGGACTGATTTTCTGGCATGGAACCGTTATTCCACCAAAACCCCGGCAAACTCCAAATGTTCAGATTGGAGCTCAGAGTGTGCCTTGAACAGCAGAACCTACCATCCACGTGCTGTAAATGTATATAACCATAGCAATAATGGACTCGATTCGAACCCTGTGTAAGTGGATGGGTTTAAATAAGGTAAAAATCTCGTCCTGTGTGCCTGATATTGCTTTCCAAAAATATAGTCTCTGCCTTCCGAATGTCCCCAAAGGCTGCGTGTTGAAGGAATATTGTTCTCTTATCCACTTTGATGATTTTTGAATTTCATCGCAATGGTCAACAGTAATCAACTGACTTTGTCTGGATCGTGCAGCCAGCTACCCAGATATCAGCTGTGGCTCATTGTCGCTGCTGTTACAGCTGTGGCAGGAGGTCACGGGTTCAAATCCGACATCAGAGCCAATATGTCATTTTTTAAGAACAAGTTTGAAAAGGACTTTTAAGGGTTTGTATAAATTGTGAAGGGATCAATGAAAGTTTTTTTGTAATAAGAGATACCCGTTCATGTGACCTCCTTGACCTGGAAGCAGTGCCAAGAGGAAGGAAGTTAAACACACACGAGCTGATAGCAGACACAAAGATGAGAGCTGGAGAAACAGAGGGGGTGGTCAGCAAATGGAGTCAGAGGTCTGGATTGGAGACGTTTAAGACTGGTGCCTCTGCTTCTTTCATCTCCGAGTGATTGAATGTCCGGATTCAGCTATACTGATTGGATTTATTGTTGTCACATGTATTAGTATACAGTGAAAAGTATTGGTTCTTGTGTGCTATACAAAGCATACCGTACATATGTACATATGTACAAGGCATGCAAGACAGCTCAATCATTTCCACATGACTTGTCTTCGTAGAATATCACACATCAGATGGCAAGACAAAGTACCAGACACTGACGTTGTCTCTAGAGCAAGTCTACCATCAGTCCACACACTGCTGATGAGAGCACAGACCCGGTGGGCAGGTCATGTCATCCGTGTGCCGGACGAGCGCATCCCCAAGCAGCTCCTTTTTGGGGAACTCTCTGCTGGAAGACGCTCGCATGGAGGGCAGAAGAAACGTTACAAAGACACACTCAAGGCCTCCCTGAAGTCGCTTGACATAGACACGACCACCTGGGAAACGCTGGCACAAAACCGCCCTACCTGGCGCAGCCTCATCCACAAGGGCTGTCAAGCTTATGAAGCAAGGTGCAATGCTGAAGCACAACTTAAGCGCGAGCTGCGCAAGTCCAGAGCCACCAGTGCAACAACTGCAGCGCCTACACAGGTTTGCCAATATGTGCCAGGACATTCCGTGCCCGAATTGGCCTGATCAGTCATCTTCGGACACACCGCATCCAG
The DNA here is from genome assembly GCF_964213995.1 of Mustelus asterias. Taxonomy (NCBI): domain Eukaryota; kingdom Metazoa; phylum Chordata; class Chondrichthyes; order Carcharhiniformes; family Triakidae; genus Mustelus; species Mustelus asterias. Next base: position 47,368,736 of record NC_135825.1, on the reverse strand, counting down.
CCTCATAATGACTAATGGTATCGAGGTCCTCATCGACGACGATGGACGAACAACAACAACTATACATAGGGAAGGAAAGGAGAGGGTGCAGAATGTAGTGTTACAGTCGTAGCTAGGGTGTAGAGAAAGATCAACTTAATGCAAGGTAGGTCCATTCAAAAATATGATAGCAGCAGGGAAGAAGCTGTTCTTGAGTCATAAGAACATAAGAAATAGGAGCAGGTGTAGGCCATCTAGCCCCTCGAGCCTGCCCCGCCATTCAATAAGATCATGGCTGATCTTAAGTGGATCAGTTCCACTTACCCGCCTGATCCCCATAACCCCTAATTCCCTTACCGATCAGGAATCCATCTATCCGTGATTTAAACATATTCAACGAGGTAGCCTCCACCACTTCAGTGGGCAGAGAATTCCAGAGATTCACCACCCTCTGAGAGAAGAAGTTCCTCCTCAACTCTGTCCTAAACTGACCCCCCTTTATTTTGAGGCTGTGCCCTCTAGTTCTAGCTTCCTTTCTAAGTGGAAAGAATCTCTCCACCTCTACCCTATCCAGCCCCTTCATTATCTTATAGGTCTCTATAAGATCCCCCCTCAGCCTTCTAAATTCCAAAGAGTACAAACCCAATCTGCTCAGTCTCTCCTTATAATCAACACCCCTCATCTCTGGTATCAACCTGGTGAACCTTCTCTGCACTCCCTCCAAGGCCAATATATCCTTCCGCAAATAAGGGGACCAATACTGCACACAGTATTCCAGCAGCGGCCTCACCAATGCCCTGTACAGATGCAGCAAGACATCTCTGCTTTTATATTCTATCCCCCTTGCGATATAGGCCAACATCCCATTTGCCTTCTTGATCACCTGTTGCACCTGCAGACTGGGTTTTTGCGTCTCATGCACAAGGACCTCCAGGTCCCTCTGCACAGTAGCATGTTGTAATTTTTTTCCATTTAGATAATAATCCAATTTGCTATTATTTCCTCCAAAGTGAATAACCTCGCATTTGTCAACGTTATACTCCATCTGCCAGATCCTTGCCCACTCACTCAGCCTGTCCAAATCTCTCTGCAGACCTTCTACGCCCTCCACACGATTCACTTTTTCACTTATCTTTGTGTCATCTGCAAACTTTGTTATCCTACACTCAGTCCCCTCCTCCAGATCGTCTATATAAATGGTAAATAGTTGAGGCCCCAGTACCGATCCCTGCGGCACGCCACTAGTTACCATCTGCCAACCAGAAAAGCACCCATTTATTCCGACTCTCTGCTTCCTGTCGGATAGCCAATCCCCAATCCACGCTAACACCCTACCCCCAACTCCATGTGACCCAATCTTCTTCAGCAACCTTTTGTGAGGCACCTTATCAAACGCCTTTTGGAAATCCAAAAACACCGCATCCACCGGTTCCCCTCCGTCAACCGCACGAGTCACATCTTCATAAAAATCCAACAAGTTCGTCAAGCACGACTTTCCCCTCATGAATCCATGCTGTGTCTGCTTAATCGAACCATTCTTATCCAGATGGCCTGCTATTTCTTCTTTAATGAGTCGGTTGGTACGTGACCTCAGACTTTAGTATCTTTTACTGTGCAACGGTAAAGGTGATTCTGGTAGATTTAAGTGACCTCGACTAATGGAAGCTGAAAGTTGAGAAGGTTCCAGAAAGGAGTGTGCCATTGTGTAGAAGATTGCGGTGGTAGAACCCTGTTTATATGGAAGCTGTTGCTTGCAGAGAATTGGCTAAGTCCTTAGAGGAAAGGGACTGGAAACCTGCCCAAGGAAGATTGGAGCTGGGAACAACTGTGAAACTAGGGCCATACAGGCTTATAGGAAATTCTGTAGGTAGTCTTTATGGTATCTACTACTCCATGTGTAATTTATAGACTGATTTGCCTGTTAATCTATTTTTAATTTACATTGATTCTGATTTGTATTAAATTAAAAGTTACAAAAAGTGAAACTTTGGTCATTTCTGCCTTTGGGGAGGGGATAGTTTGGTAAATTTGGTCATTTTGGATTATGCGTTCCCACAGGGATCATAACACCTGCCACTTCACTGCCTCTGCTGTCCCTAATTAGACTGTGAATGTGTTTCCAGCCACTGATTGGCTGCTTCCTTGTAAATTGGGTTGGATGTCAGGCACCGTGGTGAGGGACACCCGGAAACAGACTCTGAAATGAAGATCTGGCCTGATATTTCAGAAGTTGCACAGCACTTTGAGACATCCTGAGGTCATGAAAAGCTTTATATAAATGCAAGTTAATTTTCTTTCTTTCCTAATAAAACGAAACCTTGTGAAAATGACAATTCTGTGTCTGATTTTCTGGTGTCATTACGGTGCATTGTGACCATGCTGGCTGGCTGTAGAATATTCCACTGCCCATCTACAGTCTATTGTCGGCTTCAATATCCTTCCCGTAATATTATCCACAGCTCTATTACCCTTTGGGTTTTATTAAAAAAACTCTCCCGCTTGGTATTCTTACTGCCAAGTTCCTCATTTTAACTTTTCTCCAAACTGAACCATTTTCCCGGAACAATTGTTGTCTAATGAGTCACTCTGAAGACTCTTTTATCTTTCCAAAACAAAACGAAGCCAAGTTCTTGAAGCTACTTTAACAATTTAAATCCATAACTCTCATTCCCATCTTCGACACTTGGCACTGACCGTGAGCGGCCCCTGTCCCATTATTCTAATTAACTCAAGGAAGCTCATTTTTAGGGTAAGTTGCCATGCGGAAACCAAGAAATGAAACATTGGGAGTTGACGGTTTATTCATCGCGTGATATTCACTCAACACAAGTCTGAAGTGCTGGCCCCTTCCACACAGTCACCTTTCATTTGGCTTGCCAGAGCAATATTAAACTCACCCTGCCTAATATAACAATAACTTGCATTTACATGGCATCTTTGACAGGATGTGGAGATGCCGGCGTTGGACTGGGGTGAACACAGTAAGAAGTCTCACAACACCAGGTTAAAGTCTAACAGGTTCATTTGGTAGCACAAGCCACTAGCTTTCAGAGCGCTGCTCCTTCATCAGGTAAGTGGGAGTTCTGTTCACAAACAGGGCATATAAAGACACAAACTCAATTTACAAAATAATGGTTGGAATGCGAATCTTTGCAGATAATCATACAAAATAATGGTTGGAATGCAACAGACACTTCCAGACGCTGAAAGATGCCCTCATAAGAACAGGATATGGCACTCGACTCATCGATCGACAGTTCCGACGCGCCACAGCGAAAAACCGCACCGACCTCCTCAGAAGACAAACACGGGACACGGCGGACAGAGTACCCTTCATCATCCAGTACTTCTCCGGAGCGGAGAAGCTACGACATCTTCTCCGGAGCCTTCAACATGTCATTGATGAAGACGAACATCTCGCCAAGGCCATCCCCACACCCCCACTTCTTGCCTTCAAACAACTGCACAACCTCAAACAAACCATTGTCCGCAGCAAACTACCCAACCTTCAGGAGAACAGTGACCACGACACCACACAACCCTGCCACAGCAACCTCTGCAAGATGTGCTGGATCATCGACACAGATGCCATCATCTCACATGAGAACACCATCCACCAGGTACACGGTACATACACTTGCAACTCGGTCACGTTGTCTACCTGATACACTGCAGGAAAGGATGTCCCGAGGCATGGTACATTGGGGAGACCATGCAGACCTACACAACAGATGAATGAACACCGCTCGACAATCACCAGGCAAGAGTGTTCTCTTCCTGTTGGGGAGCACTTCAGCAGTCACACGCATTCGGCCTCTGATCTTCGGGTAAACGTTCTCCAAGGCGGCCTTCACAACACACAACAGCGCAGAGTCGCTGAGCAGAGACTAATAGCCAAGTTCCGCACACATGCGGACGGCCTCAACCGGGATCTTGGGTTCATGTCACACTATCTGTAACCCCCACGACTTGCCTGGGCTTGCAAAATCTCACTAACTGTCCTGTCTGGAGACAATACACATCTCTTTAACGTGTGCTTAACCCTCTCTCCACTCACATTGTCTGTACCTTTAAAACTTGATTATCTGTAAAGACTCGCATTCCAACCATTATTTTGTAAACTGAGTTTGTGTCTTTATATGCCCTGTTTGTGAACAGAACTCCCACTTACCTGATGAAGGAGCAGCGCTCCGAAAGCTAGTGGTTTGTGCTACTAAATAAACCTATTGGACTTTAACCTGGTGTTGTGAGACTTCTTACTATCTTTGACAGGCACATGGGGAGATGGTGGTGTGGTGCCAATATCACTAGACTCGTAATCCGGAGGCCTGGGCGCATGCTCTGGGGAAAAGGATTCAAATCCTGCAGCTGGTGGAATTTTAAATTCATTTAATAAAAGGTGGAATTGAAAAGCTAGTCTCGGAAATAGAGACCATGACAACTATCAACGGTTGTTGTAAAATAAAAACACTTCTGGTTCATTAATGCTCTTCAGGGAAGGAAATATGCCAACCTTACCTGGTGTGGCCTAAATGTGACTCCCAGATCCACCAACAATGTGGTTGATTCTTAAAAGCTGTCAGGGGTAATTAGGGATAGGCTACAAATGCTGGCCTTGCCACTGATGCCCATATCCTATGGTAGAATTTTTAAAAAAGTGTTAACAGACAAATCTTGACACCAAGCTAAAGGAGATTTTAGGACCAAGAGTGAAAAGTTTGGTCAACAGGGTTGGTTTAAATGATGGTCATAGTGGAGAAGACTCTAGACTTCAAGGTTTGACTGTTCAAATGAGCTCCTGGCTACCCCAATATTCAACATGCCATAAACTTGAGGTCTTCGAAAACTCAGGGAGATGGTGGCATCCTGGTATTGTCCCTGGACTCATCATCCAGAGAACCAGGCTAATACTCTGAGAACGTGAGTTTGAATCCCACTATTGTGGAATTTGAATTCAATAAAAAGCTGGAATTAAAGGTCTAATGGCAACCATTGTTGAAAACCCATCTGGTTCACTAATGCCCTTTAGGGAAGGGAATTTGCCATCCTTACCTAGTCTGGCCTACATGTGAGTCCAGAGCCACAGCAATGTGATTGACTCTTTAATGACTTCTGAAATGGCCAAGCAAACCACTCAGTTCAAGGGTAATTAGGGATGGGCAATAAGTGTTGGCCTTGCCAGCGATGCCCATGTCCCATGAATGAATAAAAGACGATAATTCCTGTTCACCATCACTCCTGCGTTTGCTGATCTGCACTGGCTCTCAGTCAAACAATGCCTCCGTTTCAAAATTCTCATTCTTGTTTCAAATCTCTCCACGGTCTCTCACCCCCGCCAAGCCCCCTAACCCGAGCAAACTCTTCCAGCTCCGTAAGCCTCCAAGATATCCGCACTCATCTCATTCCGGCCTCTTGAGCATTCCTGATTTTAATCACTTCCCTCAGTCCTGTGTGGTGGCTGCGCTTTCAGCCAGTCCCTCCCTCCTAAGGATGGAGTCCTCTGAGGCAGGAGACATGTAGGGAATAGCTGCAGTCATGTGACTGCTGAACAATCTTTATAAATAAATCCTTCTTGTGTTCATTAATGATGTCTGTGAAAGTGCATCATTCCAACCTCTCTACCTTGTATTCCGCCAGAAGGTGCTCCGAGCTCTGTGACCAACATTTTAGCCATCTGCCTAACTACATTTCAGGCCGATGATCTTTGTCAGAGTTCTGAGGAAAGGTAATTAACTGGAAATGTTAACTCTGTTTCCCTCTTCACAGGTGCTGCCACAGTGGTTGAGTCATAGTGTCACAGAAGTTTACAGCATGGAAACAGGCCCTTCGGCCCAACTTGTCCATGCCACCCAGTTCTTACCACTAAGCTAGTCCCAATTGCCCGCATTTGGCCCATATCCCTCTGTACCCACCTTATCCATGTAACTGTTGTGGTGAACCATAGATGGTTATCACTATGGGTACTGAACCATAGATGGTTATCACTATGGGTACTGAACCATAGATGGTTATCACTATGGGTACTTGTACATATGTTACTCTTGTTACTGTTGGGGTTAGGGTTGGGGTGTTCCACCTGTTGGTATTGTTCTGTGGTACACTCCGGTTGGCTCCGCCTTCCTGTAGGAGTATAAAGGTCACTGCACTTCCTAGTGACCCTTTAGTCTGGGATTGTATTGTTAAGCAGTATGCTCTATTCTTGTTGCTAATAAAAGCCTTTATTTCCCGGGTACGATCCAGCCTCCCAAGTGAATTAATCACGCATCAACTGTCTAAATGCTTTTTAAAAGACAAAATTGTGCCCACCTCTACTACTACCCCTGGCAGCTCATGCAAGGCACTCACCACCCTCTGAGTGAAACACCACTCTTCTGAGTATTCTCAGAATTTTTGTTTTCATTCTTATCATAGCATGGTTCTGTATTGGTCATTAGTGTGGTCTCTTTGGCCCACGAAATTCACAGGATCGAGGTATTTCACCAACTGGTGGAATCATTTCCACTGTGAGTTAGAGTTCCTTCACATTCTCTTTACTAAAGGGAAATCAGATGCTGCAAACATGTCCGAGGCCTTCCTTTAGGCAGTTGCATCTCCAGATACCCTTGCCCAATCATCTGCTTTGGCTAGCATGGAGTGCCTTTCTCTAAATTCCTTCACAAACTCTATTCCAAGGGTATCTGAACTAGCATGCAAGAGACATAACCATGTTAGGGTCATAGAGTTGGATTAATTGGAACCTTCAAGGCTAAGTTTGATAGATTTTTATTGGCTAAGTGTAGAAAGGGACATGGAATAAAGACAGGCAAAAAGGGTTGAGGTACAAATGAAACCCTGATCCAATTGAATGGTGTAGCAAGCTGGAGGGACTGATTGGTCCACACCTGTTCCTATGTTCCCAAATGAGAAATCATTAATTAATTGATGCATTGTGGAATCATTGCCATGAAAGAAGTGACAAGTGCGATACTGACAGGGCATAGCCTTCTCTACAGGAAACCCAATTTCGACAGTCAGCTTGCAAGTATTTTAGCAATGATTTTTTAAGAACTAAAATATTTTCCAAAAGCTTTGGCCTGATTGGGCCTAATTTGTGTCGCCCAGATTTAAAACCTCATTATTAATTGGGTGCACTCCCTCAATGCATCTTCTCAAGTGAAGATCTGATTTTTAATAACTTCTCGTCTGGATTCTGCTATAGGTTAATATTGGCCAACTCACTATACAGCAAGATAAAAGGATGAAAAGATTGTTACATGGTGGGTAACTTAACTAGTTAGCGCCGTGTTATTAGATAGGTGTTGCTTGCTTACAACCCAGCATGGGAGAGGAAAAAATCTCCCAAATGCCTCTGATGATGTCACACTAACACAGAGATGCATCCCTCCCCCTTCTCTCCAATATCATAGAATCATAGAAACTCTACAGTGCAGAAGGAGGCCATTCAGCCCATCGAGACTGCACCAACCACAATCCCACCCTAGGCCCTATCCTCACAACCCCACACATTTAGCCCGCTAACCCCTCTAACCAGCACATCCCGAGACACTAAGGGGCAATTTAGCATGACCAATCAACCTAACCCGCAATCTTTGTACTGTGGGAGGAAACCGGAGCACCCGGAGGAAACCCATGCAGACACGGGGAGAACGTGCAAACTCCACACAGACAGTGACCCAAGCCAAGAATCGAACTCAGGTCCCTGGAGCTGTGAGATAGCTAACCACTGTGCCACCATGCCACTCAGTACTACGACAATTAACATTAACTTCAATTCTTACTCACTATAATAATTGGTAAAACAATAATTATTTTACCAAGTATCATTATATACAGTTTAATATATTTAGACAATCAATACATGAGTCTTTCAGCTGGACATCGGTTCCGCTTAGGCAGAATCTGTTGTTAAAGAGTATTTGCTTTCATGCTCTCAGTGGTCTGTTCACCATTTGGCTCAGCCTTTATCATCTGATAAAGTTGGTTCTTCTTCAGCTTCTGCAAATGCTGTTGGTTCAACTGGTATAGAATCTGAGTTTGACTCAATCGTGATCATAGGGATTTCCAGACCTTGAGTGTCAGACATTGGCCTTTCAGATATCAACTCCACAAATTCTCTTTCTGAAGCGAGGATTTGATTGGTGCGTCTCTTGCAATCTTTCTCACCATTGAATTGCACCACATAAGAAATGGGCCCCACGTCTGTGATGATTGTGGCAGGTACCCACTTCTCACTTGAAGAATAGTTTCTCGCTAAAACTCCTTCTCCTTGATCAAAATGTTTTGGATTCGATGTCTGTTCACAGTGAGTGACTTGGTTTTGTTGTTGTCACTCTACACTGGTAGAAATATCCGGCGGTAAGGGCGAACCAAACTTGGTTCTCAACTTCCTTTATAAAAACAATATTGCCGACAAGTTTTGAGTTGTTGCATGGGCTATGTTTCTGTAGGATATGAGAAATTTGTTTGTTCTTTTGACTAACAAGTGAAGTTGTTCCAGTATATGATCTGCAAGCATGAATGATCACTCTAACCCCCCCATAGAGGTACTGCATTTTGTACCCTTATTTTAAGTTCCCTTGTTCAGTACAGCTTGAATTCTGGATCCCTCCTCTGTTTATCCAGTGGTTTGCTTTCAAGATCATGTCCCTGACCTGCCGCAGCACCAGATCTGACCTTGTGCGTCTTTGCACTTGAGAGGCTGTAATAGATACATTATCAACCTGGAAAAAGTACAAGAAGTTCACATAGTCCTCCTCTTTGACCCGAATTGGTAGGTATGATAGAGCCTTGATGTCCGCATGTTGCTCAGATCTTCTGTATTTAATGTCATTATTACGTGCTGATAAGATGAGGGACAATCTCCACAAATGACTCATAGCTAGAGGTGTTATTCCCTTGGATGGACCAAAGATCGCTGTTAGAGGCCTGTGGTCTCTTAAGAAGGTAAAAAGTCTTCCATACAGCGAGAGATGAAATTTCTTGATTCCAAAAACCATACTCAGGACTTCTGTTTTCCGCTTGAGCATCATTTTGTTCAGCGCTTTGCAACATTCTTGAAGGAAATCATAGAATCCCTACAGTACAAAAGGAGGCCATTGGCCTATTGAGTCTGTACCAACCATAATCCTACCCAGGCCCAATTCCCATAACTCTGCACACTTACCCTACCAATCCCCCTGACACTAGGGTCAATTTAGCATGGCCAATCTACCTAACCCGCACATCTTTGGACATTGGGAGGAAACCAGAGCATCTGGAGGAAACCCACACAGACACGAGGAGAATGTACAAACTCCACACAGACATCGACCCGAGGCCGGAATTGAACCCGGATCCCTGGCACTGTGAAGCAGCAGTGCTAACCACTGTGCCGATGAGCTGTTGGTCTTGGTCTCCATTTGGCATTACATGAGAGACAACTGTAACAATCCCATTGGATGATGTGTTATGACCCAGGCCAGAAACTCCAAGGTGTTTTATGGAGTTAGCCTAGACCCTAGGTCTTTACATTTAATTTTGGCATGGGTGAGCATAAGGTATTTCACTCCAGGTATGATTCAAGTGACCCACTAGGAAACGTAATCAAACAAAATTTATTTAAGAACACGGTTAAAATATAATAAAAAGAATTAGCATAACTTTTACCAATTACAAGATTCAAACATGATACAATATAAGCTTTAACAGCTAGCTATCTATGATGTTCCAAATCAAAAAATATCCCATAGACATACTCTTTTTCTGGACTTGCCACAAAAAGCAAATATGCTCGTGTGAAACTGAATCTTCAGTTTTTTAAGACCCGCTGCGAATTGGTTTTTTGAATGTTGGGTTAAATCTCTGAGGCTTCCGAGTTCTTTGGCTTTCCAAAAAGCCTCTGAAGAGAAAGGGACTGCTTCCACCAGCTTCTAACAGCAACTAAACTGAAACTAAAAATTTGGACTTTTCAGTGGAAAATAATTGTCCCCAGGTATCACCTGATCTGTCATCCTCAAATCAAGCTCCACTCATCAATCCCCAAAGGACCATAAAACCCCATAACACTGCATTAGCCCAAATTAAATTAAGTATGAAGACCATTATATTGCTTCAGTAACAATTAGAGGACACCGGTTACAAACATCTCAGTGCCAAAAACTTCCAGCACCTGCTAGAAACATCCTGCAAAGGAACATGATTCAAATATATTTCTTAAAGGCATAGTATCACCACAGATGTGTCACATGTGAATTGTATTTTTAAATTATCGAAATGAACTAAGGTTTCTGATTTGTTGAGCATATTTTTGACTTCATTATATGCCTTTTTGGCAGTCTTTTGTCCAAGGCTGGTGCTAATGTTGTTCCGAATGGTAGACAATTATACCGGAATAACCCTTTGGGTGTAACAATCGTTAGCAATGGTTGAGACACCATTTGGAACAAGTCAATCTTACTGAACTGCTAACTCCTGACAATCCAGTGAGTATGTCCTCAATTAATAGTAAGGGGTACTAATTGATACACTGCACTGGATTTATTGTCATTTTAAATTCACTGCATATTCTTATGGAACCATTTAGTTTAGTGACTGGAACCATTGGAGTTACCCAACCGCTCATCATCACCGACTCGATCACTCCCTCTTTCATAAATTTCTCCAGCTCCACTTCAACTTTTGGTTTGGTAGCGTATGTCACAATTCTTCTTGCCTTTAAGCATTTTGGGATGCTATCAGATTTTATCTGGAGTCTTGCCTCGACTCTGGTCATTTCCCCTAAAGTATTTTCAAATACTTTCTTGTATTTTTCTAAGAGTTTCTGTAATGTGTTCCTTCCATCATTCAGTTAGGTAGCTGCTTGCCAATTTAGTTTGATTTTGTTTAAACATGCTCTTCTAAGAAATTCAGAAAGCTTTCCTTTCACAACATATATTGGTTATTTTTCAGATTGATAATTTGTTTCAACTTGCACCATGATGTAACCACCCCTTCCATGTAAATTCTCAGGATTATATTAGACGGCTTTAATGGTCTGTTCTTGAGCTTTATCTAATATAAATTTTCAAAGACAAGAGAGACAGTGGCTCCCATATCTATTTCCATTTTAATTTTGTTCCCGTACAGTTTCAGATAGATCCAAAATCTCTGTACATCACCCTGCATTGATAATACACCGAGCATGAGTTCTTGAATCTTCCTAGACATTGTGTCTCCCTGGGAATTTTCACTGTCTTTGGTCATTCTATAGACTTGCATGGTGAGAGATTTTCTTTTCTCAGTATTCATCTTGTATATTTTGGCACCAGCTCCAATTTGGGAAGCTTCTTTAGTGGCCAATACCATGCGATCTCAACAGAGAGGTTGTACTCAGGAGCTTTCTGTCAGCAACCATCTCTGAATTGCCCCATTTCTCAATCTGCACACAAATCTGTCTCGCAGCATGTCCTCAAGGGTTTGTCCAAACTCACAATTCTTTCCTAGTTTCCATGGTATGGCTACAAATTGTGGAATAATTACACCCTCTTCTTGGCTCCATCAATGAAATGTGAATCTCTGCGCAATGATTAAAGGTTTGTGCGAGAAGTGTTCTTCAAAAGTCTTAGTCAATTCCTTGTAAGGTTTTGTACAAGGCTTGTCAGGATGGACAAGGCTTTGTAATAGAGTGAGGGTTTTCCATCCTATTACACTCAGGAAAGTTGCTGCTTTAATTTCAACCAGAATCCTGTTTGCAGCAAAATAATATTGAAATCTCTTTTCATAGACACTCCACGATTCCACATTATCACCGAATGGTTCTGTGGTGCCACATTTTCCTGCCATCGCAGTTATCTGTTCTTATGTTGGATTACTTTCTTTAACTTTTCCTCCCCTCTAATTTCTTTTCTCTTCCTATTTATTTTGTTATTTTTTTCTCGGTTGGACTGTAGCTTTAAGAACATTTTTTTAACTTGTGTTTGTAAACACCAATTTGTTTTAAAACCAGGAGATTTAAGCTTTAAATCTGCCTAAACTTGGTGCTTATCTTGTTTTTTTTCCCCTTTTGAGCAGTTGTTTTTCTGAAAGCAGGTTGCTCTCTCGTTCTTCGAGGGACTAGACTCTACAGCCCTGCCATGTACAAAGTCCCCCAGCTGGAAAAGGTACCCCCCTCCCCCTCCCCAACCCCACCCCACAGCTTTGATAAGTAAATTTGTTTTTACAGAGTCTACTCCCTTATTTTCTTACTTTCCTCTTTTCGAGGAGATTTTGAGCCCAGTGATTTATGTTAATCAATTAGTACTACCATCGACCCGCTGGCTGGAGATCTTTTTCTTTCTTTTCCCACCTCCGACTCTCTGAGAACTTCTGAGCATGGTGGCACAGTGCCTAGCACTGTTGCCTCACAGCGCCAGGGACCGGGGTTTGATTCTGGCCTCAGGTCACTGTCTGTGTGAAAGTTTGCACATTCTCCCCGTGTCTGCCTGGGTTTCCTCCGGGTGCTTCAGTTTCTTCCCACAGTCCAAAGATGTGCGGGTTAGGTTGATTGGCCATGCTAAATTGCCCCTTAGTGTCAGGGGCTTAGCGGGGGTAAATATGTGGGGTTACAGGAATAGGGCCTGGGTGGGGTTGTGGTCGGCGCAGACTCGATGGGTTGAAAGGCCTCCTTCTGCACTGTAAAGATTCTATGATTCTGAGGTTATAGTCGAATGAAAGAAATTAAGGAATGGTCCAGAGTTCTTTATCAATTTTATAATGAATATACACCCTTAGCAAAGGCTAAAAACCCATTTCCAATGGCCAAATTTACTGCACTTCAATCGATGATGGAGTGGTCTCCTGAAAGTCGATCCTTGACTTGAGGGCCAGGTCTGAATTGTTTCTTCTGACTGTTTTTACTGAAAAACTATCTTCATCACCAGTTTTCTCTTCTGCTGCATATTAATGTGGTCAGCTCACTTGTACAAAGAGAACAAAGAACAAAGAACAGTACAGCACAGGAAACAGGCCCTTCGGCCCTCCAAGCCTGTGCCGCTCATTGGTCCAACTAGACCAATCGTTTGTATCCCTCCATTCCCAGGCTGCTCATGTGACTATCCAGGTAAGTCTTAAACGATGTCAGCGTGCCTGCCTCCACCACCCTACTTGGCAGCGCATTCCAGGCCCCCACCACCCTCTGTGTAAAAAACATCCCTCTAATATCTGAGTTATACTTCGTCCCTCTCACCTTGAGCCCGTGACCCCTCGTGATCGTCACTTCTGATCTGGGAAAAAGCTTCCCACCATTCACCCTATCTATCCCCTTCATAATTTTGTATACCTCTATTAGATCTCCCCTCATTCTCCGTCTTTCCAGGGAGAACAACCCCAGTTTACCCAATCTCTCCTCATAGCTAAGACCCTCCATACCAGACAACATCCCGGTAAACCTTCTCTGCACTCTATCTAACACCTCCACGTCCTTCTGGTAGTGCGGCGACCAGAAGTGGACGCAGTACTCCAAATGTGACCTAACCAGCGTTCTATACAGCTGCATCATCAGACTCCAGCTTTTATACTCTATACCCTGTCCTATAAAGGCAAGCATACCATATGCCTTCTTCACCACCTTCTCCACCTGTGTTGCCACCCTCAAGGATTTGTGGACTTGCACACCTAGGTCCCTCTGTGTTTCTATACTCGTGATGACTCTGCCATTTATTGTATAACTCCTCCCTACATTATTTCTTCCAAAATGCATCACTTCGCATTTATCCGGATTAAATTCCATCTGCCACCTCTCCGCCCAATTTTCCAGCCTATCTATATCCTGCTGTATTGCCCGACAATGCTCATCGCTATCCACAAGTCCAGCCATCTTTGTGTCATCCGCAAACTTGCTGATAACACCAGTTACACCTTCTTCCAAATCATTTATATATATCACAAATAGCAGAGGTCCCAGTACAGAGCCCTGCGGAACACCACTGGTCACAGACCTCCAGCAAAGATAAAAGAAAGAAAAGGTTGCCACACAGTGTGTTACTTAACCAGAGAGTGGAGCTTTATCAGATAGGTGTTGCATGCTTACAGTCATAGAATCCGTACAGTGCAAAAGGAGGCCATTCGGCCCATCGTGCCTGCACTGACAACAATCCCACTCAGGCCCTATCCCCATAACCCCACATATTTACCCTGTTAATTCCCCCTGACACTAAGGGGCAATTGAGCATGGCCAATCAACCTAACCCACACATCTATGAAGTGTGGGAGGAAACCGGAGCACCCGGAGGAAAGCCACGTAGACACGGAGAGTTCAGGATGGAAGAGAGGGAAAATCTCCCAAGTACCTCTGATGATATTACCACATAACCATGTGACACAGTAAACCGAGATGCAATGGTTTACAATACATAACAGATTCTCATCAGCCCCATCCCCTCATTGACAAACCTGATGAATCTAAATTGCACTGATGTCACCCGAGCTACATAATAAACTTTCCATGCTTACTGGAGTATATTTTATATATCTCAGAGTAATCCAGAGATGACACTAGTTTCGAAGTGTGCCACAGGTTTATTTACAGGAGGTTAAGGTATCTCTGCAATCATAAAATGTTTGCACTCATGCAACTCAGCTCATGTGATGTAACTTTACTTTGCTCGGGGTCAATGCCCAGGCTTAACTAATCAAGCACAGTGGGCATAGATCAGTAACCAGACTCATATAATCAAACACAGAACAATTGAACGCTACACTGACTACTCCTCCCCAACCCTACACCACAAAAATCTCCCAGGATTAAAGTAATACTCTCAGTTAATGCTCTCAATTTCCAATGTTACAGCACAAGTTGTTCCTTTACATTTTTTCCATTTGGATACGAACTCTATCTTTTGGTGTTAAAGACTGAACTCAGCCAGCTTAGATACAAGAGACAATGGGTCCTCAATTTTCATACAGTCTTTGATTCCAAAACTTGTTGAAGCTGAATTTAAATTCTCAAACAGCCATGGTGGGCTTTCAATTCACAATTTACTGCATCAATCGTCCAGGGATCTGGAACCAATTAACAGAACCGCTGAGCAGTAATGAGAGATAATATGATGCAGCTGATGCCAGCTCAGCAGACGTCAGGTGCTTGGGAGCCAGAGGAGTTTGCTTACTTCAGCTGGGAATGAATCTGTGGAAGAATTCTGTTGGCCTCCTGCCTAGGCCGCCCTACGTCCAAGAATCAGAAACTAGCAGGAAATTATTACCTGACCTCCAGACACACTGAAGGAATCTCAGGAGCAGCTAAGGCATTCCTGAGGGGCATACATAGGGAAATGAAATACTTAATATGTCCCATAACTGACAATCGTTGCAAATGAAACCTGCCTTAAATCCAATAAGATCAACACCTCACAAGAACGCAAGAAATAGGAGCAGGAGTAAACCATTCTGCCCTTCTAGCTGGCCTTGCCATTCAATACAATTATGGCTGATCTATACCGGCCTCAGCTCTTTTTTTGTCCCCATCACCCCCTATTCCTCCATCTTTCAAATATTTATCCACCTCCACTCTGAATATTTCTAATGATCCAGCCTCCACCACCCTTTGGGGCAGAGAATTCCAGAGATTCACCACCCTCTGCGAAAAACAAAATTCGACACACTTCAGTCTTACATGACCGGCCCTTTGTCTTTTAGCTTTGTCCCCTTGTTCAAGACTCTCCCACTGGTGAAAACATCTCACCATCCACCCTGTCAAGCCGCATCAGGATCTTATATATTTGGATAAGGTCAACTAAATATCGGAGAGATAAATCAGAACAGGGTGTGGGGCAAGGGCATTGATAGGATGTCATTGTCACTGAACATCTACACGGGAAAGGTCAGGACTGTAATAGAATACTCTCCATTTGCCTGGATGGGTACAGCACCTAAAACACTCAAGAAGCTCGACACTATCTGGGACAACGCAATCCACTTGATTGATACCCCGCCCACCACCTTCAACATTCACTCCCTCGAGCAGTGACGCACAGCAGCAGCTGTGTGTACCATCTACAAAATGCACCTCATGAACTCAGCAAGGCTCCTCAAACAGCACCTTCCAAACCCCTGCACTCCACCAGGTAGGACAAGGGCAACAGATACCTGGGAACACCACCACCTGGAGGTTCCCCTCCAAGCCATTCACCATCCTAACTTGGAAATATATCACCGTTCCTTCAAAATCCTGGTGCTCCTTCCCTAACAGCACTGTGGGTGTATCTACACCACATGGACTGCAGTGGTTCAAGAAGGCAGCTCACCATCAGCTTCTCAATTAAGAGTGGGAATGAATGCTGGCCTCGCCAGCGACGCTCACATCCAATGAACGAATTCTAATACATTCAGGGTGATCAATGCTTATGAAATAATATAATGGACAGGGTGATTGGCGGAGTGGACTGCTGGTCACAACAAGAGCTGGGGTTGAGGGGGATGGGGGAGGGGTGGAGAGTGATCAAACTTCCCCCTGGTGGCCAATAGCCACAGTTTGCACATTCAGACATAAGAAAATAGGCAAGGACAAAGAGATTCTCAGGATAAGTCTCCCTCAGGCCATCCTGGAAATAAAGGGACAAGACGTAGGATAATCAGTAAAAATAAAGGACAATCCCTTAAAAACACAGGAGGAAAGGAATACAAAGGCAACACTTATCCTGCACTAATGGTCACTTGATACATCTTCTGCCCTAAGTATACCTCCCAACGGGCCTGTCCTAAAGGGAGCAATAGGAACATTCAGCATTAACAACAAGGAGGGGGATGGATGCTCTTTATAAGATTGCCATTAATTTTCCGCCTTTCTCCACACGAAGCTGTTTTACACCATGGTTCCGATTTCAGAACCGGATCAGTTGGAATGAGACAACTTCTTGCGAGCTGTCTCCAGCATACCCTCTAACTCTTTTACTCTCGTTCCATGCTTTTAAAATGAAACTCTTCCTCTTTTAAGAAAATAAGAACTAGGAGCAGGAGTCGGCCATCTGGCCCCTCGAGCCTGCTCCGCCATTCAATAAGATCATGGCTGATCTTTTCGTGGACTCAGCTCCACTTACCCACCCGCTCACCATAACCCTTAATTCCTTTACTGTTCAAAAATTTATCTATCCTTGCCTTAAAAACATTCAATGAGGTAGCCTCAACTGCTTCACTGGGCAGGGAATTCCACAGATTCACACCCTTTGGGTAAGATTTTCCTCCTCAACTCAGTCCTAAATCTGCTCCCCCTTATTTTGAGGCCACTCCCCTAGTTCTAGTTTCACCTGCCAGTGGAAACAACTTCCCTGCTTCTATCTTATCTATTCCCTTCATAATCTTATATGTTTCTATAAGATCTCCCCTTATTCTTCTGAATTCCAATGAGTATAGCCCCAGTCTACTCAGTCTCTCCTCATAAGCCAACACTCTCAACTCCAGAATCAACCCAGCGAATCTCCTCTGCACCCGCTCCAGTGCCAGTATATCCTTTCTCAAGTAAGGAGACCAAAACTGTACACAGTACTCCAGGTGTGGCCTCACCAGCACCTTATACAGCTGCAACATAACCTTGCTGTTTTTAAACTCCATCCCTCTAGCAATGAAGGACAAAATTCCATTTGCCTTCTTAATTGCCTGCAAACCAACTCCTTGTGATTCTTGCACAAGGACACCCAGGTCCCTCTGCACAGCAGCATGCTGCAATTTTTTACCATTTAAATAATTGCCCATTTTGCTGTTATTCCTACCAAAATGGATGACCTCACATTTACCAACATTGTGCTCCATCTGCCAGACCCTCGCCCACTCACTTAGACTATCTATATCCCTTTGCAGACTTTCAGCATAAGAACATAAGAAATAGGAGCAGGAGTAGGCCATCTAGCCCCTCGAGCCTGCCCCGCCATTCAATAAGATCATGGCTGATCTGAAGTGGATCAGTTCCACTTACCCGCCTGATCCCTATAACCCCTAATTCCCTTACCGATCAGGAATCCATCTATCCGTGATTTGAACATATTCAACTAGGTAGCCTCCACCACTTCAGTGGGCAGAGAATTCCAGAGATTCACCACCCTCTGAGAGAAGAAGTTCCTCCTCAACTCTGTCCTAAAATAACCCCCCTTTATTTTGAGGCTGTGCCCTCTAGTTCTAGCTTCCTTTCTAAGTGGAAAGAATCTCTCCATCTCTACCCGAGCATCCTCTGCACACTTTGCTCTTCCACCCATCTTAGTGTCATCTGCGAATTTTGACACACTACACTTGGTCCCCAACTCCAAATCATCTTTATAAATTGTGAACAAATGCGGTCCCAACACTGATCCCTGAGGCACACCACTAGTCACTGATCGCCAACCAGAAAAACACCCATTTACCCCCACTTTTTGCTTTCTGTTAGTTAACCAATCCTCTATCAATGCTAATACATCACCCATAACACTGTGCACCTTTATCTTATGTCGCAGTCTTTGGTGCAAAATCTTGTCAAATGCCTTCTGGAAATCCAGACTTAAACTCTCTAATAATGTTCCATTTCAATCTCTTACAGATTTGGCAGAGCACTCCATTCTACACCCTCTCCTTTCCTTCTCCCCTACGTACTCTATGAATGGTATGCTTTTTCTGTGTAGCGTGCAAGAAACAATACTTTTCACTGTACACTAATACACGTGACAATAATAATCAAATAGTAGTTTCAGTTACATGGGTAAGATGGGTATAAAGGGATATGGGCCAAATGCGGGCAATTGGGAGACTATCTTCGTGATTCAAAAAAAAAGGGCGGCATGGACAAGTTGGGCCGAAGGGCCTGTTTCCACGCTGTAAATCTCTATGACTCGAAATCAAGCAGGAACATCCCTTATATTCACTGTGTAATACACAGCCCCTATCCTCATACGCCATCTGCTGTCCACCTGCAGCATCTTCATCCATATAGACCTCACTGCCAGTTTCCTCATGTGAACAATGAGCTGTCGTGGCTGGTGAAATATAACCCAGACCTCCATTTTATTTAAGAGAATTTTTTGCAGCACCCCTTCCCCCCTGCCCCGCTCCCCCCCCCCCCCCCCCCCCCCCCGCCCCCCGCCTCCCTGGGTGGGTTCTGAGGCAGGGAAGAGTAAAATTGCGTAGATGGGATAACCTCGATGATCCCATCCATCTCAACCCAGATATGATGTTGGAGTGTTGTGAGTAGGCCCTCGGATGGGAAGCCCACCCCAGCACCACTAAGACCCTTAATGTCCCCTTAAGGACTTTTTCCGATCCAGCCTCACGTTTTAGGCCGGTGAGAGCCTGATGACTGAGGGTGAGAAACTGTAAGAGTTCTCATCCTCGATCTCAGGTGGGAAATGAGGGAGGGGGGACTCGAATGGAAAGCCCCTTCAGACTGGAGCATCAAGGACCTGGGAGCTGCAGTCCTCCCTGCCTACCCACCCCTCTCCCAGCATATACCCGATTATGAGATTGCCCACTTTCCCGGGGGTCCCCGGGGCATCCCCTACCCTCCCCTCCCCGTGGCCCTGAAGTGTGGTCCCAGGACTTAGTCTCAGGCACTGTGCTGCAGTACCTCTTTTGACCCACTGAAGCACTGTGCCTGGAGGGGCTGGGGGGCTGGTAGCCAATCTGGTTGGTCGGCAGCTCTCCAAGGAGGGATTTCCATCCAAGGGCAGACAGAAGTCCTGCCTGCTGTCAGTCTACACTCAATCGAGCATCAAATGCCAGTGGGCCTGTCAGAGAAGGCAGGGATGCGTTCCCTGCCAACCCTCAGGATGGTGGACATCCTGGAAATTCAGGCCAGAATATCCCAAAGCACTTTTCAGCCAATGAAGCATTGTGATGTTGGAAGTGCCATTCTGGCACAGCAAGCTCCCACAAACAGCAATATGATAAGCTGACATTCTGTGTGTTCTAAGGGTCTGGCATGGAAAGATTTGTCATCCATGCAGATGCTACAACAACGGATGAATGAACACTGCTCGACAATCACCAGGCAAGAGTGTTCTCTTCCTATTGGGGAACACTTCGGCGGCCACAGGCATTCGGCCTCTGATCTTCGGGTAAGCATTCTCCAAGGTGGCCTTCACGACACACGATGACGCAGAGTCGCTGAGCAGAGACTGATAGCCAAGTTCCGCACACATGAGGACGGCCTCAACCGGGATCTTGGGTTCATGTCACATTATCTGTAACCCCCACGACTTGCCTGGGCTTGCAAAATCTCACTAACTGTCCTGTCTGGAGACAATACACACCTCTTTAACCTGTGCTTAACCCTCTCTCCACTCACATTGTCTGTACCTTTAAGACTTGATTACCTGTAAAGATTCGCATTCCAACCATTATTTTGTAAATATTGTTTGTGTCTTTATATGCCCTGTTTGTGAACTGAAATCCCACTCACCTGACGAAGGAGCAGCGTTCCGAAAGCTAGTGGATTTTGCTACCAAATAAACCTGTTGGACTTTAACCTGGTGTCGTGAGACTTCTTACCATGGAAAGGTTTAACATGGGGCCGAGTACAGGATTGCCCTCACTGTGACCCATATTTAGGGGGACAGAAACGCGTGTAGATAAGCGCGGAGACAGCTTCTTATGCTACATTATGTATATAATCATTAGCAGTTAATAAACACTTACTGCTGAACTCTATAAGATTCCAAATCTCTTCATGAGATCTACTGAACTACACACAACATCTTACAACTATCTGTTTTAGTGATCTCAGTTGTGGGATAAATATTGGCCAAAACACAAGGAAGAACTTCCCTCCTTTTCTTCAAATGATGCCTGGTATCTTTGATATCAACATGAGAGGGCAGACAGAGTCTCTCTTTTCATGTCTCAATCAAAAGGCCACAACTTTAGAAGTGCAGTACTCCCTCAGCACTGCACTGGAGTGTCTTCCTAGCTGTTGTGCTTCTGACGATGGAGTGGGACTTGAACCCACAACTTTCTGACTCCGAAGCGAGACTTCGACTGAGCCAAGGTGCGTTAAATAGTGGACCTAAAGCTTCACCAATGTGATTTTAAGGATAGTCTTGAAGTTGGAGTGAGAGATGGAGTTAGTGAGGAAATTCCAGAGCATGGGGATGTACATGGTTGAAGATGCCTGCTGTTGATAGGCAGAGGAATGGAGGATATACCATATTGTTGCCAGATGCTGCTCAAGCTCTCAAACTCCTCAAGCTGACAAAAATGTTCCTCAAGTTCCCACGTGGCATAGGATATGCATTCAAATGCCTGAGATGTCCTGCCTCTATTTTTGAAATATTAACTATCAGAAATAAATTTTAAGATTTAAAAATATTATTATTCGAAGCTTAAAATATCGCACTTTTTAAACCCAGGTTTAATTACTCCAGTTCCGTCTGTTAAATCCTTACCTCTATACTAACCTTCAATCATAACCTAAGTTCCCTTGGGCTCAGCTCCTACTCCTCAGGTTCGATATGACTTCACTTTTTCATTCTATTGATTTGTGATGTTTCCTGTCATTCTCTCCATGCCTGTGCTTTATTTATACTCCTTAATTCTTCCAAGACTCTCTCTTGCATAGCTCAATAGTTGTATCCTTTTTTTAGATTTATTTGTTCTGGAGATGTGGGTGTCACTGGCTAGGCCAGCATTTAGTGTCCATCTTTAATTGTCCTTGAGAAGGAGGTGCTGAGCTGCCTTCTTGAACCGCTGCAGTCCATGTGGTGTAGGTACACCCACAGTGCTGTTAGGGGGGGAGTTCCAGGCTTTTACCCAGCAACAGTGAAGGAACGGCGAGATATTTCCAAGTCAGGATGGTGAGTGTCTTGGAGGGAAACCTCCAGGTGGTGGTTGTGGTAAACCACTGTTAGCTTATTACCTGTATATGTGACATGCCTGGACACATCCCTGCCAGCCCTACCGAGATTCCTCCACCCCCCCCCCCCCCCCCCCCCCCCGGTCCAGGTATAAAGGCGACTGCTCCCCACCCCCCTGGCTCAGTCTGGACCAGTTCATCGGTATGGGTGTGCTCCAAGTCTTTTGCTAATAAAAGCCTATTTGTTCTTGCATACAAACTAGTCTTTGCTCGATTGATGGTGCATCAGTGGTGTTCCTACCACCTTTGTCCTTCTGGGTGGTGGTGGCTGTGGGTTTGGAAGGTGCTATCTAAGGAGCCTTGCTGGGTTCAAAATCATTTAGGGAAGTGAGGACTTTGAGGCAATTTGATAGATGCCCACAAAATAATGAAGGAACTTTTCTTAGTGTGTGTGGTGATCACCAAGTCGGGCAATAGCTTCTGCAATGGCTAAATAGAGCTCTCCGAGCCCAGCACTGAATTTTCTCAGGGGGTGGTCTTCAATGATGAGTCACTGATTGGGGTGCACCACAGCTCCCTGCAAGTTTCCATTTGTGCCGATTTGCTGCGTAAAGGTCTCAGCCAGTGCGCAAATGGTTGAGGAATGCCCAATGTTGACATGGCAGGTTGAAACCAGTGAGCAGGATCTGCGACCTGTGATGAGAAAGTCGCTTTTATTGGTGGTGTGTTGGTTCCAATCCTGCTGCCATAGGGCCTCTGATGTTATTCCTTGTCACCGTGGGACTAAGTTGTCTTCACGAATGATGTCAAGTAGATATGCTTGGAAGGCTCAGCATTCGTAAGTTATGCAACAGCATGTTGGGCAGTTCTTCTACTCCCACAGAATGGAACAAATTTCCAACTAGAATCATGAGTTCTGATTCACGGGATCAAATCATAATCAGAAGATTATAAAATCATACAGTGTAGAAGGTCATCCAGACACTTTGAAAGATCTGTCCAATTAATCCCACTCACTAGCTCTTTCGCCACAGTCCTGTAGATTCATAGAATATCTTCAAAGAGAGTTGATGGATTTCTAGCTGGGGCAGAGATTACAGATACAAAATGCGATTGACATATAATGTAATAAGAACATAAGAACTAGGAGGCCATCTGGCCCCTCGAGTCTGCTCCGCTATTCAATAAGATCATGGCTGATCTTTTCGTGGATTTAGCTTCACTTACCTGCCCGCTCACCATAACCCTTAATTCCTTTACTGTTCAAAAATTTATCTATCCTTGTCTTAAAAACATTCAATGAGGTCGCCTCAACTGCTTCACTGGGCAGGGAATTCTACCTCAACTCAGTCCTAAATCTGCTCACCCTTATTTTGAGGCTATGCTCCCTAGTTCTGGTTTCACCTGCCAGTGGAAACAACTTCCCTGCTTCTATCTTATCTATTCCCTTCATAATCTTATATGTTTCTATAAGATCTCCCCACATTCTTCTGAATTCCAATGAGTACAGCCCCAGTCTACTCAGTCTCTCCTCATAAGCCAACCCTCTCAACTCCGGAATCAACCTAGTGAATCTCCTCTGCACCCCCTCCAGTGCCAGTATATCCTTTCTCAAGTAAGGAGACCAAAACTGTACACAGTACCCCAGGTGTGGCCTCACCAGCACTTTATACAGCTGCAATATAATCTCGCTGTTTTTAAACTCCATCCCTCCAGCAATGAAGGACAAAATTCCATTTGCCTTCTTAATAATTGCTGCACCTGCAAACCAACTTTTTGTGATTCTTGCACAAGGACACCCAGGTCCCTCTGCACAGCAGCATGTTGCAATGTTTTACCATTTAAATAATTGCCCCTTTTGCTGTTATTCCTACCAAAATGGATGGCTTCATATTTGCCAACATTGTACTCCATCTGCCAGACCCTCGCCCACTCACTTAGACTACCTATATCCCTTTGCAGACTTTCAGCGTCCTCTGCACACTTTGCCACTCATCTCAGTGTCATCTGCGAATTTTGACACACTACACTTGGTCCCCTACTCCAAATCATCTATGTAAATCGTAAACAATTGTGGTCCCAACACTGATCGCTGAGGCACACCACTAGTCACTGATCACCAACCAGAAAACACCCATTTATCCCCGCTCTTTGCTTTCTGTTAGTTAACCAATCCTCTGTCCATGCTAATACATTACCTGTAACACTGTGCACCTTTATCTTATGCAGCAGCCTTTGGTGCGGCACCTTGTCAAATGCCTTCTGGAAATCCAGATACACCACATCCACAGGTTCCCCATTGTCCACTGCACACGTAATGTTCTCAAAGAATTCCACCAAATTAGTCAAACATGGCCTGCCCTCCATGAACCCATGCTGTGTCTTCCCAATGGGACAATTTATATCCAGATGTCTCACTACTTCTTCCTTGATGATAGATTCAAGCATTTTCCCTACTACAGAAGTTAAGTTACCCGTCTTTTGTCCACCTGCTTTTTAAACAGCGGCGTCACATTTGCTGTTTTCCAATCTGCCAGAACTGCCCCAGAGTCCAGAAAATTTTGGTATATTGCCACGAGTGCATTTGCTATTTCCCCCGCCATCTCGTTTAGTACCCTGGGATGCATTCCATCAGGACCAGGAGATTGTCTACCTTTAGCCCCATTAGCTTGCCCAACACTACCTCTTTAGTGATAATGATAGTTTCTAGGTCCTCACCTGCCATCGCCTTCTTGTCATCAATTTTTGGCATTTTCTAATGTTTATTTATTAGTCACAAGGCTTACATTAACACTGCAATAAAGTTACTGTGAACTTCCCCTAGTCACCATAGTCCATCGCCTGTTCAGGTCAATGCACCTAACCAACACGTCTTTCAGAATGTGGGAGGAAACCGGAGCACTCAGAAGAAACCCATGCAGACACGGGGAGAACGTGCAAACTGCACACAGACAGTGACCCAAGCCAGGAATCGAAGAAATGAAGGAGGGTATCAAATTGAAAGAAAATGCATCCAAAGTGGCAAAGATTAGTGGGAAACTAGAGGATTGGGTCCCTGGCATTGTGAAACAGCAATGCTACCATGCCGGCCCATTTGTGTCTTCGTGTCTTCCACTTTGAAGACCAATACAAAATGCCTCGGCCATTTCCAGTTATTACATCTCCCTTCTCATCCTCTAAAGGACCAATCTTTATTTGAGCCACTCTTTTTTCTTTTATATATTTGTAGAAACTTTTGCTGTCTGTTTTTATATTCTGAGCGAGTTTACTCTCATAATCCATCTTACTTTTCTTTAAACTTTTTTCATGGCTTTCTTTTGACCTTTAAAGATTTCCCAATCCTCTAGTTTCCCACTAATCTTTGCCACTTTGGATGCATTTTCTTTCAATTTGATACCCTCCTTCATTTCTTTAAATATCCATGGCTGAATATCCCTTTTTCTACGGTCCTTCCTTATCACTGGTATATACGTTTGCAGAAAAATCTGTTAAAAATCGCTTTGAAAGTCCTCCACTGCTCCTCAATTGTCCCACATAAAGTTTTTGCTCCCAGTCTACCTTAGCCAACTCTTCCCTCATCCCATTGTAGTCTCCTTTGTTTAAGCACAAGACACTGATAATGGATTTTACCTTCTCACTCTCCATCTGTATTTTAAATTCACCCATACTGTGATTGCTTCTTCCGAGAGGATCCCTAACTGTGAGATCATTAATTATTCCTATCTCATTACACAGGATGTGGAGATGCCGGCGTTGGACTGGGGTAAACACAGTAAGAAGTTTAACAACACCAGGTTAAAGTCCAACAGGTTTATTTGGTGGCAAAAGCCACACAAGCTTTCGGAGCCTTAAGCCCCTTCTTCAGGTGAGTGGGAATTCTGTTCACAAACAGGGCATATAAAGACACAAACTCAATTTACAGAATAATGGTTGGAATGCGAATACTTACAGCTAATCAAGTCTTTAAGATACAAACAATGTGAGTGGAGAGAGCATCAAGACAGGCTAAAGAGATGTGTATTGTCTCCAGACAGGACAGCCAGTGAGACTCTGAAGGTCCAGGCAAGCTGTGGGGATTACAGATAGTGTGACATGAACCCAATATCCCGGTTGAGGCCGTCCTCATGTGTGCGGAACTTGGCTATCAGTTTCTGCTCAGCGACTCTGCGCTGCCGTGTGTCGTGAAGGCCGCCTTGGAGAACGCTTACCCGAATATCAGAGGCCGAATGCCCGTGACCGCTGAAGTGCTCCCCAACAGGAAGAGAACAGCCTTGCCTGGGGATTGTCGAGCGGTGTTCATTCATCCGTTGTCGCAGCGTCTGCATGGTTTCCCCAATGTACCATGCCTCGGGACATCCTTTCCTGTAGCGTATCAGGTAGACAACGTTGGCCGAGTTGCAAGAGTATGTACCGTGTACCTGGTGGATGGTGTTCTCATGTGAGATGATGGCATCTGTGTCGATGATCCGGCACGTCTTGCAGAGGTTGCTGTGGCAGGGTTGTGTGGTGTCGTGGTCACTGTTCTCCTGAAGGCTGGGTAGTTTGCTGCGGACAATGGTCTGTTTGAGGTTGTGCGGTTGTTTGAAGGCAAGAAGTGGGGGTGTGGGGATGGCCTTGGCGAGATGTTCGTCTTCATCAATGACATGTTGAAGGCTCCAGGGGAGATGCCGTAGCTCCTCCACTCTAGGGAAGTACTGGACGACGAAGGGTACTCTGTCCACCGTGTCCCGTGTTTGTCTTCTGAGGAGGTCGGTGCGGTTTTTCGCTGTGGCGCGTCGGAACTGTCGATCGATGAGTCGAGCGCCATATCCTGTTCTTGTGAGGGCATCTTTCAGCGTCTGGAGGTGTCTGTTGCGATCCTCCTCATCCGAGCAGATCCTGTGTATACGGAGGGCTTGTCCGTAGGGGATGGCTTCTGTAACGTGTTTAGGGTGGAAGCTGGAGAAGTGGAGCATCGTGAGGTTATCCGTGGGCTTGCGGTACAGTGAGGTGCTGAGGTGACCGTCCTTAATGGAGATTCGTGTGTCCAAGAATGCAACCGATTCTGGAGAGTAGTCCATGGTGAGTCTGATGGTGGGATGGAACTTGCTAATGTCATTATATAGTTGTTTCAGTGATTGTTAACCATGACTCCAAAGGAAGAAAATGTCATCAATGTATCTAGTGTATAGCATCGGTTGAAGGTCCCGTGCGGTGAAGAAGTCTTGTTCGAACCTGTGCATGAAGATGTTGGCATATTGAGGTGTGAATTTGGACCCCATGGCTGTTCCGTGTGTCTGGATGAAGAACTGGTTGTTGAAGGTGAAGACATTGTGGTCCAGGATGAAGCGGATGAGTTGTAAAATTGCATCTGGAAACTGGCAGTTGTCGGCGCTGAGCACTGAGGCCGTTGCAGCAATGCCATCGTTGTGGAAGATGCTGATGTAGAGTGCCGAGACATCCATTGTGACGAGGAGCGCTCCTGGTTCAACTGCTCCATGTGTGCTGAGTTTCTGTAGGAAGTCCATAGTGTCGCGACAAAAGCTGGGGGTTCTTTGTACAATGGGTTTCAGGATGCCCTCGACATAGCCGGAGAGGTTCTCACACAGGGTCCCATTGCCCGATACACTGGGACAGCCGGGTGTGTTTGCCTTGTGTATCTTCGGGAGGCAGTAGAGATCTCCAACACGGGGAGTACGTGGGACGAGAGCACGGAGGGTGCTCTGACGGTCCGGATCAAAGGTCTTGACCAGAGTGTTGAGTTGGCGGGTGTGTTCTTTGCTCGGATCTGCGGGTAACTGTCTGTAGTGTTCCTCGTTGTTTAGTTGTCGGTACACTTCTTTTGCAGTAATCGGTTCTGTTCAGTATGACGATGGCCCCTCCTTTGTCTGCTGGTTTGATGACAGTGTTGCGGTTGGTCTTGAAAGCGCGGATGGCGTTGCGTTGTGCTTGGGTGATGTTCGGGGCTGTCTTGTGAGTGCGGCTGATGAATTTGGTGTTGACGCACCTCCTGATGGCTTGGGCAGACATGTCAAGTCGAGGGCAGCGGCCCTCCGGAGGAGTCCAATTCGACTCTTTCCACTTCTCCAGCTTCCATTCTAAACACGTTAAAGAAGCCATCCCCTACGGACAAGCCCTCCGTATACACAGGATCTGCTCGGATGAGGAGGATTGCAACAGACACCTCCAGACGCTGAAAGATGCCCTCACAAGAACAGGATATGGCGCTCGACTCATCGATCGACAGTTCCGACGCGCCACAGCGAAAAACCGCA
Organism: Mustelus asterias; assembly: GCF_964213995.1. Classification (NCBI taxonomy): domain Eukaryota; kingdom Metazoa; phylum Chordata; class Chondrichthyes; order Carcharhiniformes; family Triakidae; genus Mustelus; species Mustelus asterias. Next base: position 47,340,764 of record NC_135825.1, on the reverse strand, counting down.
CCGATCTCCTCAGAAGACAAACACAGGACACGGTGGACAGAGTACCCTTCGTCGTCCAGTACTTCCCCGGAGTGGAGAAGCTACGGCATCTCCTCCGGAGCCTTCAACATGTCATTGATGAAGACGAACATCTCGCCAAGGCCATCCCCACACCCCCACTTCTTGCCTTCAAACAACCGCACAACCTCAAACAGACCATTATCCGCAGCAAACTACCCAGCCTTCAGGAGAACAGTGACCACGACACCACACAACCTTGCCACAGCAACCTCTGCAAGACGTGCCGGATCATCGACACAGATGCCATCATCTCACGTGAGAACACCATCCACCAGGTACACGGTATATACTCTTGCAACTTGGCCAACGTTGTCTACCTGATACGCTGCAGGAAAGGATGTCCCGAGGCATGGTACATTGGGGAAACCATGCAGACGCTGCGACAACGGATGAATGAACACCGCTCGACAATCCCCAGGCAAGACTGTTCTCTTCCTGTTGGGGAGCACTTCAGCGGTCACGGGCATTCGGCCTCTGATATTCGGGTAAGCGTTCTCCAAGGCGGCCTTCACAACACACGACAGCGCAGAGTCGCTGAGCAGAAACTGATAGCCAAGTTCTGCACACATGAGGACGGCCTCAACCGGGATATTGGGTTCATGTCACACTATCTGTAACCCCCACAGCTTGCCTGGGCCTGCAGAGTCTCACTGGCTGTCCTGTCTGGAGACAATACACATCTCTTTAGCCTGTCTTGATGCTCTCTCCACTCACATTGTTTGTATCTTAAAGACTTGATTAGCTGTAAGTATTCGCATTCCAACCATTATTCTGTAAATTGAGTTTGTGTCTTTATATGCCCTGTTTGTGAACAGAATTCCCACTCACCTGAAGAAGGGGCTTAAGGCTCCGAAAGCTTGTGTAGCTTTTGCTACCAAATAAACCTGTTGGACTTTAACCTGGTGTTGTTAAACTTCTTACTGTCATTACACATGACCAGATCGAGGATAGCTTGCTCTCTTGTAAGTTCCATTACATACTGTTCAAGGAAACTATCATGGATACATTCTATGAACTCCTCCTCAAGGCTGCCTTGGCCTACCTGGTTTGACCAATTGACATGTAGATTAAAATCCCCCATGATAACTGTTGTACCAGTTTTACATGCATCAGTTATTTGTTTATTTCTCACCCCAGCATGATATTATTAGGCCGATAGACTACGCCTATCAGTGACTCTTTCTCCTTACTACTTCTCATTTCCACCCAAATGGATGCAACCCTTTTCTCTAAAGAACCTATATCATCTCTCACTACCGACCTGATGTCATCTTTAAATTTCAGAGCCACACCACCTCCCTTACCTTCCTGTCTGTCCTTCCGAACAGTCTGATACCCCTGGATATTTAACTCCCAGTTGTGACCACCCTGCAAGCATATCTCTGTAATGGCCACCAAATCATTCTCATTCGCAATGATTTGTGCCGTCAACTCATTTACCTTGTTTTGAATGCTACGAGCATTCAGATAAAGTGCCTTTATGCTAGTTTTTGTACCTTCTTTTTGAATCCTAACACCTCCATTAATAGCATCTCCTGATTTCTCTGTCCTTTAAACTTTTTTCCTGATTATCGATGTAATTGGAACCTTCTCCCCACATGCTAACCTGCTGCTTTGTTTTCTATTAATTGCTATACTTCCTGTAGCTTTACCCTTCCCTTCCCCCCAGTTTGCTAGTTTAAAGTCCTTGTGACTACCCTATTTATCCTTTTCGCTCGGTGAAGACTGTCCCGTTGGGACAGTCTCCTCCGGTTCCAACACTGATGCCAATGCCCCATGAAATGGAAGCTCTCTTTCCCGCACCATTCCTTTATCCACTATCATGATCACCTCCTGCACTAGTTTTGATTGCCTTAGAAGAATCATGAGGGAATTCTGAATATTTTTTCCCTATTTGTTTCTCCAGGGAAATTGCATGGCTCATGATGAATAGGAAGTGTCTGAATCATGCTTCCTAATGCGTCACCAAAGTACACAAGTCTGGATGGCTCAGATGGACTTCTGTTGCGGGACATTGGTCTCTGCCAGAATTATATTTACAAAGAGAGGCCAAGTGAGAGGAGTCAGAGAAAAGCTAGAGAAATGAGTTCAGGTCTAGTCTTGGAGAAGTATCTGATTAAGAGGAAGAGAGAGTTGTATGAAATGTACAGGCAGCAAGGAACACATCAGATGCTCGAGGAGTATAAAAAGTGCAAGAAGCTACTTAAGAGGGAAATCAGGAGGGCTAAAAGAAGACATGAGGTTGCTTTGGCAGACAGAGTGAAGGAAAATCCAAAGAGTTTCTATAGGTATGTTAGGAGCAAAAGGATAGTGAGGGATAAAATTGGTCCTCTTGAAGACCAGAGTGGTAGACTGTGTATGGAACCAAAAGAGATGGGGGAGATACTAAATGGTTTTTTTGCATCCGTATTTACTGAGGAAACGGGCATGGAGTCTACGGGAATAGGGCAAACAGGTAGGGAGGTCATGGAACCGTTACAGATTAAAGGGGAGGAGGTGCTCGCTGTCTTGAGGCAAATCAGAGTGGATAAATCCCCAGGACCAGACAGGGTATTCCCACGGACCTTGAGGGAAGCTAGTGTTGAACTTGCAGGGGCCCTGGCAGACATATTTAAAATGTCAGTATTCACGGGGGAGGTGCCGGATGATTGGAGGGTGGCTCATGTTGTTCCGTTGTTTAAAAAAGGTTCCAAAAGAAATCCGGGAAATTATAGGCCAGTAAGTTTGACGTCGGTGGTGGGCAAGTTATTGGAAGGTGTGATAAGGGATAGGATCTACAAATATTTGGATAGACAGGGACTTATTAGGGAGAGTCAACATGGCTTTGTGCGTGGTAGGTCATGTTTGACCAATCTATTAGAGTTTTTCGAGGAGGTTACCAGGAAAGTGGATGAAGGGAAGGCGGTGGATGTTGTCTACCTGGATTTCAGCAAGGCCTTTGACAATGTCCCTCATGGGAGGTTAGTTAGGAAGGTTCAGTCGCTAGGTATACATGGGGAGGTAGTAAATTGGATTAGACACTGGCTCAGTGGAAGAAGCCAGAGAGTGGTTGTGGAGGATTGCTTCTCTGAGTGGAGGCCTGTGACTAGCGGTGTGCCGCAGGGATCGGTGTTGGGTCCATTGTTGTTTGTCATCTATATCAATGATCTGGATGATAATGTGGTAAATTGGATCAGCAAGTTTGCTGATAATACAAAGATTGGAGGTGTAGTGGACAGTGAGGAAGGTTTTCAAAGTTTGCAGAGGGATTTGGACCAACTAGAAAAATGGGCTGAAAAATGGCAAATGGAATTTAACGCAGACAAGTGTGAGATATTGCACTTTGGAAGGACAAACCAAAGAAGAACGTACAGGGTAAATGGTAGGACTCTGAAGAGTGCAGTTGAACAGAGGGATCTGGGAATACAGGTACAGAATTCCCTAAAAGTGACGTCACAGGTGGATAGGGTCGTAAAGAGTGCCTTTGGTACATTGGCCTTTATAAATCGGAGTATCGAGTATAAAAGTTGGAGTGTTATGGTAAGGTTATATAAGGCATTGGTGAGGCCGAATTTGGAGTATTGTGTACAGTTTTGGTCACCTAGTTACAGGAAGGATGTAAATAAGGTTGAAAGAGTGCAGAGAAGGTTCACAAGGATGTTGCCGGGACTTGAGAAGCTGAGTTACAGAGAGAGATTGAATAGGTTGGGACTTTATTCCCTGGAGCGTAGAAGATTGAGGGGAGATTTGATAGAGGTGTATAAGATTTTGATGGATATAGATAGAGTGAATGCAAGCAGGCTTTTTCCGCTGAGGCTAGGGGAGAAAAAAACCAGAGGGCATGGGTTAAGGGTGAAAGGAGAAAAGTTTAAAGGGAATATTAGGGGGGGCTTCTTCACGCAGAGAGTGGTGGGAGTGTGGAATGAGCTGCCGGATAAAGTGGTAAATGCGGGGTCACTTTTAACATTTAAGAAAAACTTGGACAGGTTCATGGATGAGAGGGGTGTGGAGGGATATGGTCCAAGTGCAGGTCAGTGGGAGTAGGCAAAAAATGGTTCGGCACAGCCAAGAAGGGCCAAAAGACCTGTTTCTGAGCTGTAATTTTCTATGGTTCTAAGTCTTGGGAATGTTTGGTTTGGTGAACAAAGAGAGGGGAGGGATGTAGCAGACACAACTGAATGGATGGTTTTGATCTTAGAAATAGAGGAGCTCATTGACACTTGCTGTTAGAGGTGAAGTTGGGGAAAGAAGTTTTAAGGCAATGATTGATCATTGAGAAAAGAAGCTGGGTTTCTTTACATTCTCCAGGATTATCCTGAAATAATGCATGTGTATGATCCAGACAGATCTGGGATTTGATGGCTAAACCACTCATGTGACAGATATGCTCCAATGTGTGTCCCTCACACTAGAGGGAATGACGATGAGGGTCATATCAGGTAGAGCAACCAGAGTGAGGGAGTGTAAGAGTTTTACATCAAAGAGAGGGGCTAAGCAGATGGAGACCTACGTAATTATTATGGCAAATAGAGGGCCAAAAGCTATAGAGATGGGAGATTACGGATGCAGTTGCAAACAACTTGATGGAGCATTTACTTCAGGTGTAGATGCAGATGGAAGTGGGGTTGCAAGATGATATTGATGGTAAGAGTTATAAAGAGAGGCTCAGAGTGCACCTACACCTCAGGAACTGCAGTGGTTCAAGAGGGCATATCACTACCATCTTCTCAAGTGCAATTAGGGATGGGCAATAAATGCTGACCAGCCAGCGACACCCACATCCCATGAATGATTATTTTTTAAAGCATGCCCCTCGCATGTATTCCTGGACCATGAAACATTGAAGTCTTGGACATCTTCTTGCTCTGGAAAGGGGCAAGTTTCAGATTTGAATTTTAAAAGGCCCCTTTGACTAAATTGACCATCCATCAACAGTTAGTTGCTGTCTCGCCATTGCCAAGAATTGGAGATTCTGCAAGCATTTACTGAGTCAGCATGTACCTGTTTCCTCAGATCGATCATCAACATCAAGATAGTGGGAAGAATGCGACTTCTCAACACAAACACATTTTCAATTGGAGTTCTGGTTGATTGTTAAATCTGATTTGATTTGATTTATTATTGCCACATGTATTAGTATACAGTGAAAAGTATTGTTTCTTGTGCGCTAAACAGACAAAGCATACTGTTCATAGAGACGGAAAGGAGAGAGTGCAGATTGTAATGTTACAGTCATAGCTAGGGTGTAGAGAAAGATCAACATAATGCGAAGTACATAAGAACATAAGAAATAGGAGCAGGAGTAGGCCATCTAGCCCCTCGAGCCTGCCCCGCCATTCAATAAGATCATGGCTGATCTGAAGTGGATCAGTTCCACTTACCTGCCTGATCCCTATAACCCCTAATTCCCTTACCGATCAGGAATCCATCTATCCGTGATTTAAACATATTCAATGAGGTAGCCTCCACCACTTCAGTGGGCAGAGAATTCCAGAGATTCACCACCCTCTGAGAGAAGAAGTTCCTCCTCAACTCTGTCCTAAACTGACCCCCCTTTATTTTGAGGCTGTGCCCTCTAGTTCTAGCTTCCTTTCTAAGTGGAAAGAATCTCTCCACCTCTACCCTATCCAGCCCCTTCATTATCTTATAGGTCTCTATAAGATCCCCCCTCAGCCTTCTAAATTCCAACGAGTACAAACCCAATCTGCTCAGTCTCTCCCCATAATCAACACCCCTCATCTCTGGTATCAACCTGGTGAACCTTCTCTGCACTCCCTCCAAGGCCAATATATCCTTCCGTAGTAGGTCCATTCAAAGGTCTGATGGCAGCAGGGAAGAAGCTGTTCTTATAGAGGTTTACAGCATGGAAACAGGCCCTTTGGCCCAACTTGCCACACTTTTATTTTAACCACTAAGCTAATCCCAATTGCCCGCATTTGGTCCATATCCCTCTATACTCATCTTACTCATTTAACTGTCTAAACGCTTCTTAAAAGGCAAAATTGTACCCGCCTCTACTACTACCTCTGGCAGCTTGTTCCAGACACTCACCACCCTCTGTGTGAAAAAATTGCCCCTCTGGACCCTTTTGTATCTCTCCCCTCTCACCTTAAACCTATGCCCTCTAGTTTTACATTCCCCTACCTTTGGGTAAAGATATTGAATATCTAGCTGATCTATGCACCTCATTATTTTATAGACCTCTATAAGATCACCCCTCAGCCTTCTACGCTCCAGAGAAAAAAGTCCCAGTCTATCCAGCCTCCCAAAGAACAAAGAAAATTACAGCATAGGAACAGGCCCAATGGAAGAGAGTATGTCCGGGGTGCATGGGGGTGCATGGGGTCCTTGATTATGCTGGCTGCTTTTCCGAGGCAGCGGGAAATGTAGGTGAGTGGGAGGCTGGTTTGAGTGATGAACTAGGCTTCGTTCACGACCATTTGTAGTTTCTTGCGGTCTTGGGCAGAGCAGGAGTCATACCAAGCTGTGATACAACCACAAAGAATGCTTTCTATGGTGCATCTGTAAAGGTTGGTGAGAGTCGTAGCTGACATGCCAAATTTCCTTAGTCTTCTGAGAAAGTAGAGGCGTTGGTGGGCTTTCTTAACTATAGTGTCGGCATGGGGGAACCAGGACAGGTTGTTGGTGATCTGGACACCTAAAAACATGAAGCTCTCGACCCTTTCTATTTCGTCCCCATTGATGTAGACAGGGGCATGTTCTCCTTTACGCTTCCTGAAGTTGATGACGATCTCCTTCATTTTGTTGACATTGAGGGAGAGATTATTATCTTCACACCAGTTCACCAGATTCTCTGCCTCATTCCTGTACTCCATCTCGTCATTGTTTGAGATCTGGTGTCATCAGCAAACTTGAAAATTGAGTTGAAGGGGAATTTGGCCACACAGCCATAGGTGTATAAGGAGCATAGTAAGGGGCTGAGGACACAGTCTTGTGGGGCACCGGTGTTGAGGATGATCGTGGAGGAGGTGTTGATGCCTATCCTTACTGATTGTGGTCTGTGAGTTAGGAAGTTCAGGATCCCATTGCAGAGGGAGGTGCCGAGGCCCAGGCCACGGAGTTTGGAGATGAGTCTCGTAGAAACAATAGTGTTGAAGGCTAAGCTGTAGTCGATAAATGGGAGTCTATCATAGGTGTCCTTGTTATCTAGGTGTTCCAAGGTTGAGTGCAGGGCCAGGGAGATGCTGTCTGTTGCGGACCTGTTGCGGCTATCGGTGAACTGTAGTGATCCAGGCAATCTGGGATGCCAGAATTGATCTGTGCCATCACTAACCTTTCAAAGCACTTCACAGATTCATAGAATCTACAGTACAGAAGGAGGCCATTCGGCCCATTCGAGTCTGCACAGAAAACAATCCCACCCAGGCCCTAATCCCGTAATCCCACACACCCTCCCTGCCAATCCCCCTGACCATCATAATGATGGATGGGAATGTTGAAGGGAAGATGGTGCTCTCTGATGGAGGGTGGGTACACAGGTCTGCAGAGCTGCTGCATAGAGAGCGCAGGCGCAGCCAGACTGCACCCTGGGCTTTGTAGTTCATGCTCCTTCTGTGTACTGCAGCACTGCGCATGTCTCGGACTACAATCCCAATAGACATTGCGGCCGGTCAGCAGAATAATGGACAGCTCCGTGGACCAATCAGACAGTGGATCGGGGGCGGGGCGGGCAGTGGCCAATGGGCAGAGGCCGGGGGGGCGGGACTAGCCGCTGCTGCTCCCTGGCCTGAGGAGTGGGGAAGCCTGAGGCTCGCGTTTCAGCTCCTTGTCGCTGCCTGTGAGGAGTGAGGTCATGGCGGCCGGCACCGTGCTGGCGGTGCTGTACCTGCTGGTGGTGTTGGTGATGTCTGATTCCTCCAAGGTAAGGGGCTGGTGTCCGGGCCGCAGCTCCAACCTTGTCCCGGTGCTGGGAGAGGCCCCATTATACAGACCGGCCCCCAGAGTGCCCGCGACCCCCAGAGTGCCCAGAGCACCCAGAGTGCCCGCAGTGCCCAGAGCACCCAGAGTGCCCACGGCCCCCAGAGTGCCCGCAGTGCCCACGGCCCCCAGAGTGCCCGCGACCCCCAGAGTGCCCGCAGTGCCCAGAGCACCCAGAGTGCCCGCAGTGCCCACGGCCCCCAGAGTGCCCGCAGTGCCCACGGCCCCCAGAGTGCCCACGGCCCCCAGAGTGCCCACGGCCCCCAGAGTGCCCAGAGCACCGAGTGCCTGCAGTGCCCAGTGTCCGTGGCACCCAGAGCACCCAGAGTGTCCGTGGCACCCAGAGCGCCCAGAGCACCCAGAATGTCCGTGGCACCCAGAGCACCCAGAGTGCCCATGGCACCCTGCGGTGCAGCAGGACTCCATTCTTCCCATCAAGTCTGCACTGACTTTCTGAAAGAGCGTGTAACCCAGGCCCTTTCCCTGTAACCCCACGCATTTATCTTGCTAATCCCCTTAACCTGCACATCTTTCAGACTGTGGGAGGAAACCAGAGCACCCGGAGGAAGCCCACACAGACACAGGGGAGAATGTGCAAACTGAACCCAAGGCCAGAATTGAACCCGGGTCCTTAGCACTGTGAGGCAGCAGTGCTAACCACTGTCCTGCCCAGGGTTCATCCTTGGACACTTAATCTGCCCGTTGCCACTATAAGAAGTCTCACAACGCCAGGTTAAAATCCAACAGGTTTATTTGATGGCACAAGCTTTCGGAGTGTTGCTCCTTGTTCAGGTGCTATGAAATAAACCTGTTGGACTTTAACCTGGTGTTGTGAGACTTCTTACTGTGCTTACCCCAGTCCAACGCCGGCATCTCCACATCATTGCCACTATGCCATCCACATTATATATTAGTGATGTAGATGAGGGAGCTAAATCTCCAAATTTCCAGATGAGACAAAGTTGGGTGGGAGGGTGAGCTGTGAGGAGGATGCAGAAATACTTCAGCGTGATTCGGACAGGCTGAGTGTGTGGGCAGATGCAGTATAATGTGGATAAATGTGAGGTTATCCACTTCGGTAGCAATAATAGGAAGGCAGATCATTATTTGAATGGGTGTAAATTGAGAGGGGTGGATACTCAGCGAGACCTTGGTGTCATTGTGCATCAGTCACTGAAAGTAAGCGTGGAAGTACAGCAGGCAGTAAAAAAGGCAAATGCTATGTCGGCCTTCATACCAAGAGGATTTGAGTGTAGGGATAGGGATGTTTTACTGCAATTATAGAGGACGTAGGTGAGGCCACACCTGGACTATTGTGTGCAGTTTTGGTGACCTTATGAGGAAGGATGTGCTTGCTATAGAGGGGGTTCAGCGAAGGTTTACCAACGTGATACCGAGATGGCAGGAATGTCATCTGAGGAGAGAATAAATCGATTAGGATTATATTCATTGGACTTTAGAAGAGTGAGAGGGGATCTCATAGAACTTTATAAAATTCTAACAGGATTATACAGGGTAGATTCAGAAAGAATGTTCCCGATGGTGGGGGGAGTCCAGAATTAGGGGTTATAGTTTGAGGATAAGGGGTAAACTTTTTAGAACTGAGGTGAGGAGAAATTTCTTCACCCAGAGAGTGGTGTATGTGTGGAATTCACTGCCACAGAATGTAGTTGAGGACAAAACAATTGTGTGATTTCAAGAAGGAATTAGATATAGCCCTTGAGGCTAAAGGGATCAAGGAATATGGGGGAAGGGGAGATCAGGGTATTGAATTTGATGATCAGCCATGATCATAATGAATGGCAGAGCAGGCTCAACTTCTATTTTTTATCTACGAATGTTGATATATTTGTCTACTGGGGCTGTGAACAACTATATCAACACAGGCTCTGTGATTCTAGTTATATATTATTTCTGTTGAAGATAAGATGTTTTCATATGTATATATTATATCTTTTTGTGTGCATGGTCTGTGCACACAGCCCCTCTCAGTACTGTTGTGGAGTTTGGCTGAGTCATTGTAGATGGAAGAGCTGCAACAGAACAAGAAAATCTGCCATCCCAATGGTATTCCAGCTTGTATCAAAACTCCACTGATTCGTCTTAAGGATTTGGGAGGAAAACACCCCCCACCCACTCCAACCTCAGGAATGTGACTATTGTAATTATCTTCAGGAAGGGAGATAAATTATGCTGTGGAATCTTATCGAGGTATCTCCTGCTTGCCCATAGCAGGGGAAATCCCGACACATTCTCCTGAATCGCCTCCTCCTTGTGGTCGAGGAAATCCTCCCACAGATACCTTCCAGAAGAACCTCTAACATGGTCTTTGTTGCCAGACGAATCCAAGAAAAATGTCCAGAGCAGCATCAGCATTTCTTTCATCAAGCTGACTGAAGCAGTTGACTCTGAAACTGATGCCTTCAAAATCCAGAGCAGTATCAAGCATGGTTGTGTGGTAGCCCCATGCTGTTTGCAATCTAACTGACAATAGACATTCACTTCTTCAAAGATCAACTGTCCTCTGGTGTCTGTGTAAAGACGGTCCAGATGGAAAACTCTAACCTCCATTGCCTCCGTGTCAGAACCAAACTCACCACCATAGATATACAGTTTGAAGATTGCTGCAATTTAATTGCCCATTCTGCAAGCTATTCTCAATCTCTTCAATTCTACATGCATTAAATCTGGCCTGACTTGAATGTTGCCAAAACAAAACTCATATCAACCCACACCTGGTCAGCCAAGGATTCCATGTTCATACATGTTGAAAGAGACACTCAGGAATATGTCGAGCACTTCTCATACCTTAGCAGCCGCCTCTCTCAAATGGCTACTATGATCAGCACAGATCAGCTGCGCTAGCTCAGCCCTCTACAAACTTTGGCGGCGAGTGTTTGACAAGAAAGACCTCCAAACATCCCAGTGTGCAGAGCAGTTGCTATCACCACGCTCCTGTACTGCAGTGAGGCCTGGACTATGTATCACCGACACACAAGGCAGCCAGAGTAATTCCATCAGCAATACCTCCACCAGATTCTCCAGATTCAATTGGAGGATCATCAGATAAACTCTGATGTCCTTCTTGAAGCCAGCTGTATAAGCATTCAGACAAAACTCCTGCAAAATTAACTTCAGTAGACTGGACACTGTACAGGTGGCCAAAAGGGTCTTCCCCGCCAGGTCTCGTTTCCTCAACTCTGAGATGGTCAGCGTTCCAGGGAGGACAAAGACACTCTGAAGCTCCTCTTGAAGTGTTGAAGCACTGGCATTAATGACTGGGAGGCGTTTTCCTTCAGAATAGCAACAGCTTTTCCATCAGTCTTTGAGTCACAGCATCTGAGTGATGCGGCAGGGGAGGAAAGACAAGGAAGCAAATCCTGCACTCCAGATCCCAATACCTTGTGGAATGTCATGCCCCATGTACTCAAAGATCTATGATCTGTGGGCCGAGAATTGGCCTGCTAAGTCGAACGAAGATCTACGCAGAAACCTGTGAACCTCCCCGCCCCCCCCAAGTAGGTGTTATCCTCAAACTTTACAATGGCTCAGTTGGTAGCATTCTTGCCCTTAAGTCATAAAGTTGCAGGTCCAAGCTTCACTCCAAGGCTCGAGTACAAAGATCAAGGCCCACATTCGGGTGCAGTTCTGAGGGCTGAGGATATGCCCTCTTTTTTGGATGAGATCTTAAACCGATTGCCTGTAGGGCTGGAATGCAGAAGATCCCATGGCACAATTTCAAGGAAGAGCAGGGGATTTATCCCTGGTGTCCTGTCAATATTTATTCCTCAATCAATTTGACAAAAACAGAATACTGTTTGTGGGCGTTTGGCAGAATGCAAGTTGGTTGCTGCATTCCCTACATTACAACAGTGGCAACACTTCAAAAGTATTTTATAGGCTGTAATGCACTTTGAGATGTCCAGCGTTTATGTATTATATATAAATGCAAGTCTGTCTCTCTGCTATACTGTATATATTATACATTGTTTTGTGAGTGTGTGTGTGTGTGTGGGTTACAACATCTTTATGGGTGGTATTTTGCTGTCAATAGCTAAGTGATGGCACTTGCTGCTGACCTCCAAGAGCTGCCCGCAAACATCTGCCAAGTTCAGTGCCATGGATTTGCCCTTTTCTGAGATTAGTTTTATTCTGGCATCAGCTATCCGGGACCTCTGGCATCGCACTACATTGATACTATCGAGCAAGTGAAACTGCCAGTTACAATGGTGAATTTTCAGACACATACCAGGAAGAAAGAAGAAAGTCTGTGGAACTTCTGTCATGGAGTGGAGAAAATGACATTTCACAAATATGCAATTAGCTTTAGAGGAAGTAAATGTTTGAACTTTTCAAATGGAAATAGGGAACAGAAAGCAACTAAATTAATAGTTGAAAAAAAAAGACAGGTTACTGGTCAAAAATCATTCATCAGAACTACGGACTTCCAGAAAGCGTTTGACAAAGTCCCTCATAAGAGATTATTGTGCAAGATCAAAGCGCATGGGATTGGGAAAAGTGTATGGAGGTGGATAGAAAACTGGTTGGCAGAGAGGAAACAAAGAGTAGGAATTAATGGGTGCTTTTCAAATTGGCAGGCAGTAACTAGTGGGGTGCTACAGGGATTGGTGCTGGGACCCCAGCTATTCACAATATTTGTTAATGATTTGGACGAGGGAGCAAAATGTAACATCTCAAAGTTTGCAGATGATACCAAGTTGGGTGGGAGGGTGAACTGTGACGAGGATGCAGAGATCCTTCAGAATGATCTGGATAGGTTGGGTAAGTGGGCAAAACAATAGCAGATGCAATATAATTTGGATAAATGTGAGGTTATTCATTTTGGAAGCAAAAACAAGAAGGCAGATTACTACCTGAATGGTTGTAAATTGGGAGAGGGGAGTGTGCAGCGGGACCTGGGTGTCCTTGTGCACCAGTCACTGAAGGTAAGCATGCAGGTGCAGCAGGTGGTAAAGAAGGCAAATGGTATGTTGTCCTTCATTGCGAGAGGTTTCGCGTACAGGAGCTGGGATGTGTTGTTGCAACTATACAGGGCCTTGGTGAGGCCAAACCTAGAGTATTGTGTGCAGTTTTGGTCTCCTTTTCTGAGGAAGGATATTCTTGCTCTCGAGGGAGTGCAGTGAAGGTTTACCAGGCTGATTCCGGGGATGGCGGGACTGGTGTACGAGGAAAGATTGACTAGGTTAGGATTGTTTTCGCTGGAGTTCAGACAGGCTGAGTGAGTGGGTGAGGATCTGGCAGATGGAGTATAACGTTGACAAATGCGAGGTTATTCACTTTGGAGGAAATAATAGCAAATTGGATTATTATCTAAATGGAAAAAAATTACAACATGCTGCTGTGCAGAGGGACCTGGGGGTCCTTGTGCATGAGACACAAAAACCCAGTCTGCAGGTGCAACAGGTGATCAAGAAGGCAAATGGGATGTTGGCCTATATCGCAAGGGGGATAGAATATAAAAGCAGAGATGTCTTGCTGCATCTGTACAGGGCATTGGTGAGGCCGCAGCTGGAATACTGTGTGCAGTATTAGTCCCCTTATTTGCGGAAGGATATATTGGCCTTGGAGGGAGTGCAGAGAAGGTTCACCAGGTTGATACCAGAGATGAGGGGTGTTGATTATGAGGAGAGGCTGAGCAGATTGGGTTTGTACTCGTTGGAATTTAGAAGGCTGAGGGGGGATCTTATAGAGACCTATAAGATAATGAAGGGGCTGGATAGGGTAGAGGTGGAGAGATTCTTTCCACTTAGAAAGGATACTAGAACTAGAGGGCACAGCCTCAAAATAAAGGGGGGTCAGTTTAGGACAGAGTTGAGGAGGAACTTCTTCTCTCAGAGGGTGGTGAATCTCTGGAATTCTCTGCCCACTGAAGTGGTGGAGGCTACCTCGTTGAATATGTTTAAATCACGGATAGATGGATTCCTGATCGGTAAGGGAATTAGGGGTTATAGGGATCAGGCGGGTAAGTGGAACTGATCCACTTCAGATCAGCCATGATCTTATTGAATGGCGGGGCAGGCTCGAGGGGCTAGATGGCCTACTCCTGCTCCTATTTCTTATGTTCTTATGAATGAGGAGGGACATATAAAACAGAGACTTATAAAATTCTAACAGGACTAGACAGGGTAGATGCAGGGAGGATGTTCCCGATGGTGGGGGAGTCCAGAACCAGGGGTCACAGTCTGAGGATTCATTTAGGACAGAGGTGAGGAGACATTTCTTCACCCAAAGAGTGGTGAGCCTGTGGAATTCATTACCACAAGAAGTAGTTGATGCCAAAACATTGAATGTATTCAAGAGGTGGCTGGATATAGTACTTGGGGCGAATGGGATCAAAGGTTTTGGCGAGAAAGCAGGATTAGGCTATTGAGCTGGACGATCAGTCATGATTGTAATGAATGACGGAGCAGGCTCGAAGGGCCAAATGGCCTCCTATGTTTCTATGTCATATTCCAAAACACAACTCATTTACATTAGAGTTCTCACCAGGCATTCCGTATCTTAATGATCCCCTTTCCTCTCTCTCACTTCTCCCGTCTGTGAGATTTTCCTTTTTTTTTCTTTGTCCCCTTCTCTCCCCGTTGCTCTGTTGATGGTCATCTGATTGCAACTTTCCAGAAATTTCTGTTTTTAATTTCCGATTTTGAACTTGTGGTTTTCTTTATATTTCAGTTTCAGCCGCCTTGCTGCTCCTTTTATGACCCCACTTTAGGGTGAATAACGAAGCAGTTATCCGAAGCTTTTTATCCTTCTGACTGATTCTGTAGTGCTAGGAACAAGAATGTAGAATGTACCTTAACTGAATTTTAGTGAAGGGATTCTTAACCAATTTCTGACTCTTTCTCCAGAGTTCTGAAGATGTGAGATGCAAGTGCATCTGTCCTCCCTACAGGAACCTGACAGGCCACATTTACAACAAAAACGTCTCCCAGAAAGACTGGTAAGACATGGTCCTTATATCTCAAGAGTGCAGTACTGTTAACAAGAGCGGACTTTCAGATAGTGCAATTGGGACTAGGGATCAATTTAAATCAGTGAATGATTTCATTGCATGGATCGTGGGGATTTTTGCTGGTGCTTTGTGGATTAATTTCAGCATTTTCATAGAATCATAGAAACCCTACAGTGCAGAAAGAGGCCATTTGGCCCATCGAGTCTGCACCGACCACAATCCCACCCAGACCCCAGCCCCATATCCCGACATATTTTACCCACTAATCCCTCTAACCTACGCATCTCAGGACACTAAGGGGCAATTTTTAGCATGGCCAATCAACCTAACCCACACATCTTTGGACTGTGGGAGGAAACCGGAGCACCCGGAGGAAACCCACGCAGACACGAGGAGAATGTGCCATCTCCACACAGACAGTGACCCAAGCCGGGAATTGAACCCAGGTCCCTGGAGCTGTGAAGCAGCAGTGCTAACCACTGTGCTACCGTGCCGCTACCGTTCTTCCAAAAAAACCTGAAAATCAGAGGCCTTGGACATCAGTTGTTTATCAGAAAATCCCAGTAATACTTGTGAGTGAATGATGCAGGAGATTGTTATTGGATAGGATGCCTGAAGTAGCTTGTGTGAACATAGTTCTTCCCCTCCAGTGGTCCAGCTGCCTTTTACTTGTCACGTTCCAGACAATGTACGAACTAGACTATTGGGCCCTTAACCTGGGTCGAACATTTAAAAAAATGGACCAAAGGCTGACCCAGCCGCAGACTCGAGTATGACTTCAGTTGGCTGGAAACAGCTTTTAAAGCTGATTCCCATGCAATGGAAACTAAGTTTGCTCCGAGCTGCGAATAAGGACTATGGACTGAAACTGAGGATGGTGCAGGTGAAAGCTTCTAAACTTCTAATAGTTTGGTAAGGTGTTAGAACAAAAGCAAATTACTGCCTCTGCTTGAAATCTGAAATAAGAAGACAGAAAATGCCAGAAATACTCAGCAGGGAATTCAATGGGGAAAGGTCACTTGGTCACTCATCCGATACGTTAACTCTTTCCACAAATGCTGCCTGACCTGCTGAGCATTTCCAGGATTTTCTGCTTTTATTTGGGATGATG
Organism: Mustelus asterias; assembly: GCF_964213995.1. NCBI lineage: Eukaryota > Metazoa > Chordata > Chondrichthyes > Carcharhiniformes > Triakidae > Mustelus > Mustelus asterias. The sequence continues at coordinate 47,324,703 of NC_135825.1, read as the reverse complement.
TTTTGATGAAATGAAATGAAAGATTAAAAAGTGCATCGGAATGCAGAACAGGGGGACCAGTGGAGTTGACATTTTTAGTTGAGTTTTGTGTGTTTATTTCCATTCTGTACAATTAACTCCACACAAAATGTTCCGAACCGCACTGCAGGAAACCCCTCTTTATACAGCTGTGGAAACTAACCACTCACCTTAGCTGAACTTGTTGACTTCAGAGTGTTAACGAAACGAGTCCAGTGAGAGGGAGGCTGAAGCTTTAGATAATCTAATGGTGTCAGGTTATCACTGCAGCAGGCTGTAACTCAATAATGGAAAAACAACTCGCAGGATAAGGCTCTGATGTAGAATGGAAACTAATAGTCATGGTTCATTTTTATGTAAATCCAACTTTCAGGTATTTCACGCAATAACATGCGTCCCTGTCTTAAACTCATTCTGCTTTGCTGCTTTTCCTCCTCAACTGTTCTTTTCCAGGCTGCTGCTGGTTCAGGGATCCAACGAGCCCTTAAGTTGCATCTTTTTAAAACTAAAAATCATATTATGGTTTGGAAAGCTTCAAGGGCGGCACGGTAGCACAGTGGTTAGCACTGCTGCTTCACAGCTCCAGGGACCAGGGTTCAATTCCCGGCTTGGGTCACTGTCTGTGTGGAGTTTGCACATTCTCCTTGTGTCTGCGTGGGTTTCCTCCGGGTGCTCCGGTTTCTTCCCACAGTCCAAAGATGTGCGGGTTAGGTTGATTGGCCATGCTAAAATTACCCCTTAGTGTCCGGGGATGCGTAGATTAGCGGGTAAAATATGTAGAGATATGGGGGTAAGGCCTGGGTGGGATTGTGGTCGGTGCAGACTCGATGGGCCGAATGGCCTCTTTCTGTACTGTACAGAACTGTACTGTACTGTACTGTTCTGAGAGTTTCTAAGGCACACAAGGTTCACGAAGGATTAGGTTGCTGCTATTTATTGCGCTTATCAGAATAGTTATAAGTAGCCAAAGTTTATTAATGGCCTAATAAAATTCAACCACAGTCGTCTTTCTGGAAAACGCACCAAGTCTTTTAAAAAGCATTATTGAGCACAAGAGGTGGCGTGGGGGCAGGGGGGAATTGCTGCATCATTTTAACTTCTTTGGTGGGAATGTGGCAGGTTTGGGCTAGATTCCCCATTCAACCTCTTGCCTGACATTACGCTGCTTTGCAGTCACTGGGCCATCATATCAGAAGGGGTGTAAAACTTGCATCTGACTCAGTTCCTGCTGGGCCAATTAGGCTAAAATTATCCCCTAGCAGTCGGTAAGTTCAGGTTCTCTTTGTTACTTTCAACTCTTGAGAACTGTTCCACAATCGAAGGAATTCTAAAGATGCAGAAGTTGCCTTGGACAATGGCGAAGTAGTGGAATGGAGTCAGAGCTAGGTAGCAGTTTGTCAAAGGCAGTGGCTTCCATCCCCAGTATTTAATTGGAGAAAATTTCTTCTCGCCTGCTACTTCAGTTTGGACAAGCCACGTGACGAATCAGAGGTGGGGGTCAAGAAGAGTGTTGTTAATTTACTTGTGGAACCTGATGTATTTTCTGATGATGCCACTGAAGTGCAACATGTCGATGAGAATTACGAGGGAGCCAAGGATCGATCCAGAGTAACAGAGCAGGCAGAGATGTCACTGCAGGTGATTCTCTGGCTGTGGTTGGGTGGTTAGCAATGGGACCAGCCTAGGGCTGTCCAAACTAGCTGGATGACCAAGAAGAGGTGTTGGAATGGTGTGGCCAATCCTGTCAGAGGCTGCAGATAAGCTGAAAGGGATGAGGAGAGAATACGTTACCTCAGTCATTGTCACCTAGGATGTCATTGTAACTTGGAGGGCCGTTTCAGTACTGTGGTAGAGAAGGAAACAATGGTATTTGGCTGAACTGCCTTTTTAGCGACCATAAATCACAGCATTTAAGTCGGGCCAGTTTATGTGACAACCCCATTTTCCCAGCCCCAATAGTTAAATTTTTGCATATACTCAGCTTACAGGTCAACTCCCCTTTTTCAACCATGAGAGACCTGTATTAATCATCAGCTTTCACCCCATAAATGCATGCTTTACTTATCTTGGGCCCAGTTACAAGGCACTGGTATCAAGCAGGGGGTAGGGACTGTGTTGTGAAGATGCGCAGGAGTTTGAGAGAGTTACCCCCTACCCCCTCTCTTTGTGAGATGACATTTCAAAATGTCGACCACCCACACAAGCCATACTCAGCATGTCAGCCCCTATTTCTGGAGGGATTTTGAGGCTTCAAATGTTGACTTGAATACCGTCATCTGTGGTGTTCAGGGTAATTACTGCGATGTGATCAGATCAATAAAACATGTAGCTATGTTGAAACATAGGCAGTTAACTTAGTCCACAGTATAATAGCCACCAGACAGGTAAAGTCATCCACTGAAGAGGGATGGTTCATTGCAGATAAGGCTCACCTTGCTTCTGGTAATATCATAGGATGCTGTCCACTTCAATGTTTTGCTTTCCAATCATTCCTTTCAAAGTAAACAGACTTCCAGGATCCAGTGTGCCTTTAGGTTTGGTTAAAACATGTTAGCTGACAACATTAAAGACCCATTATCTCTGGATGTAGAAATGGGAAATTTGTATTGTTGCTTTTCCTTCTATATGTCGGTTCTTCACCAAACCACAATTCTTTGTGGGAACTTTCAGCAAATAAAACAAACTGGTTCTTTTGATAGAAATTTGATTAATTTGGCATTGAGTACTTGATTTGTCAGTCCCGATGCTAGTGCTTTAATGTAACTGAGGTAAAAAGGAAATGGATTCCAGTCTATTACCCCAGGCCATAGTAATTCTATTTAGCTATGAACATGAACAGATTAAAGCAACGTGCAGAAAAGCAGGATCTATATTATGTATGAAAATCACTGAATGGATCACTAAATTTTATGCATGCGGCACTGTAATAGTTTCAACTATCTGCAGTATTGTTCTCATCGGTAACAACACGTTTCCTATCACCAAAAAGATTGACTTCAAGTTGTTGTCGGGAAATTATCTGTGAAAGGTGACTGATCATAGAGAGCTGGCAATGATATTTTTAATATATACTCATTACTTTGCAAGGCCAGCATTTCTTGCCCATCCCTACTTGCCCTGAAACTGAGTGGCTTGATAGGGCCATTTAAGAGGGTAATTAAGAGTCAAATACATTGCTGGGGGACTGGAGTCACATGTAGGCCAGACCAGGAAAGGACAGCAGATTTCCTTCCCTCAGGGCATTAGTGAACCAGATGGGTTTCTACATCAGTCGATGATGGTTTCATGGTCACTTTACTGAGGCTGGCTTTCAATTGTGTCAATTAAATTTGAATTCTACCAGCTAATCCTCATTCCCCCACCCCAGATTAATGGTGTAGCGATAATACCAGTAGGCCATCGCCTCCCTAAAACCTAGAATTGGCCATGTTAATAAGAGCAAACTAATAGGAGCAGGAGGAGGCCATCCGGCCCTCTGAGCCTGCTCTGGCATTCCATATGATCATGCTTGATCTATTTCAGCTCCACTTCCCTCACTATCCCAATGTCAACCACTATGGGAATTCAGGGGTAAGAGTTTTGAATACTATGTTGAATATACCAAGCGACTGAGCGTCTACAACTCTGAGATAGAACATTCCAAAATTCCACAGCCCGTTGACTGAAAAAAGTATTTTGTCTCTGTCTTTGTACTGAGCATGTGACCCCCATTCTGTTTAATGTACACGTGATAAATATAAGCCTGCCTAAGGTATGGATTTTTATATGCACATATTAGAAATTCTGATGAAAATGTCAACTCATTCCTAATTATCTCTCCCAGTTGAAGATTGAGCGGCTGTACATGACCAGAATTTGCTGTTTTTATTTCAAATTTCAAGTATTCACATTGTTTTCCTCCTCTTCTGACAGAGAGATATTACCGACCCCTCAAACATGTGACTCCAGCTTGTTACTTTTCCAAGCACCTTAATAGCAACTCCTGCTATGCTGCAGTCTTGAGAACTAGTAGGGATCAAGAGCAGGAATTCTATTTGATGTGAAAGATCAGCCTACATAGGACATATAATCTCGTCATTTTACTGCATTATATGAATTTTATAAAATACCTAATGATACCATTCAAGCTTTCCTCCAGCTCTGCAATTTGGCTCCACAAAGAAATAGTCTTACTAAGCAGATCAAATCTCCTAGGAATTGAAACCTCGACCTTTTACACATGGTATGTGTGATGTAATGTATCATGGTTGCCCCTTCTCATGGTAGATCGCACTAAACACCAGGTGGATAACACACCACATTTTCCTGACTTTGCTGAAGGTAGTAAATACCTCACTACTAGACTATTAGATTCAGGCTAAAACTAATAGTTGAGTTTATGTGCAATTTAGTTGTTGCACAGATGCTATACAGCAATGTACACTCCCTTAAAACAAAGAAATCAGAGTCATTTGAGGATAATTTATATTTTCTACACACATTCTGCATTACATATAAAACTTGTCACGTCTGATAACTTGTAATAGATATATTAGAATTCTCAGTGACCAACTTGAAGAAATTGCACAACGCTTCGAGTTTTAAGATGTTTACTGTAACAAAGTAAAAGCAACTCGACTGAACGTTACTTAGTAGGAAAATAACTACAGAAAATATCACCTTTATTAATGTGCTGATATGACTGTTAACTCAATGCTTCAGGTACAGTAGAATCTCCAAAGGATTGCAGTCTTTACAGGAAACATTCCACAGCCACCCCAGATTCCAGAGGATATATATCACTTTCTTTCGCCATCTTGTAACATTGAGGAGAGGACCAGGAAGAGGGTCACCTCTCAATGGAAACATTGAGAGGTGACCTTCTTCCTGGTTTCCCCCACCCTTTCCTGGTTTCCTGCCCCCCTCCCCCCCCCTTCCTGGTCTCCCCCCCCCCCCCCCTTCCTGGTTTTCCCCCCCCGCCCTTCCTGGTTTCACCCCCCCCCCTCCTGGTTTCTCCCCCCCCCCCTTCCTGGTTGTGCCCCCCCCCTTTCCTGGTCCCCACCCCCTCCCTCCTTCCTGGTCCCCACCCCCTCCCCCCTTCCTGGTCGTCGTCCCCCCCTTCCTGCCTCCGAGTAGAAGCAAAATGCCCTTCGTTTTGGATTTCCTCTTTCTTTAATCTTATGAATATTGAGACTCAATATCACAGTGTGTAACTGCAGTGAGTAACTATTTCATAGAGAACAGGAAGGTCAGATTCGACCTGTGGTCTGCGCTGAGTTAGATGGAAGGATGGTACCATTGACCTCAGTACCTCTCGGTCAGTGAGAGGAAAATCTGTACACAATTGCTGAGCACCATCTCTTGGTGAAAGTGCCGTTGGTTAGAGAGAGCGCTGCTTATTAGGCCAAGCAGCTCGAGTCTCCAAAGAAGAATATTTAATACCAACCTCCTGGTTTGAACTATTTGATACTATATATACACCATTTGCAGCTCTTAATGTGAGTGAGTTTCATATTCCTTCTTTATTTGGACATATTCTCGACATAAAGAAGCTTACATTAGATATTCATTAAAGCAGTATAAAAAGCACCACAAAAATTGTTGTAACCTGACCCTTTTTGATTGAAGTGCTTCAGACAGCAGCTGTAGTAAATTGTGTAAAGGTAATCATGACATTTTATCAGACATATGAAAGCCTTTGAAAAAAGAAATAAAAGGGTCTCCTTATTTACACTTTTGTATTTGTTTGCATTTAATTGATGTTTTTACATTTTTTAAAAAACTTCTTGCGTGTGGTCCAACAAGCGGTGAATATGCGGCGCACATAAGTGTAAAAGCTATTTGGCAACTCTCCCCCCCCCCCCCCCCCCCCTCTGCTACCCCCCATTTCTCCCCAAAGGATGGAACTTATTTTAGTTGGGACACAGTATTTTGGGGATTCTCCTCCCCTGCCGAACCCGCGCCATATTTCTAGTACGCCACCCTCATTGCCACTTATCATGTTGATCGAGACCCCAACTATCAGCAAACTATTTGAATCCAAACCTACCCTGATCTAACCCCCCACATGAGGCAAGTGGCAGCAGAAATACTTCTGGTTTACCTTTTTATTGCTTTTCCTTAACCCAGTTTGTCAAGATAATTTGTAATGGCCAAGTAGCATTGATGAGGGAGTGAATCTGACCATAATGGATGTACCTGATGAGCCGGTGGCTCCGTACACGATCCTAATTTTAAATGCAGAAGAGAGGAATTGTGGAACAAAGAAAACCCGATGGAGTAACTTACCTAAACCTTTCAAATAAAGCCCACTGATCCACTCTGGTTCCTTGCTGGCTTGGTATCAGAAGCATTGAAGCTCTGTTATCTGTCATTCTGAGACGGAGGTGCACCATTTCCCTATAACATAACATGAAATAATATCAGCACATTGGTTGAATACTTGAATAGGATATCAGTTTGGGTGGGAACGCTCCATCAGCAGACCTGCAATTTATTTTTATATGGCATTTTTGCCACACTGGAAGGGGATTTTCACAGTAACTTCATTGCAGTGTTAATGTCAGCCTACTTGTGACTAATAAATAAACTTATAATTTATAAATCTCAGTCTTTACTTGCTCTTTAAAAAACTGGAATGAGTGATGGCTCCAGTGTAGAGTTTAACTAATAGAAGCAAAGGTGTGTACATGGCTGTACAACTTGCATCTTTGCCAAGGCAGAAGCCAGACAGGGTGTGGGAGGGAGTGGAAGTGGAGGATATGTTTATGGCATGAGTTCAGAGGTTACTTTGCTTTTGCTGAAAAGTCATTGAATATCTTAATGAGATGAATAATTGCTACTTCCACATCAAGATGCAAGTGAAGAAAAATGCACTTTTATTTTCGAATATTTTCGTCTCGTTCGTAGCTCACGTATTCCGTGACAGCCTCTGAAATTGTGGTCGGCCTCGTTGTTTCAGGCAGGTAAAGTAAAGTTTATTTAGTGTCAGACCGGCATCTGTTTGGGTACACTGAGGGAGAGTTTAGCATGGCAAATGTACCTAAATGCATCTTTTGGACTGTGGGAGGAAACCGGAGCACCCGGAGAAAACCCACGCAGACACGGGGAGAACGTGCAGACTCCACACAGACAGTGACCCAAGCCAGGAATCGAACCTGGTCCCTGGCGCTGTGAGGTCGCAGTGCTAACCACTGTGCTGCCCAATGGTAACCCCATAGCGTTTATACATTGGAAGAGTTGTAAACCATTGACAATCAGTGAAGGAATGTTTATACAGTCTGGGCTCGTTGCAATCCTTGTGTGACTGACTGATAACACTCCTTTCACCAGATACAGCGCTGTCCCCGTGTACACATGATGCAGCACCCACTCTTTGGAGTAGTAAATGCTCCATTTTGTGGCACAGCCAAACAAAAGGTGCATCAATTGTAATCTTTACAGAATCATAGAATCCTGCAGTGCAGAAGAGGCCATTCAGCCCATCTAGTCTGCACCATATCTCTGACAGAACATCTTACCTAGGCCCTCTCCCCTGACCTATCCCTGTAACCCCACACATTTTTAGTTGCTAATCCATCTAACCTACACATCTTGGGCCACCAAGGGGCAACTTAGCATGGCCGATCCACCTAACCTGCACACCTTTCGATTGTGTGTGTGAGGGGGGGGGGGAGCAGAGCACCCGGAGGAAACCCACGCAGATACGGGGAGAACGTGCAAACTCGACACAGTCACCCAAGTCTGGAATTGAACCTGGGTCCCTGGCGCTGAGAGGCAGCAGTGCTAACCATTGTGCCACCATGCCTCCTTTTGTCTCACAGTGTGATATAAAGGGGCTCTGTTGACCGAAGCTGTAAATGGGAATGATGGTCAGGAGAGCTGATTGTTTGGCATAGTTTCTGAAATGCGTTTTTCAATATTTCTGCTCAATAGTGAAAAGCTGTGTCTCTGTTTGCAGGGGGCTGCAGATTTCCTGTTCTTGCTGTCTTTTCTAATAAACCCATTGGATTACCCAGAATCTGGGAACTTCCAAGAAACCTATAGCCTGGGTAGTCTTGAAATCAAGTTGGGCTTCTTCTGAGTCTCTCCGTCAGATGGCTGATCAGATGGTAAAATTGTGAATCAGACCCACTTCAAGATGAATTTTGCTCATCTCTTTAAAACAGAATTGAGAAGGGTTTAATGAAGGGTTATCCAGACTCGAGACAGTAGCTCTATTTTCTCTCTCCACAGATGATACTGTGCCTCCACAGGGCGGCACGGTAGCACAGTGGTTAGCACTGCTGCTTCACAGCTCCAGGGACCTGGGTTCGAATCCCGGCTTGGGTCACTGTCTGTGTGGAGTTTGCACATTCTCCCTGTGTCTGTGTGGGTTTCCTCCGGGTGCTCCGGTTTCCTCCCACCGTCCAAAGATGTGCGGGCTAGGTTTATTGGCCATTCTAAATTGCCCCTTTGTGTCCCGGGATGCATATGTTAGAGGGGTTAGTGGGTAAATATGGAGGGATATGTGGATAGGGCCTGGGTGGGATTGTGGTTGATGCAGACTCGATGGGCCGAATGGCCTCTTTCTACACTGTAGGATTCTATGCTGACAGACCTGCTGAGACTTTCCCGCATTTTCTGTTTTTGTTTGAGAAGGAAGGTAGATCTCTTTTCTCACAACCAATAAGTACTTGGTGTGTAGTCCAGGATCATTCAGGTATGATCACCTAAACCGACACCATGTCATAATTAAGCCTGTGAAATGTAGGTTTGATTGGTTCTCCACCTGGACAAGTTGAAGAGTCGTTGATACCCAAGCCAGATCTCTGCCTTTATACCAAGGATGCACAAAATCCTTCAGCGTTTGATCCGTGGAGAATGATCACTTGTAATGCCAGTGCCAAAAGTTCTATTTGGCTTGAGGAATCTTCTCGTAGGTCAGATCTTTTGAGTGGATGAGTTAACTGAACCAGGAAGTTGGAGCTGCCTTTAACCCAAGACATGTAAAGATCTTGTTCTGCTAAATTCTACAAGATCTTTCGCAGTTGCCCAGTCTTGGCTGCACCCAGTTGCTACCCCAGTGAATGTACAAAACCTCAGAAAATGGAACCATGTGAAGACCAGCTGAAGCTGTGAAATCTGTGGGTGAGTGACATTGCGATTGCACTTGCAACTCATCCAGAGAATGTATAATTAGAAGCTGAAAGTGGATATTTACTCAGTATCTGCTCATCTAGGTGTGTCTCTTATATATATATATATATATATATATATATATACACACACACACACACACAGACGCAACAGAGGCAGAAATCTGATCATATTCATATTCCGATGTTTACTTCAGGAAAGGCAGCTGTAACCCATGTTTATATTTCAATAATTGAGCCACTTTTTGATTTCCACAAGAAGTTGCTGATATTGAAATTAAAAATCGGGAGATGTCAAACTTGCTAAATAATTACTTTGTATTGGTCTTCAAGATGAGGGTAAAGAAAAATCATAACCACACAAATTACAGCTCAAAAGGAGGCCATTCAGCCCATTGAGCCTGTGCTGGCTGTCTGGAAGTTTTCCCTGTAGCCTTGCACATTCTTCCTTTTCAGATAATCCAATTCACTCTGAAAAGCCTTCGCTCTGAAAAGCCTCCACTCTGAACCGGCCTCCACCATACACTCGGGCAGCGCATTCCAGATCCAAGCACTCGCTGAGTAAAAATATTTCTACTTGTTTATTGCTGATTTTGCCAAAAACCTTAAATTTGTGCCCTCTTGTTCTTGATCCTTCCACCAATGGGAGCAGTTTCCCCCTAGCTATTCTTTCCAGACCCCTCCATGATTTTGAATACCTGCATCAAATCTCTTCTCCAATCTATCAAAGTAAAACAGAAGTTCCTCACCTCTGGAACCATCCTCATGAATCTTTTCTGCACACTCTCTCGCCACTAATGCCTTCACATCTTTCCTAAAGTGTGGTACCCGAACTGGGCACACTTACTCACAAGGCGGCACGGTGGCACAGTGGTTAGCACTGCTGCCTCACAGCGCCAGGGACCTGGGTTCGATTCCCGGGTTGGGTCACTGTATGTGCGGAGTCTGCACGTTCTTCCCGTGTCTGCGTGGGTTTCCTCCGGGTGCTCTGGTTTACTCCCACAGCCCGAAAGATGTGCTGGTTAGGTACATTGGTCATGCTAAATTCTCCCTCAGTGTACCCGAATAGGAGTGTGGTGACTCGAGGATTTTAACAGTAACTTCATTGCAGTGTTAATGTAAGCCTACTTGTGACACTAATAAATAAACTTTAACCTTTATTCCAGTTGAGGTTGAACAAGTACGCGACACAAGTTTAACATAACTTCCTTGCATTTGTACTCCGTGTGTCTATTAATAAACCCTAGCATGCTTTATTAACCATGTTCTCCACCAGTTCTGCCACCTTCAGTGATTAATGCACAGAGACATCCTGTCTGTTCCTGTACCCATTTTAGAATTGTGCTCTTTGTTTATATTCTCTCTCTGTGTTCTTCCTACTGTAATGAATCACTTCACACTTTTCTGCACTAAATTTCATCAGTCACTTATCTGTCCAATCCACCAACCTGTCTATGTCCTTTTGAAGTTCTACACTATCCTCAGTTCACAGCATTTCCAAGTTGCGTATCATCTGCAAATTTTGAAATGGTGCCCTGTACGATAAGGTCTAGGTCACTAATAAATATCAAGAAAAACAGGGGTCTAATACCAACCCCAGGAAAGTCACGACAATCCTTCCTCCAATCCGAGAAACAACCATTAATGTCCGTCTCCTGTCACTCAGCCAATTTCACATCCATGTTGCTACTTTTACTCCATGAGTCTCAACACAGATCTGTCGAGTGACACTTTATCAAATGCCTCTGGAAGTCCATGTACATCACATCAACAGTATTGCCCTCATCAACCCCTAAACCCACATTAGCCAGTGATGTGAGCAAGAGTAAAAATTAATCAAGTAGAGGAATTTACTGGTTTAATATTTTTCTTAATCACTCAGGAGACTGACATCCCAGAACATTGAAAGAAATAAGCAAGGAAATGAGAGGCACTTTGGTCTTACATTTCAAACCACACACATCGACACTCACACTCGCGCTCGCTCTCTCTCTCTCATGCTCTCTCTCTCCTCTCTCTCATGCTCACTCTCTCCTCTCTCACGCTCTCTCTCTCTCTCCTCTCTCATGCTCTCTCTCCTCATGCTCTCTCTCTCCCACGCTCGTGCTCTCTCTCTCTGTCCTCTCTCTCATGCTCGCTCTCTCTCCTCTCACACGCGCGCTCTCTCTCTCCTCTCTCTCTCTCTCTCATGCTTGCTCTCTGTCCTCTATCTCACGTTCGCTCTCATGCTCGCTCTCTCTCATGCTCGCTCTCTCTCATGCTCGCACTCTCTCTCTCTCTCTCATGCTCGCTGTCTCTCCTCTCTCTCTCGTGCGCGCTCTCTCCTCTCTCATGCTCGCTCTCTCCTCTTTCTTACGTGCGCTCTCTCTCTCTCTCTCTCTCCCTCTCTCCCATCTCTCAGGATTATCCCCTTCAATTGCCAACATGGCTCCATTACTTAATAAGAGAGCGGGTGATAACCTAGAAAATTAGAGGCCTATTTGTCTAATGTCTGTTGAGAGAGAGTTGCAATAATCTATTATTTGGGACAGTGTGACAGAGTACTTGGGCAGATATGAACTGAGTAGAGAGATCTAGCATGGATTTCTACAGGTAATTCTTGTCTAATGAGCCTATTGAATTTTAAAGGTCTCTGGGCATTATTTATGTCGAGTTCCAAAGGCATTTGATAAGGTTCCACAGGTAAGGTTGCTAATTAAGATGAGAACATATTGGCAGTTTCCTGATATGGGTAGGGAATTGATTAAGAGTTGGACGACAGTCAAGATAATAGGTGTGCACTCTTGTTGATAGGATGTGACTATTGGTGCTCCCACAAATCTGTACTAGGACCTCAGTTTTACACCATTTATCCACGACTCTTCATCCAGGTTTGCTACTAACACCAAATTAGGTAAATAGTATAGATGGAAGGAGGGGTTCGGTTAGCTCGGTTGGCTGGACAGCTGATTTGTGATGTAGAGTGACACCAACAGCGCGGGTTCAATTCCCGTACCAGCTGAGATTATACATGAAGGCCGAGACTATGGCAACTTTACATTTAGATGGAAAGAAAGTTGCAAAGAGACGTCAGCAGACTAAGCAAGTGGGCAAATCTATGGCAGATGGAGTTCAATATGGGGAAATGTGAGTTCATCCACTTGATCTGAAAAAGAATGTATCAGAGTATTTTCTAAATTACAGTAAGCAAGGAGCTGTGGAGGAACAGAGTTAGGCATCCTGTACGAGAAACATTAAAAGCTATTGGAAAGGTCCCAAAAGTTATTTAAAATGCTCATGGAATGTTGACTTTTATATCAAGTTCTTCCATCCATACTTTCCAAACTATTTCCTAGAAGATGTCTAAATTAAAAACCCTCTGGGCTCTTCTATACGAGTATGGCCTGACCATTGAAGCTATGCTCTTGCACATGTAGCCTCATTCTGTCATTTCAGGCACAGGACACTCCTCTGAAGAAGAATCAAATGGACTCAACGTTAACTCTATTTCACACTCCAGTGACGCTGTGTGCTGTTCCATCGTACAACACCAAGTTTTGCATGTTCATGAGGGCCACCCTACTTGTAGTGAAGGCCTTGCAAATTGCCTCACATACAGCAGTTAAATTGTCAGCGAGTGAGGGCAGATGGTGCCTCGCTGCCTCCCTGCACACCATCCATGCTCCCTACCATTGGTCCTAGTCATAGTTTGGAAGAACAGTTTGATTATACTTCTTGGTGCCTTTCAGACTTTGCAAATCTTTCTCCTGCCCGTCTTTCTTGTTTAATCCATCCCAGTGATCACGAGTTACTCCTTCACATATACCTCTCAAGTCTGTCTTGTTTTCTGTTCCCAGTTGCGGTTTATTTTAAGCATGCAACTTCTATTGTGTCTGCATAATGGACAGACCTGAGAGTGCCACTAATTGTTCAGCTAATATATTCTTTTTCACATATTGCACTCACTAGCTGTCAGTGTAGTATGAATAGAGTGTCATGCTTAAGTCCTTTAAGCTGTTCTGTATTTGATGTAAAGCAGTGCAACACCAATTAGTTTCAATGCTACATCTTATGGACAATCAGACACTTCAAAGGTATCCTTTTGTACTGAGGTTGTTTTGAACGGAAGAAATGTCATTCAGTAACCTCGGGCAAGATAGGTTCCTAAAACAAGTTATTATTCAGTTTGTCAGTTCTTTAGACTGAGAACCTTTGGGAAAAGAGCCTGCTATCTTTCCAGAGGGGAGAAATCCTCGACTAACTTGCAATGTACAAGCATACATCAGGTTAGTATTCTAGTTATGTGGCACAACTGTATTGTGTTTTTTTTAATATTGAATTACTTGGAAATTGCAGCACAGGAATAGGCCGAATTGGCCGATGCTCATGTTTATTCTGCAGTCAGCCTCTTCCCACCCAACTCCACCTAGTATGAAAGAGAATCCAAAACTGTTCCTTAGGCATATAATTAGTACAAGGAAAAGACTTGTAAACCAAAAAAGCGATTTATGCTTGGAAGCAGAGGGCATGGCTGAGTATTAAATGGTTATTTTCCTTCTGTCTTTGCCAAGGAAGAAGATGCTGCCCAATGCCATAGTGAAAAAGGAGACAGTTGACACACTGGATGAGTTAGAATTGAAGAAGAGAAGATATTAGATAGGCCGAGTGTACTTCAAGTTGATAAGTCACCAGAACCTGGTCAGATGCATCTGCAGAATTACTAGTCATAATCTCCTAATCCCCCTTTGACATAGGTGTTGCCTGTAGAATTGCAAATGTTCTGTCCTTGTTCAAGAAAGAATGTACGAATAAACCCAACAAGTACAGGTTTAACAACAGTGGTGGGGAAGCTTTTAGAATAATTCGGGGCAAAATTAGCAATCACTAGGGCAAACGTCAATCAATTAATGAAATCCAGCACCGATTTATTAAAAGCAAATCATGTTTAACTAAGTTGATTGAGTTTTTTTTATTGAGGTAACAGTGATGGCTGATGAGGGTAATGCGTTTGAAATGGTGTACATGGACTTCCATTGATAAAGTGCCACATATCAGACCTTGGAATGAAGGGGACAATGCCAGCATGGATACAGAGTTGGCTAAGTGACATTAAACAGAGTAGTGGTGAGCAGTTGTTTTTCAGACGAAGGTTTAGAGTAAGATTCCCTAGCTGTCCATGTTAGGACCACTGTTTTTCTTAATTAATGAGTGCAGGTCAGAATTTCAAAATTTGCAGATGAGATTTGGAAATAGTGTGAATTGTAAGGTACGTGGTCAAGAGGGCACTGATAGGTTGGTAGTATGGGTGACATGTGCCAGATGAAAGTTAAGGCAGGGAAGTGTGAAGAGATGCTTGTTGATTGAGAGGCAGTATAAAATAAAGGGTACAATTCTAAAGGGGGTTGCAGGAGCAGAGGCACTGGAGGTATATGGTGACAAATTATTGACCGTGGCGTGGGTTTGACAAAACAGTTTAGAAGTCCCAATCCTGGACTTTGTAAAGAGGGGCATGAGATACAAGATTAAGGCAGCTCAACCTTTTATAAAACACTGGTACTCCTCAGCTTGAGTTGTGTGTCCCAATCTGGACTTTTGATTCACTTATTTGCTGCAGGGTTAGGTACAGTGTCTGAAGTACTTGCCCTTTCTTCAGGGATGCAGTGCTTCATTCTGGGAGAGGCCTGCACCCTGCTTTTATTGGCAGACTGGGAGTAAAGCCCAAAACGTACAGTTTGGGACCCTCGAGAAAAGTTCCTTAGTCTGGGAGAGGATTATCAGCTCCACCCTGTGATTGGGCAGACTGGGTTAAGAGTTCAGTGATCAGGATGGTTAGCTGGGGGTGGGTTTGAGACTGGGAGGCTTGAGTGATAAACAGTTAGAGATTGGGAAGAATGAAGCCTCCTTTGAAGGGTCTAGTGGGAGTACTGCTGCCTCTCCTGGCCCCCAAGGAGTGCTACAAAGAGCCAATAAACTTCGAGAATTGCCTCGGAACATCTGCAGAAATTCTAGAGGTCGGCCACCGCCATCCTCATTTATTAAAAGTTACAGTTCCATTACTGTGTATATATACAATCAGACTGTGACAGGAGGACAGTGGCAGTATTACAGGCAGCTGAAGGCAGTGTACATTCTGAAACCTGTAACATAGAGCAAACAGTTCTTTCCAAAGTGGCAGAATGGTTTTTGTCCAGCAAGAGACACCACAGATGTAACCTTCATTGTCTGACACATTCAAGCAAAATGCACCAGCCATTTCTAACCCACAAAAGCCTTGATTCTTTCAACCGTGAGGGTTTACGGAGTATCCACCTCAAATTTGTCACCATTCTCTGCTTGCTCCCCGTGATCCGTCCCAAAGGGAGGAATGCAAGCCATGATCCTTCCCAAACAAGCAACATCAAGAATGGAGCAAAACTAACAGTTTAATGCCACCAGCATTTAAAAAGGCATTTCACGGGATGTAACCAGATGAGCAGTTTTTAGACAGACCAGAAGATTACATCGTCCTGCTAGGAGGAAACACCTTAGTTAGATGATTGAACTATCAAGGGGAGGCATACATATGTTAATCTTTTGGAACCACAGAAGCTGAGAGGACAGACAACCAAAGAACCATCAAAGGAAAAAAATAGTATAATTGCCAGTCTTTTGTGGAAACAGGGAGGCAGTTTCCATCCAGCAGCCTGTAGCCAAGTTCTAGCTGCCAGACCAGAAGCAAGAGTGCAGAAACCTTTGTGGAGGCAGTTAAAATTATATCTTTGCTGAACCAGGAAGAGACCTTCTCGTGTACAGTGCAGTAACTATAAGCCGGCCTTTACTTATAGATGTATTGGATTGGATGTTGTTTGGGAAGAGGGAAGTCCTGAAAGAGTTCAGATATTGCAAATATACTTGGATCAACAAAAGGGTAATTTCTACGTCAACTGTATGGGTGTGTTTAGTAGTTCCTACGTAACTGTCTTAGATCGTTATAGTCCTGTTTGTGTATAGATGTCTTTTCTTTATTGTAATAAATAGTCTTTAGTAAGTGGTATACTACGACTGGGCTGGTTACTGTTCTCACTGGGTCTTGCACATGACTCCTCACACCATTCCCGTAAACAAAATTATACACCACCATGAACTGGTGTTGCAGGTTTGGGGGCACTCTCACAGATAACATCAAGCCAGGTTCATGACAATCACTATGCAGTTAACTGCCTGACCTGAGTATTTCCAGCATTTTCTGTTTTTATTATAGCTAAAATAAATAAATGCTGATTTGAACATTGAAAATTTGAGAGTTATAGTGTAGCCGCACACTGCACTAAAGAGTTTTCAGTGAGAGATTGCCTCGAGGGTGGCACAGTGGTTAGCATGGCTGCCTAACAGCACCAGGGACCCAGGTTCAATTCCTGCCTTGGAGTTTGCATGTTCTCCCCGTGTCTGCATGTGTTTCCTCCGACAGTCCAAAGATGTTCAGGTTATTTGGATTGGCCATGGTAAATACACAGGGTTACGGGGACATGGTGGAAGTGAGGACCTGGGTAAGATGTTCTTTAGTAGAGTTGGTGGAGACTCAATGGGTCAAATGGCCTCCTCCTGCACATTGGGCGTTCTATGATTTATTGTAACCAGCCTCAAACAAGCTGGCATGGAAGCACTCCTCTTCCTCAACCTAAAAATGGAGGAGAACTTCTTGGGAGGAAAGAGCCACTTTCCTGCACTTTACAATATACATTGGATCAGTAGCTGAACATTGTGTTAAAGTTTAAAGTTTGTTTATTAGTGTCACAAGTAGGCTTACACTAATACTGAAATGAAGTTACTGTGAAAATCCCCTAGTTGCCACACTCCGGTGCCTGTTCGGGTACACTGAGGGAGAATTTAACATGGCCAATGCACCTCACCAGCATGTCTTTCAGACTGTGGAAGGCAACCGGAGCACCCGGAGGAAACCCACACAGACACGGGGAGAACGTGCAGACTCCGCACAGACAGTGACCCAAGCCGGGAATCGAACCTGGGTCCCTGGCACTGTGAAGCCACAATGCTAATCACTGTGCCACCTTGTAATGTATCTATCCTTAGTATGTGATCATGTTTTCACATGAGTTACTTTGGGGGCTATTTCTTCTGAGCTCCAGAGCAATGTATCTGTGGGCTCCCCCAAAGATGTGTTGTGGGGAACTACCTCTTCCCCAGAGTTTCCCAGGTAAGGATTGTATGGCAATCACCTGGGAAGTGCAAACTTCCGATGGGCGAATGCCCTGCAGTAGGAACCATCCGATAATGTGATTTAAATTGCAAACTTTAGATGGTTCTGACCCCTCCATCCCTTCGACCCTCCCCTGACACAACCCTCCCCAGGCCTGATCTCTTTTTCCACAGACACACACCCCTTCCCCCCCCCCCCTCCCCCCCCCCAAATCATATCCACCTATACACTTGCTTCTCCCTGGCTTGTCAAAGTTCTGTAAGCCTGGCTGGATCTCTAACCTTACCTTGGTTCTCCAGCTGTATTGTATCTGCTGGCATTGTCGCCTGCACAGGCACAATGATACGAATGGCAGCTTCCTATGGTGCATCTGTCTACCATTGGATGTGCCCTGTACATTTCAGAATCTGGAGCCCTTGCAAGCTCTTGTGGCAGGTTGTCAGAAATATAGTGAACCTAAGAGGGGGCAGCACAGTGGTTAGCACTGCTGCCTCACCATTGCCAGGGACCCAGGTTCAATTCCCAGCTTGGGTCACTCTCTGTGCGGAGTTTGCATATTCCCTCTGTGGGTTTCCTCCGGATGCTCTGGTTTCCTCCCAGAGTAAGAAGTTTAACAACACCAGGTTAAAGTCCAACAGGTTTATTTGGTAGCAAAAGCCACACAAGCTTTCGGAGCTCTTAGCCCCTTCTTCAGGTGAGTGGGAATTCTGTTCACAAACAGGGCTTATAAAGACACAGACTCAATTTACATGAATAATGGTTGGAATGCGAATACTTACAACTAATCAAGTCTTTAAGAAACAAAACAATGGGAGTGGAGAGAGCATCAAGACAGGCTAAAAAGATGTGTATTGTCTCCAGACAAGACAGTACACATCTTTTTAGCCTGTCTTGATGCTCTCTCCACTCCCATTGTTTTGTTTCTTAAAGACTTGATTAGTTGTAAGTATTCGCATTCCAACCATTATTCATGTAAATTGAGTCTGTGTCTTTATAAGCCCTGTTTGTGAACAGAATTCCCACTCACCTGAAGAAGGGGCTAAGAGCTCCGAAAGCTTGTGTGGCTTTTGCTACCAAATAAACCTGTTGGACTTTAACCTGGTGTTGTTAAACTTCTTACTGTGTTTACCTCAGTCCAACGCCGGCATCTCCACATCATTCCTCCCAGAGTCCAAAGGTGTGTGGGTTAGGTAGATTGGCCATATTAAATTGACCCTTAGTGTCAGGGGGATTAGGAGGGTAAATACGTGGGGGTTACAGGGACAGGGCCTGGGTGGGATTGTTGTCAGTGCAGACTTGATGGGCCAAATGGCCTCTTTCTGCACTATAGGGATTCTATTTTATGAATTGAGAAACCTTGTAAGAATAAACTCTGTTGAATACATGCTCCTTGGGCTGTCCAATGCCTTCACTGAGTCCTCATCAGGCAACTCTGAATGTTTGCAATCTCCAGTCCCAGTGATGATTGTCAAGGAAATCCATTATTATTCTCATAACCAACTTTCTTCAGGACCTTGCAAATGTTACTGATGCTGACCACTAGGTGGTACACAAGACTAAATTGTGACTTGCTGGAAGTATCTTGTCTGAGATTGCTGTGTCTCAGAGTATTGTCTGTGAATGGGAGCTCCCGCTGAGAACCAGCATCTTTCAGCTATGTTATAGAGTCACAGGATCCCTACAGTGGAGAAAGAGGCCATTCAGCCCATCAGCATCAATCCTCCAAAAGAGCATCCCACCCAGGTCCGCTCCACCTGTCCCATCCTCATAACCCTGTGTGTTCGCCATGGCCAACCTATCCAATCCACACATCTTTGGATATTATCGTGAGTTGGACTTTATCAAGCTTGTCTATGCATTTGATCCTAAAAAAGATGTGGGTTATGCAGATCCGTTCTCTTCTGCTCTATCCTGTCCGTTCTCTTCTGCTCTATCCTGCACAGTGTGCCTAGGAGTGCCCGCAGCCTGGGGCCTTCAGTGCCTGGGGCTGCACACAGGCTGCGGCCTTCAGTGCCTAGGAGTGCCCGCAGCCTGGGGCCTTCAGGCCTAGGGCTGCACACAGGCTGCGGCCCTCAGGGCCTGGGGCTGCACACAGGCTGCGGCCCTCAGGGCCTGGGGCTGCACACAGGCTGCGGCCCTCGGGGCCTGGGGCTGCACACAGGCTGCGGCCCTCGGGGCCTGGGGCTGCACACAGGCTGCGGCCCTCGGGGCCTGGGGCTGCACACAGGCTGCGGCCTTCGGGGCCTGGGGCTGCACACAGGCTGCGGCTCTCGGGGCCTGGGGCTGCACACAAGCTGCGGCTCTCGGGGCCTGGGGCTGCACACAGGCTGCGGCCCTCGGGGCCTGGGGCCACACACAGGCTGTGGCCCTCGGGGCCTGGGGCCACACACAGGCTGCGGCCCTCAGGGTTGCCAATCTGATCCCAGTGAGCCGATGGAATCTTTGATTTCTCTCCATCAGTCATTAGATTGTTGCATTTCTCACTATGTTTTTGATTTACTGTCACTATTACTGTGTGTTAACATATTAACATTTTCTACAATATTCATTTTTAGGGTTGCTGACATTGTCAGAACCTGGCTGTATCAGTATTTTCCCTGAGATTCCTACTCAGAGAACTGTCTCCTTTGTCCTGTTCTCTCTACCCAGTTTTGAACTCTTAAATCCATCAGAAATGAAATGGTTGCCACGCAAGTGGCCATTTGGCCCATCATAAGAATGCCAGCTCTTCCCATGAGCCACTTAACTAGTCTCACTCCCTGTCCTTTCGCTAAAGGCCTGCAGTTTTCTTTTACATTTCAGGTGCTTATCCAATTTGCATTTGTATTGAGTATTTCCAACATTTTCTGTTTCTATTTCAGATTCCCATCATGTGCACATGGAGTATTTTGCTTTTGTGGAAATCTCTACAAGTTTCTACAAGACAGAATAGCTTTAGACTTGATTAAACCCATCAGAACTATTTGCATATCCACTCACCTGATTCAATTGTTAAATTTCCAGTCTGCATCCAGCAGGATATAAATATAAAAGTTTGGAAAGAGCCTTATAAATAATGACTCCTGAAGACACAACAGAAATATAGTCCTTTCATATAAATACCCCTTCTATCACTGGGTTAATTATCTTGCTGGTTTATTGGCCGGTACAAATAGGTCCCAGATTTCAGGCAACTAGAACTTGCTGCCTCCTATTACTGCTAATGTGCCTGAATATCCCAAAATTGAGTTAAATCTCAAGTAGCAATGTGGTAACTTTTATCATCAAATGAGTGTAGTGATGTGATATTGCCCTGCTGCAGAGGTTCAGTGTACCACGCTGTTTATTACAGCAAAAAGGAAGCTGTTGGATGCTCTCAGCGTCAGGAAAGCAGCATCTGTGGAAAGAACAGAAGGCAATGTTTTGGGTGTAGACCCACAGACATTGCCTGACCTGCTGAGTGCCCCCAGTGTTTTCTGTTTTGATTTTGGATTTGCAGCACCTGCAGCATTTTGTTTTTTATCCACCTGTTTATTGCATGTCTCATTTGCACCTAAATATGCTTTGAAAGGTAATGATAGGTACAGTGTAATTGCTTCTTCCTCTTCTATCACCCCCACACACGCATGCATGCACACACAGGCACGCGCACATGCTTGCACACACAGGCACGCGCACATGCTTGCGCACACAGGCACGCGCACATGCTTGCGCACACAGGCACGCGCACATGCTTGCGCACACAGGCACGCGCACATGCATGCACACACAGGCACGCGCACATGCTTGCACACACAGGCACACGCACATGCTTGCGCACACAGGCACGCGCACATGCTTGCGCACACAGGCACGCGCACATGCATGCACACACAGGCACGCGCACATGCATGCACACACAGGCATGCACACACAGGCACGCGCACACAGGCACGCGCACGTGCATGCACACACAGGCACGCGCACATGCATGCACACAGGCACGCGCACATGCATGCACACACAGGCACACGCACATGCATGCACACACAGGCACGTGCACATGCATGCACACACAGGCACGCACACATGCATGCACACACAGGCACGCGCACATGCATGCACACACAGGCACGCGCACGCGCACACATTTCCCCAAACTCTTGCAGAGTACTGCTTCCAGCAGGGTAACAGGAATACATTCATTAATAAAGAACCATAGAAAAATTAGTCAATCTATTACAAGTACTGATGAAATTGGATTGCACCATAGACGACATGCTTTCCAGCTACATTTGGTGGAATGTATTTGAAAACCAAGGGAGGGAGAAAACAGGGAATTATAGAAAGGTTAGCCTAACATCAGTAGTAGAGGAAGTGTTAGAGTCTGTTATAAAGGATGAAGCAACAGGATGCTTAGAAAATATCAACGTGATTAGACAAAGTCAACATGGATTTATGAATGGGAAATCGTGTTTGACAAACCTACTGGAGTTTTTTGAGGATGTAACTGGTAGAATGGGAAAGAGTGAACCAGTGGGTGTGGTGTATTTGGCTTTTCAGAAAGCTTTTGATAAAGTCTCACATGAAGTTAGTTTGCAAAATTAAAGCACATGGGATTGGAGGTAATATATTCACATGGATTGTGAATTGGTTAGCAGACAAGAAACATAGAGAGTAGGAATATATGGGACTGTTTCAAAGTGTCAGGCAGTGACTAGTGAGGCCACAACATGCGTCACTGATTTGGATGAGAGATCCAAATGTAATATTTCCTCGTTAGTGAACTAAATGGGTTTTTATGACAGTCGACAATGGTTTCATGGTCATCATTATTCAAATTTCACCACCTGCCATGGTGGGATTCGAACCTGGGTCCCCAGAAGCATTACCCTGGGCCTCTGGATTGCTAGTCCACTGATAATACCACTACACCACTGCCTCCCCTTGGGTCAACTGGTCCTAGATTCAGTGGAGTTTAGAGGAATGAGAGCGGATCTCATCGAAATGTATAACATTCTGACAGGGCTGGGCGGACTGGATGCAGAGATGTTGATTCCTCTGTCTGAGGGAGGGGTGGGGGGGATCCAGGAAAAGGGGTCACAGTCTCAGGATACGGGCTAGGCCATTTAGAACTGAGATGAGGAGAAATTTCTTCACTCGGAGAGTGGTGAACCTGTGGAATTCTCTACCACAGAAGGCTGTGGAGACTAAGTCACTGAATATACTTAAGAAGAAATAGGTAGATTTCTAGACTAAAGGTGTCAAGGGGTATGGGGAGAGCGCAGGCATGTGGTGTGGAGCTGGAGGAGCAGCTATAAATAGTTGAATGGCACTCTTGAATGGCCTGATCCCATTTCCAATGTTTCTAACTACATGTTAAAAGTTGTATTTTTTGTTGAGAGTCCTAGTTGTTCAGTAATATAAGACGTTGTTTTGTGTTTTCAGTAACTGTCTGCATGTTGTGGAGCCCATGCCAGTTCCAGGCCGGGATGTGGAGGCTTACTGTTTGCTGTGTGAGTGTAAATATGAAGAAAGAAGCACCACTACAATCAAGGTACAGCCAAGCGTTCTGCATGTCATCTGATTGATTCAGTTTCCCCATTCTAAAGCACACTGTCCACCTGTAAGAATAACTTTGAGCACAATTGCTCATCAAGGCGACTCTTTGTTTGATGTCTTGGAGCTGATTTGTTGAAGTGTGCTTTGGATTTATTTCGTACTTCTGTTCATGCTTAAAATCATACAGCACAGAGGGAGGGAGGGAGGAGGCTATTTGGTCCATTCTGTCAATGCCAGCTCTTTGAAGGAGCTACCCAATCAATCCCACTCCTGTCATTCTCCTAGCCCTTCGTGTTTCTCCTTTTCGAATATTCAATGAGCTCCCGCCATTTGTGGGGGTTCCGTTCCCACAAATTCATGCAAAGTGTGAAATCGTGAATGGCAAGCTAGCGCACCTGCAGAGTCGGCTTATGCGCAGTGCGTGCTTTATACGTGGGAAAGGTGAGAGTTTAACATTCTAAGTTGTGGTTAACTGATGTTCTGGGGCCATGAACCACGATTGCATGTACAACACATGTATGAGTAGACTAATTTGTGATGGAGGAGGTCGCGAATGACAGGAGTTGACTGTATATCCAATTTTGAAAAATACTATTTCATGTCCTTCCACCATTGTTTTGAGACAGTGCGTTCCAGTTCCCCGTAACTCAGTGCATTAAAAGAATTTCTAACTCTCCCCACCGTTACTTTTGGCACTTATCTTAAAGCTGTATCCTCTCAAACTGACCCATCCGCCAGTGGAAACAGTTTCTCTCTCGTCAAAACCCATTCACAATTTTCAATACTTCTTATTAAATATCTCCACAACATTCTCTGCTCCAAGGGGATTGCCCTCCTTGGAGCAGAGAATATTGTGGAGATATTTAATACGGTCCTTGCTTTCTATATCTGCCATTTCATTTGGTGAGTGAAAACAAACTGAGAAGAAAAACATTAAATTAACTCAAGTCATAAAAAACCAGGGATGTCATAAGCTTCAACTTCAGCCTATACTGGGTTTGCTGACTTACAACCAAAACACAACCTGTCATGCTGCAATTGGCTTTGTTACGGGGGAAAGAATATAGCCAGAGGTTCCTGCTCAAGGTGACCATTGTGAGACCTTTGCTGGAATTGTCTGTGTGGAAATCGGGTGAAGAGAGGACTTGGCCTTGGCCATGATGCTTCCTGCAGTTGAATAACCTAGTTAGGCTCACTATTAAAGCATTACATGCATCATGGTCAGTTGGATTGTCAACACTTGTTGGGAGAAGTAAGGAGGAAAGGAAAGAGCATCTAGTTCATTAGTTTTGGGGATCATGGATGCAGTTTTGAGTATTAGTGCTGTGTGATACATAACAATAACACTCCACAATGCTGCCTTCATTCTAAAGATTGCTTTTGAAAATTCCTGATTGGCTCATTGCCTAACTGTGGGAGATGAAGTTGAAGTTAATCGTGCAATGTTTCTTGTTTAAAGGAGTCCATTTGTATCAAAAGCAGGAATGCAAATGTGAGCTTGCTGTTTATGAACAATCGCAGATACGTTTACTCTTTTTAAATCTTGATTTGACAGGTAACAATCATCATTTACCTGACTGTTGTTGGAGCTCTGTTGGTGTACATGGCATTCCTGATGATAGTGGATCCACTTATCCGAAAGCCAGATTCCTACATTCAGCCTCTGCACAATGAGGAAGACACTGAGGTAAGAAAAGTGAATTCTCGGTGGATTTATTAAATATGGAGATTACTCACCATTTCATGGTGAATATGTTCCAGGTGCGGGCACTTTGTATTACAGGGTCTGATTTGCAAACACAATTTATTTTTATACTTTGTATTTTGTTAGTAATAAGTTAGCCTCTTTAATAGAGAGTGTGATATATTTTTTCTTTTGGATCTTTCAAGCTGTCTTCATTACTTCCCATTGACTTTGAGAGTGTTACAGATTAAACAGATAGTGATACTGTCTCGAACAAAGTTTATTTAGCTACGTTCCTTCCATGGGCAGGATTTGCACTTAAACCAAAAGGTGCAGAAATCACATTGAACATAGAAATGGATCTTAGCTCACGTACAAAATCAGAAACTGAACACTCGTGAGAAATGTAGTGTAAGGGGAGGTGGTGGCATAATGGTATTGTCACTAGACTAGCAGTCCAGAGACCCAGGGCAAGATCTGGGGAAGATCATCCATGGCAGAGGGTGAAATTTGATTTCAGTAAAAATCTGGCATTAAATTGTTGACGGTCGTAAAACCCCATCTGGTTCACTAATGTCCTTTAGTGAAGAAAATCTGCCATCTGTGCCTGGTCTGGCCTACACGTGACTCCAGACCCATCACAATGAATGGAGAGCAGTTAGGGATGGACAATGAATACTGGCCCAGCCAACAATGCCTACATGCCCCAAATGAACTTTTGAAAAAAAGGATGGGGGATATAATGAATACAGTCCGGAGCTGAGTGTGTTTTGGATTCTTTTGTTTCTACGCTATTAATGATCTTGTTAATGGATCACCAATCCCCTTGTGCAGATAAATAGCAAATAAAAATGAACATTGATAAATGCATTGTAACAGTTGAATAAATGTGCATTATAAGGACAGTGAATGGAATTGATTTGGACGAGAGAGACTTGGAAAACGATTTAGGAGTGTGGAGACATCACATGAATATACGGCCAGAACGGTGGAGTACTAGTTTCCGGAGGTTACACTCTGGCTTTAAGCTGCATGCATTCATCTCCAATATAATATTATCACCAGTTGCCATCTCACTAACCATTGTAATATTATCATTAAACACTCAGTACCTCACTCTCCAATGTTAATGTTAATTACTCAGTACCTCACTCTCCAATGTAATATGATTAATCACTATCTCAGCAGCTTCTAAAGTCCCAAGTTAAAAAGAGTGAATGTGTTGCAGTACCTTTTGAAAGTTATGTATTCCACATATGGCAGCAACGCACTGGTGTTTTGGCCTATTGATTTGTATGCTGTGAACACAAGAAATCTATACGTAGACTACCTGACCCCGGAGTACTTATGGAAGTGGCCCTGGAAATAGTAGATCCATTGGTCATTCTCCAAATTTCTTCGGGCTCTGGACTGGTTCCTACAGATTGGAGGGTAGCTAATGTAAGCCCGTTATTCAAAAAAGGAGGTAGAGAGAAAATAGGGAAAGTAAGCCTAACTTCAGTATTGGGGAAGTTGCTGGAGTCCATTATCAAGGATTTCATAGCTCAACATTTGGAAGGCAGTGGTATAATCAGACAAAGTCAACATAGATTTACAAAGGGGAAATCATGCTTGATGAATCTATTGGACTTTTTTGAGGATATAACTAGTAGAGTTGATCGAGGAGACCAGCGGATTTGGTTTATTTAGACTTTCAGAAGGGTTTCGACAAGGTCTCACATAGCAGACTACTATGTAAAGTTAAAGCGCATGGAATTGCAGTTAGTGTCTCGGGATGGATCGAAAGCTATTGTATTGTGGAATACAATACATTCACTCTTTCTTTTTATCTTCCTAGCAGATAGGAAGCAAAAGAGTTGGCATAAATGGGCATTTTTCCGATTGGCACACAGTGATTAGTGGGTAATGCAGGGATCTGTGCTTGGACCCCAACTATTCACATTATATATAAATGGTTTAGGAGAGAGATCTAAATGCATTATCTCCAAATTTGCAGATGATACAAAGTTGGGTGAGCTGTGAGGATGCAGAGATGTTTAAGCATGATTTGGACAGACTGAGTGTGTGGGCATATGTATGGCAGATGCAGTATAATGTGGATAAATGTTAAGTTATTCACTTCTGTAGCAAAAGGCAGATTATTATTTGAATGGGTGTAAATTGAGAGAAGTGGATACTCAACGATACCTCGGTGTCCTAATGCATCAGTCACTGAAAGTAAGCACACAGGTACAGCAGGCAGTAAAGAAGGCAAATGCTATGTTGGCCTTCATAGCAAGAGGATTTGAGAATAGGAATAGGTATGTTTTACTGCGATTGTACAGGGTGTTGGTGAGGCCTCACCTGGAGTGTTGTGTGCCGTTTTGGTGTCCTTTTCTGAGGGAAGATGTCCTTGCTATAGGGGGAGTGCACTGAAGATTTACCTGGCTGATTCCTAGGGTAGCCATGGTGTGTAGATGCCTGCGTTGGACTGGGGTAAGCACAGTAAGAAGTCTCACAACACCAGGTTAAAGTCCAACAGGTTTATTTAAATAAAGATTTCTTATGATTCCTGGGGTGGCAGGTCTGTCATCTGAGGACAGACTTAAGTTGGTTAGGATTGTATTCATTGTAGTTTAGACGAGTGAGAAACTTATAAAATTCTAACAGGATTAGATAGATTTCAGAAAGCATGTTCCGGGTGGTGGGGGAGTCCAGAACGAGGGGTCATAGTTTGAGGATAAGGGGTAAACCTTTTAGAATTGAGGTGAGGAGAAATTTCTTCACTCAAGAGTGTTGAATTTGTGGAATTCACAACCACAGAAACTGAGGGCACAACGTTGTCTGATTTCGAGAAGAAATCGGATATAACCTTTGGGGTTAAAGGGATATGGGGTGAAGGTGGGATCAGGACATTGATTTTAATGATCAGCCATGACCATAATGAATAGTAGAGCAGTTTCAAAGGGCCGAATGGCCTACTTCTGCTTCTAGTTTCAATGTTGATGGCTTAGTGAGTCATGCACTGCACAATCCAGAAAGGTCCAATGTTTGACTTGAGGACTGTGCTCTGTTGACTAGAGAAACAGTTGGGAAACTGTAAATGACTGTGCTGCCTTCAGGCTGAAGAGCAATAAGTAAGACATCTTTCTGCTTCTTGCAGCCTGGTCGCCCCTACTGGAAATTGCACATCCTTAAATTTGTAGAAATTGTGATTTCATTACCAGATCCCTGAACTGTGAATAGCATGGTAACGTCAGAAGCAGCAGTGATAGGGTTAATAATAGGGTCCAAAGATGTGCGGGTTAGGTTGATTGGCCATGCTAAAATTGCCCCTTAGTGTCCTGGGATGCATAGATTAGAGGGATTATTGGGTAAATATATAGGGATATGGGGGTAGGGCCTGGGTGGGATTGTGGTCGGTGCAGACTCGATGGGCTGAATGGCCTCTTTCTATGCTGTAGGGTTTCTAAGATTCTAAGATAACTTCACTGTCACCAGAATGATGAAGAGAAAAACAAGATAGCTTGTCACCTTCCGATCCCTCTGGTAGAAAGGTGGTATTAGTGGAGGAAGAGGATAGAGGTGGTGGCATAGTGGCATTGTCACTGGTGATAATCCAGAGACTAGGTCAATTCTCTGCAATCTTGGGTTCAAATTCCACCGTGACAGATGGTGATATTGAATTCAATAATAATCTGGAATTAAAATCTTGACCATGGAATCATTGTCGATTATCTCAAAAACCCATCTGGCTCACTAATGTCCTTTAAGGAAGGAAATCATCCATTCATACCTGGTTTGGCCTACACATGGCTCCAGATCCACAGCAGTGTGGGTGACTCTAAAATACCCTCTTAAATGGCATAATAACCAATCAGTTGAAGGGCAATTAGGGATGGGCAATAAATGCTGGCCCAGCCAGTGACACCCTGAGCCCATGAACAAATGAAAAAAGAATAATCTACTCTCCACCTAAAAACGTTGCTTGAAACGTTAGGTTGATTGGCCAGGTTAAAAATTGCCCCTTAGAGTCCTGAGATGCATACATTAGCGGGTAAAATATGTGGGGGTAGGGCCTGGGTGGGATTGTGGTCGGTGCAGACTCGATGGGCCGAATGGCCTCCTTCTGCACTGTAGGGTTTCTATGATTTCTATGATTTCTATGAAACCATACAGTCGTAGGGAAGAGAGGGAAAAGAGGAACCTCTCCTCACCCGCTTCACCCAGCCCCAAGATCTGCGCCACCAAAAAAGGAGAGCAGTAGTGTCACGGGTACGCCAACTTTTGCAAGTTCCCCTCCAAGTCACACCACATTCTGACCTGGTCATATATCCCAGCTACTTTCTCAAAAACCTGGAATTCCTGCCAAGCATCATTGCCATTGCTGGAGTCATTTTGGGAAAAGGCTCTCCGTGCACCTTCTCTGGCTACCTGAGAAAAGGGTAAGAGTTTTAACAACACCAGGTTAAAGTCCAACAGGTTTATTTGGTGGCAAATACCATTAGCTTTCGGAGCGCTGCTCCTTCATCAGATGGAGTGGAAATCTGCTCTCAAACAGGGCACAGAGACACAAAAATCAAGTTACAGAATACTGATTAGAATGCGAATCCCTACAGCCAGCCAGATCTTAAAGGTACAGACAATGTGGGTGGAGGGAGCATTAAGCACAGGTTAAAGAGATGTGTATTGTCTCCAGACAGGACAGCCTGCAAGTCCAGGAGGCAAGCTGTGGGGGTTACTGATAATGTGACATAAATCCAACATCCCGGTTTAGGCCGTCCTCATGTGTGCGGAACTTGGCTATCAGTTTCTGCTCAGCGACTCTGCGCTGTCGTGTGTCGTGAAGGCCGCCTTGGAGAACGCTTACCAGAAGATCAGAGGCCGAATGCCCGTGACCGCTGAAGTGCTCCCCAACAGGAAGAGAACAATCTTGCCATCTACCAGGTACACGGTACCTACTCTTGCAACTCGGCCAACGTTGTCTACCTGATACGCTGCAGGAAAGGATGTCGCGAGGCATGGTACATTGGGGAAACCATGCAGATGCTGCGACAACGGATGAATGAACACCGCTCGACAATCACCAGGCAAGACTGTTCTCTTCCTGTTGGGGAGCACTTCAGCGGTCACGGGCATTCGGCCTCTGATATTCGGGTAAGCGTTCTCCAAGGCGGCCTTCACGACACACGACAGCGCAGAGTCGCTGAGCAGAAACTGATAGCCAAGTTCCGCACACATGAGGATGGCCTAAACCGGGATGTTGGATTTATGTCACATTATCAGTAACCCCCACAGCTTGCCTCCTGGACTTGCAGGCTGTCCTGTCTGGAGACAATACACACCTCTTTAACCTGTACTTATTGCTCCCTCCACCCACATTGTCTGTATCTTTAAGATCTGGCTGGCTGTAGGGATTCGCATTCTAATCAGTATTCTGTAACTTGATCTTTGTGTCTCTGTGCCCTGTTTGAGAGCACATTTCCACTCCATCTGATGAAGGAGCAGCGCTCCGAAAGCTTATGGTATTTGCTACCAAATAAACCTGTTGGACTTTAACCTGGTGTTGTGAGACTTCTTACTGTGTTTACCCCAGTCCAACGCCGGCATCTCCACATCATACCTGAGAAAACACATTGGATGTGACAACATTGGAGTGGTCGCATTTATTGTTGCTGTCCAGACGGCTCAGTATTGAAGCATAAAACAGGAGCTATACTTTTAGAAACATTCACATAGGTGCACATTACGAATATGTCCCTCTAAATACAAACCCTGGTCTTATTCTGTTCCTATTTTTAGGATTCCAAGTGAATTCTGATTTAATGTTCATCATCTTCATCCAATTAAAGACAATTAATATACCGCTCGCATCTGAGACATTTTTAGAACAAGATCAAGTAGCTAAGCTTATGGCTTAGACTGTCTCCCATTTCAGCTCAGTGTGACTGAGGGAGGAAAATATGTAGGATTGACAGGAAGAATTCTAAATAAGAATTCTGGATTTGCATTACAATGATGAGCTGGAGCTTTCCCCCATTGTAAAAACATGGACTCCTGCCCAGATATAAATTAAAGTCAGTCAGCGACACTTTTTCAACTGGATCAGAAGGCTGTGGCCTCCAGGTTCATTCAGGCTATTGACAATATAGACTAATGTTTCAGTGCAGCACTTGGGGAGTGCTGCATTGCTAGAGATGTATTCATATAAGGTGTTAAACTTAGCCCCTTGCTACCTATCTTGATTCAAGTGAGTATTAACAATTCTGAGATACTCCTCTTCAAAGAAAAGCACTGAGTTCACGCCATTCTTCCCTCGACCAATGCCAACACCTCGCTGATATTTGTGGACATTTTCTGGTAGAGAATGATGGTGCTTACAGAGCATATATAAGCAGCATATTATGTGCACGAAATGAGCTGATAGTGTGCTATACAAATGTGAGCCTGTATATAATGCTTGCGTTTTCTACTTCTGCCTAATTGTCCAATCACTGAGGCCGTTGTCTCGAGCCTTTGCTTTTGGGATTATTTTTGTTGAGCGTTGTCACCTTTTATTGTGGGGAAGGTATGTTTAATCTCCAACTGACTTTTGCTTTGTGAATTTCCCCATTTAATGGTTGTAGCTTTTAAAATTACCTGTGTAATCTAAAAATAAAACGTATATTTAAGATCAAACATCTGAAAGAAGCTTACCACACTTCCTGCCACTCCCGTTTTAATAGATTTATTGCAGTCGTTTCCTACTTTGTTTACTGTGTAGTGATGCTCCTAATACCAGGTTGGGGGAAATTAATTCATGCCAGTCTGTGTGAGGGCTGATGAGAGCCACTGTAGGTGGTCTGATGGTAACGAGAGGAAATGAAAAATGATACAAGTGCTTATTATGGAGTAAGAAATGACAATGTTAGGCTGGTCGAATGTCGGTGAACAACACCCGGTCAGACACTTGCAGGATATCATTACCAGCAGTAAAAAGATTGTGTCTAAAACAATCTCTGGACAAAGCAGGTTGTCGCAACATGCAGCTTCTGTGGCTGCGCCGTAGTGTTGGATAGCGTCTGAAACCCGACACTTCATTTTGTTGGCGGTACCTGTGCTTTTTGAAGTTAATGATCATGAGTAGTTAAAACAAAGCTGATTTCCATACACCTGTGATGTGTCTGATTGAACATAAAGAAGTCTGTGGCTGAGCTCCTCTTTGCTGTTGTGGGCGATGCCCCTAGGATCAGAAGGATGCCAAGTTTAAGTCACGGCCTCAGCTAAGTTGACCAGCACAGCGATTGGAGGCTTTAGTACCCCAGGGCTGAGGGGAACAGCCAATTTTCTTGCTCCTAGTTGTTAGCTGATAACCCTTGCTGGGAAGCATGTGTCCGTGGTTGTTGCTTTGAGGTTGGGATCAGGTTCAGTTGTGCTGCTGTCCCAGTCAACTAACTGCCTACACACATTCAGACACACTCACAAATAATAACCCTGATAAGCTACCAGAGAGCTGCTGGCACTTATGGTTCCTTAACCTAACAATGATTTGTGCCTTCAGGGTGAGAGGGGAGGAGATAGACCAAGAAAGATTATTCTACTTGTGAAAACAGCACATGTATTCCTTGTTTCAGCAGGGTGAAGGATCATAGAGTGTGGACGCTGTGTAAATTCTTGGATTTTGTTTGACCTGAACGCTATATTTCTTAACCTAGAGTCATTGGGTTTTACAGCACAGAAAGAGGCCCTTTGGCCCATTGTGTCTGCACCTGTCCCACTTACAATGAAAAACAGGCCTTGCAATTTGTTTTAAGAAGGTGTATCCATCTACCAGCACTCGCTGTCACAGAGGTTTGCAGCATGGAAACAGGCCCTTCGGCCGAACCTGTCCATGCGGCCCTCTTCTTTTAACCACTAAGCTAGTCCCAATTACCTGCATTTGACCCATATCCCTCTGTACCCATCTTACCCATGTAACTTTCTTAACACTTTTTAAAAGACAAAATTGTATCCGTCTCTACTACTACCTCTGGCAGCTTGTTCCAGACACTCACCACCCTCTGAGTGAAAAGATTGCCCCTCTGGACCCTTTTGTATCTCTCCCCTCTCACCTTAAACCTATGCTGTTTAGTTTTAGACTCCCCTACCTTTGGGAAAAGATATTGACTATCTAGCTGATCTATGCCCCTCATTATTTTATAGACCTCTATAAGTTCATCCCTAAGCCTCCTGCGCTCCAGAGAAAAAAGTCCCAGCCTCTCCTTATAACTCAAACCATCAAGTCCCATAGCATCCTAGTAAATCTTTTCTACACTCTTTCTAGTTTAATAATATCTTTCTATAATAGGGTGACAAGAACTGTACGCAGTATTCCAAGTATGGCCTGACCAATGTCTTGTGCAACTTCAACAAGATGTCCTAGCTCCTGTATTCAATGTTCTGACCAATGAAACCAAGCATGCTGAATGCCTTCTTCACCACTCTGTCCACCTGTGACTCCACTTTCAAGGAGCTATGAACCCTGTACCCCTAAATCTCTTTATTCTATAACCCACCCCAACGCCCTACCATTAACTGAATAAGTCCTGCCCTAGTTCGATCGATCAAAATGCATCACCTCACATTTATCTAAATTAAACTCCACCTGCCATTCGTCAGCCCACTGGCCCAATTGATCAAGATCCGATTGCAATCCTGGATAACCTTCTTCACTGTCCACTATGCCAATACACACAGGCCTAGAATTCGACCTGGATTAATTTCTATGTTAAGATAGAGCACAAAATAGATTCTGGCATTACCTTTGGCTGGGAAAAAAAAGATCAGTAAAACTAGAAGGAAGGAAAGCATGATTTTAATTCTGACACAGTGATAAAACCATATGATATGGCATAACATGGCCAGATGGGGTCTAGCCCAGAATGTTGAGAGAGGCGAGGAAAGAAATTGCTGAGGTCTTGGCCAAAATCTTTGTATCCTCTTTAGCCATGGGCGAGGTACCAGAGGATTGGAGAGTAGCTAACATTGTTTCTCTGTTTAAGAAGGGCAGGAGAGACAATCTGGGAAATTACAGGCCTCTGAGCCTAACATCGATGGTTGGGAAATTATTGGAGAAGATTCTTAGGGACAGGATGTACTCACACCTGGAAGAGAATAGGTTTATCAGCAACAGGCAGCATGGTTCTGTGAAGGGGAGGTCGTGTCTCACAAACTTGATTGAGTTCTTTGAGGAAGTGACAAGAAAAATTGAGCAGGGCAGGGCAGTGGATGTTGTATACATTGACTTTAGTAAAGCCTTCGATAAGGTTCCTCATGGCAGGCTGATACAGAAGGTGAAGTCATATGGGATTGGAGGTGAGCTGGTAAGAAGATCCAAAACTGGCTTGGGCATAGAAAGCAGAGAGTAGCAGTGGAAGGGTACTTTTCTAACTGGAGGTCTGTGACAAGCGGTGTTCCACAAGAATCAATGCTGGGACCTCTGTTTGTAATATATCTAATGATTTGGAGGAAAATATAGGTAGCCTGACTAGTAAATTTGCAGATGATACAAAAATTGGGGGAGTAGCAGATAGTGAGGAGGATTGTCAGAGGATACAGCAGGATATAAATCAGCTGGAGACCTGGGCTGAAAGGTGGCAGATGGAATTTAACCCGGATAAATATGAGGTGATGTGATTTGGAAGGCCTTCTGCAGAAGGAAAGTATCCAGTAAATGGTAGAGCCCTTAGAAATATTAGCCTACAGAGGGATCTGGGCATGCAGAGCCACAGTTCTCTGAAGGTGGCAACTCCAGTGGACAAGGTGGTCAAGAAGGCGTATGGAATGCTGCCCTTCATCGGTCGGGGCGTTGTGTATAGGAATTGGAAAATCATATTGCAGCTGTATAAGACTTTGGTTAGGTCTCTTTTGGAGTTTGGTGTACAATTCTGGTCGCCACACTAACGGAAGGATGTTATTGCATTGGAAAGGGTGCAGAAGAGATTTACCAGGATGTTGCCTGGTTTGGACGATATGGACTATGGAGAAAGGTTGAACAAACTTGGATTGTTTTCATTAGAGCGTCGGAGGATGAGGGGCGAACCTGATAGAGGTTTACAAGATTATGACAGGTTTGGATAGAGTGGATAGTCAGAGTCTTTTTCCCAGGGTCGAAGGGTCAATTACTCGGGGGCATAGGTTGAGAGTGAGAGGGGGAAAGTTTAAAAGAGATGTAAGGGGCAAGTTTTTCACACAGAGGGTGGTGAATGCCTGGAACATGCTGCTGGCGGAGGAGGTGGTGGAAGCAGATTCTATAACAACGTTCAAGAGGCAACTGGATAGATACATGAATAGTCAGAGAATAGAGGCATATGGACCATGTGGAGGCAAGAAAATATTAGATTAGAGAGGCATCTGTGTCAGCACATAGTGGTGGGCTGAAGGGCCTGTTCCTGTGCTGTACTGTTCTTAGTTCACACATACACTCGCCACAAGAGAGAGTCCTTTGGTATTTTTCAGTGACTCATTCACCTGATGACGCCCCAAAGCCTTGCCACCATCTCCAAGGTATAAGTCAAGAGTGTGATGAAATACATTCAACTTGCCTGGATGAGGGCATTTCCAGCAACACTCATGTTAAAATCTTGGAACTCCATCCTTAATTGCATGTTGTGGGAGCAGAGGTTCAAGAAAAAAGCAAGTATAGATGGAATCACTGCCCTTGCTAGCAAAGCCCACATCCTATAAATTACTTGAAAAGGGATTTGCAAACAAAACATTACATTTACAGTAAATCCTCAATGATCTTGCAACTACACTTTAAAAATCCTCAATGATTTTGCAAATTTGTACAAAAGTGTCAGCATAATCAAATTTTACTGCCTTCGAGCTTTACACCCGTCTGTGTTCACATCATGTACACCTTAACCCCAAATCTAGCTTTAATGTACAGAAACTAAAGCAGTCTAGTACTGGGTGGCAGTGAGAAATGTCAGACAATAAACTGAAAATGCAGCATTTAAACATTTGACCACTTCAAACTGAACCGTGCTGGAGTCCAGTGTGTGGGTGGTCTTTGAGATGTATCAAAACATTGTGTATCTTTCCCCCTCGCTCTGGGCAGTCATGGCTCCAACACAGTTTGACAGCAGGCTGCTGCAATTGTGAGACATGATCTTCTAAGCAGTGCTAGCTAGTAACAGCTTTTTACAAGAATATCACCATGCGTGTGTCTCTCATGATATGAATAATTGCTGAGTATTTGGTGTTTTGACATTCTGCTCTCCCTCAGTATTTCTGAGTTTGGGATTACTTGTGTTTCTTTGAGTGTGCTGCGTTTGATTGAGTAAAGTTCAAGCTGTCACCTTGAAGGAAATCTGCTTGTTTTCAGTTATGCAAATACTATTAAGATATGAATTAATCCTGTGAGTGCTGGGTGGAGATTTGAGTGTGTCTGGCAGTTTGTCTTTGTCGCGGGAGATTTGAATTGCCCTTATTACCATGGATTTAGTATCTTACTGGCCAGTTTTTCTTTGTAATTGGTGACTTGTTGTGGAGGCTCTTTGAGCATTGTCCTATTTTTCACGGTTAGTTGCGAAGGTAGTGAAATCCTATGGATTCTAACATGGTTTTTAAAAAGAGCTCCGCTAAACTAGTTGTCTGTTTGCAGTCATAGCTAGTATTTAAATATTGAAGAAAAGTAAACCTTAAAAATTTCTCATTGATCCCACCAAAAATCTTATAAGGACCAGACTTTGTCTCTGGGATCAGAACAATACAGTAAGAAGTCTCACAACACCAGGTTAAAGTCCAACAGGTTTATTGGTAGCAAATGCCACTAACTGTCGGAGCGCTGCTCCTTTGTCAGGTAAGTGGGAGTTCTGTTCACAAACAGGGCATATAAAGACACAAGCTCAATTTACAAAATAATGGTTGGAATGATATTATTAACTGATAGCCAAGTTCCGCACACATGAGGACGGCCTCAACCGGGATCTTGGGTTCATGTCACACTATCTGTAACCCCCACGACTTGCCTGGGCTTGCAAAATCTCACTAACTGTCCTGTCTGGAGACAATACACATCTCTTTAACCTGTGCTTAACCCTCTCTCCACTCACATTGTCTGTACCTTTAAGACTTGATTACCTGTAAAGACTCGCATTCCAACCATTATTTTGTAAATTGAGTTTGTGTCTTTATATGCCCTGTTTGTGAACTGAAATCCCACTCACCTGATGAAGGAGCAGCACTCCGAAAGCTCGTGGCATTTGCTACCAAATAAACCTGTTGGACTTTAACCTGGTGTAGTGAGACTTCTTACTGTGTTTACCCCAGTCCAACGCCAGCATCTCCACACCATCAGAACAATACACAGAGTAATGTCCCCAATGAATTGTTAAGCAGATTTTTTTTCTGTTTATATCCAATTCAATCCAGTCAAAGTCCAGTTCAAAGTCTCAGCAAGTGAGACATTTCAGATCCAAGCTCACAAGACAGGCTCACCACTTCCTGTCTTGGGCTTGATCTACATGATCCAAGCTGATTGGAGCAGGCATTGCACCTCCTCCAAGGCTCAATCTCATTTGCATCTTAGCCAAAAAGCCTAGATGTCGCTTTAAAAAATTGCTTCAAATGAAGCCTCAGTGTAACCTCATGACCTCAACCAAGTGCAGGATGCCAAAACTACACTTGATCTTAGCCAAAAGGCCGAGAAGCTAAGCAGAGAGGATGGAGAAACTAGGAGCAGTGAGGCTATTGTGATCATGTGTGAAGAGCTAAGTACTTCATTATGTCGATAAACTCCCAGTGGGAAAACCTGTACCAATCAGGGGATTCATTCACAGCTCTCTGGAAGAATGGTAAATTATACCTCCGTTGATGAAGCTGCAAGATAGCACTGCAAAACAAAATGATGCATCAGTGCTAACAGAAAAGAGGTTATGGCATTCTCTGGAATTCATAAGTACCAAGAAACTGAAAATATGCAACATATAGTCTTTCACTCTCACACTGGCCCGAGAATGATTGTTAGAAGTCTCCGAAGGGTCAGATGATGCCGAAGAAAAGTGGACCTTTAGCAGTTTACCACTTGAAATATGAGATCCAGTTATTTTCATTGTGCACTTGGCATTTATAGGAGAACCAATTTTGCCCAAGTGAACTCTTGGCAAACTGCTGTATTCAATATTTTTATTGTCTGCTGATGTTTTATTGCAGATTTGCCCTTCTTGTGACTGCAGGAGGGGCAAGAATTTAATGGAAATCCATGTGTGAAGCAAGCTTTAGCCTGGAGCTTCCAGGTTTACTGCTGCGTGTCTTTTGGTTAATTCAGTAAGCCAGAGAGTCGGGCCTTTATGACAGTGTTACAAAAGGGGTGAGGGTAATAGAAAATCCCATAGTGCTGATAAGGGAAGGTTGGCTGCTGATGCAGATTTGGAGTTTGCAAAGAAATATCCTGTGCCAAATTGGTGAGCAGGTTGCCTCGTCAGCACAACTGCTCAAACGTAGACAGGCAAAATCTGCTTATTTTGTTTTTTGGTTGACATCAAACGTGTTATCAATCATTCCCAAAGCTTGAGAACTGTTATGTGAACTGCACGGCTTGGTGTGTCTTTGATTGAATAAGGGTTGTTTTGTAGATTGTGCCAGGTTGATTCCGATCTCTCTTATGCAGCTGGCTCTTGTGTACTGCACTGGCAGATAGTGAGTCAAACATTGGCCCGGACCTTCTGAAGGTAACCCTTGGAAATCCCCCACGCACTGACTACACAGGAATTGCCCAGGACATTTCAACATGTGTTGGGCAATTGCCTTGTATGTAGAGTAAAAGAGCCTTCCAAAACTCCAATTTGGAGTCAGAGGGGGCGATTTTTGAGTCTGTGTTCGCCATCAGCATAAACAGCGACACGGGCCCAAAATCTCATGAGGGTGGGAAAATGAGAATCTCACTGGTGAGATCTTTCCGATTTTCTGCACCCCTCGCCAGTGATGTAATGACTAGGTGGGAACCTCATTTTAATAAGTTTAAATATAATTAAAGGTTCTCCCCACAATATGTTCCCCCCTCATTGAATATTCATTCCTCACATCGGCGAGGTTCACAACAGGTTTTTAAGAGCTTGAAGCAGCCAAGGGGAACCTCCTGGGAGTGCAAGGGTAAGCATGTCCCCCAGGGGAAGAGGGGCATGCCCAAACAGTGCCTTGGCACTCCGATACTTGCGAAAGGGCATCACCCTGATGCTTGTGTGGGGATGGGGGGAACAATGCCCCCGACTTGCCCAAATCCCTCAGCCACTTATACACTTGCCTTCTTTTCTAACTTGTCCAAATATCTGGGACATTTAAACCTATCAGTATTATTTATTTATTACTCACAAGTAAGCCTTACATTAATAATGCAATGAAGTTACTGTGAAATTCCCCGAGTTGCCACAGTCCAGCGACTGTTCGGGTCAATGCACCTAACCAGCACGTCTTTCAGAATGTGGGAGGAAACCGGAGCACCCGGAGGAAACCCACGCAGACACGGAGAATGTGCAAACTCCCCACAGACAGTAATCCAAGCCGGGAATCGAAGCTGGATCCCTGGCGCTGTGAGGCAGCAGTGCTAACCACTGTGCCACCGTATTGCAACTGGTGCCATAAAAAGGGGCCATGGCTTCACTTCTCTCAACGCTCCTGTACTCTGAGGGAAGGCCTCCAGGAACAACTCCACTCCACGTTTCTCAGCAAGCCCAGGTTGGAAGTCTGGGTGAGAAATGTGGCTCTCCATTTCTCAATAAGAAATTAGGAGCAGAATGGTAATCCATCGGTGATTTCTACTCCATCGAAGATTTAACCCATTGTTTTTTAAAAAAAATAGGGTTCTTATCAACAAAGGTTAACGAATAAGGTATTGCAGGAAGCGTCTAAAGGACACCACAAATAAGCGCAGCTGTAGCCCATGTGGCCCATCGAGCCTGCTCTGCCATTCAATACCATTGTGGCTGATGTTAGGCTTCAACTCCACTTTCCCACCCATTCTCTATTTCCTTGCATTTCCTGAGAGACTAAAAATGTGTCTATCCCAGCCTTAAATGTATTCGACTCTGGAGGATCCATGGTCTTCTGGATTAGAGAATTCCAAAGAATCACAACCCTTTGAATGAATTAATGGGCAACGCGGTGGCACAGTGGTTAGCACTGCTGCCGCATAGCGCCAGGGACCCAGGTTCGATTCCTGGCTTGGGCCACTGTCTGTGCGGAGTCTGCACATTCTCCCCGTGTCTGTGTGGGTTTTCTCTGCGTGCTGTGGTTCCTTCCCACAGTCCGAAGGACGTGCTGGCTCGGTGCATTGGCCATGCTAAATTCTTCCTCCGTGTACCTGAACAGGTGAGTGTGGCAACTAGGGGATTTTCACAGTATGTTCGTTGCAGTGTTAATGTAAGTCTACTTGTGACACTAATAAATAAATTTATAAACTTATCTCAGTCCTAAATGATCGACCCATTGTCCTGAGATTGCCCATCTTTTAGATTCCCACCTACAGGGACTGTAAGGCTTTCAATATTTTTAGGCTGTGACTTATTGGCATCACAAAACATAACAGGTTAGTCTGAACCTGTCAGTATGGCCATCCCCACAGGAAATGTTTACATAGCAATTTTCAATAGATTGTAAGACCCATGTAAGAATTGTGTATATAATTTGATAAAATAATATCTGCACTGACTTGCTATCCAGAGCTCATTACTCCCAGCCATGGTCAGCCATTTTCAATTCCTGTGTTACCAACACATCGAGATACAGAAGAGATTTCAAAGGATGTGACCAGGAATGGAGAATTTTAACTGAGAGAAGATTGAATAGGCTGAAGTTTTATCTTTGGAACATGGGTACTAGAGGGTCCCAGGTTATCTTTGGAACATGGGTACTAGAGGGCCCCAGGTAGAGTGGGTAGGAAAGATCTGTTTCCATTAGCACAATGTTCAATCACCAGAGGCATAGTTTTAAAATAATTGGTAGAAGGTTTAGAAGGGAATTGAGATGTTTTTCACCCAAAGTGTGGTGGGGGTCGGGTGGTCGACGCAGAAACCCTCATCGCATTAAAAGAAAATTGGATATGCACTTGGCCTATGGAACCACTGGCCAATAGATAGGAGATGAGATTCGGCTGAAAGACATATTTGCAGCCATCACATCCACAGTGGACTGAATGACCACCTTCTGGGCCATCATTTTTCTGTTACATTAGATGCATTGGTCATGCTAAATTCTCCGTCAGTGTACCCAAACAGGCGGCAGAGTGTGGTGACTAGGGGATTTTCACAGTAACTTCATTGCAGTGTTAATGTAAGCCTACTTGTGGCACTAATACAATAATAACGCTGTTTAACTATATCGTTAAATTTATTCTCTCGTTACTGAATTGTGGCAGTGTGATTTTTCCAGATTGTATGCAGTTCATGAGTCAGCATGTTTATGTGCTGGCTAACTACAGTCTTTGGCAGTATTAATGTTTCTATCGACAGTAGTGTAAGAGTCTAACACACAATGTGTGTGTTTTTTGTTACCCAAAGCCAGCAATAACATTTTTGCAGATTAGATCTTCATTTGACTGATTTAAATGACTTCAGTTTTGTCTTGAATTAACAGGCAGTTAATTTGGAAATCCTATTTATCAAAATCTTTCTTGCAATACATTTTGTGAAGATTGTTTTAAAACCTGCTCCTGCTGCATTTTGACATGCTTGTGAACATGGGGACTGTGTCCAGTGCGTATGGAGCAGAAGATGTGCCCCTACCTAGATTAACAAGACCCTATATGCACCCTGTGCAGTTCATAGAATCCTACAGCCCATTCAGCCCATCGAGTAAGCACCGACCACAATCCCACCCAGGCCCTATCCCCATAACCCTGTGCATTTACCCTAGTTAGTCCCCCTGACACTAAGGGGCAATTTAGGATGGCCAATCCACCTAACCCCACACATCTTTGGACTGTGGGAGGAAACCGGAGCACCCGGAAGAAACCCACACAGTCACGGGGCGAATGTGCGAACTCCACGCAGACAGTGACCTAAGCCGGGAATCAAACCTGGGTCCCTGGTGCTGTGAGGCAGCAGTGCTAACCACTGTGCCACCGTGCCGTCCCATTCAGTTAATCATATTGATCTGGATGCAGGTTCGGAAATTAACCATTTTAATGTGTCCATAATCCTGAAGGAAACTGGATTTTTGGGTGAATCCAGACTTCAGTTTTCAGTACATACTGTGAGGGTAAACTTTATCCTTCATTTCCTCCATTTATGACTTGAAAGGC
The DNA here is from genome assembly GCF_964213995.1 of Mustelus asterias. NCBI lineage: Eukaryota > Metazoa > Chordata > Chondrichthyes > Carcharhiniformes > Triakidae > Mustelus > Mustelus asterias. The sequence goes on along the minus strand of NC_135825.1, from coordinate 47,282,950 downwards.
TGATTTTGAGCTGCTGTTCCACAGGACAATGCGGGTTCCGATTGTCTGGTAATATTTAATTAATTTCATAGGAAGTGAGCCGTACAATTCTGTAGAGACAAAAACTCATTGTTCCACTGTGCTTCTACGTGTCAGGAAGGGTTCATTGTTAATCTAAATAATGAAAAGATTTTTAGAAACAGAAAAGCAAATTTCAAAGCCTTTGCCATGATCCTGCAAATGTCCAGATATCTCCCAGAATTCCCGAGATTATAGAATGATCCCTGTGATTTGGAAGATAACAAACGTATCTCCCGTTATTCAAGGGAAGGGTGGGGGAGTGAGGAAACAAGGAACTACAGACCCACTTGGCATGACATAAACTAGAAAGGAAAATGCTACAGTTCAATATTAGGGACATGGTAACACTTGGAAAGTCAGTATAATCGGGCTAAGTCAACATGGTTTTATGAAAGAAAAATAGTGCTTTGCAAATCAGTTCATTTTTTGAGGACATAACTGGTAGGATGGAATGGGGAACAAGTGGATGCAGTATATTTAGAACATAGAACATAGAACAGTACAGCACAGAACAGGCCCTTCGGCCCACGATGTTGTGCCGAGCTTGATCTGAAACCAAGATCAAGCTATCCCACTCCCTATCATTCTGGTGTGCTCCATGTGCCTATCCAACAACCGCTTAAATGTTCCTAAAGTGTCTGACTCCACTATCACTGCAGGCAGTCCATTCCACACCCCAACCACTCTCTGCGTAAAGAACCTACCTCTGATATCTTTCCTATATCTCCCACCACGAACCCTATAGTTATGTCCCCTTGTAATAGCTCCATCCACCCGAGGAAATAGTCTTTGAACGTTCACTCTATCTATCCCCTTCATCATTTTATAAACCTCTATTAAGTCTCCCCTCAGCCTCCTCCTCTCCAGAGAGAACAGCCCTAGCTCCCTCAACCTTTCCTCATAAGACCTACCCTCCAAACCAGGCAGCATCCTGGTAAATCTCCTCTGCATTTGAATTTTCAAAAAGCATTCCAGAAGGTGTTTCAAGAGGTGAGGTTATTACACCAACACTCTCAAAGGATTGGGTATTAAAAATGAATGGATTGAGAATTGCTGAACTGGTGGAAATGAATGGGCCATTTTCATTGGGAGATTATAATTAGTGATAATGATTGGCAGACCCGGCTCAAATGGCCTACTCTTGCTCCTATTTCTTGTGTTCATTAGTTCTTGTGAGGGAGCAGCCAAGAGCTTAATCATTAAATATTGGAAGCGTGATGAATATGTTCAGGATTTTCTCTCCACTTGATTTGTGTTTGTTTTAGAATTTGATGTGTAGTTGGGATAATTATGTGCTGAGACTTGAAATTCTCACTGCCTGGTTTACTACTCCAGACTTGCGTAGTATTAATTTTGTCTTTGTCACACAAAATTGTAACTTCCGTGCTTTTTTAAAAGAAATCAGGACAATATAGAGAGTTAACAAATAAATAAGGAAAAATTCCTCCTTCACTAGAATGAACTTGACAAAATCAAATGCTTGAAGCTGATAAAAGCAAGTATTTAATAAGCTAATATTGGCTGGAAATGATTATAAAGTTACTGTCAGTGATTCACAGTATCAAATACAGTGGGGACAGTATTTTCCCATAGCTCAGTATTTATCAAGATTTCCCTTAAAAGATGCAGTGGTGACTGTTTCAACCACCCCATACTCCATATTGCATCAACCTCAGTGTGAGATCCTTTGGTTCAATGTCCTTTTTTAATGAGTATCCAAGCTGCACAATTCTGTAATTGTAACCTAGCCAGTGCATTGTAGAAAATCATCATTATTTCTATACTGTACTCTATGCTGCCATTTATACAATCCAGACTTGTACTGTCTTTAATTACCTGTACCTTCACTTTTGTGAAATGGTGTATTTAAACCCCAGGACTCTTAGTTCATCCACATCTTACAATGTATTTTATCCCAATTAAAATACACTTGCCCGTTCTGGTTATCTTAGCCTTTATAACCTTCCAATTGTACCAAAATTCCTCCTTCAGTGCCATAAAGTTTGAGATTGTGTTCCCTTCATCCCGTGCCCAAATTATCTATAGATACCAAAGAAAAATGAATTGCAGACTGGAGTACACTGCTAACAGTCTTTCTCCTATCCAAACAATATCCATTTGCCTTGCTTCCCGTTTATTAATCAAACTTTATATTCCTGCCAATACATTTTGTTATGCCGTACGCCTGAATTTTTGAAACAAACACCTTGGGAGGCACTTTATGAAATGCCTTCTGTAGATCCGTACATACTACATCGACTACATTCCTTAATCTTTCCAATTGGTCACATCTTGAGAAATACTCTGAGAATGAGGGACGGGTGCAGAGGCGTTTTAATGAGGTAGCAGTTCCTTGGAGATAATGTATAATGTTTACACGCTACCAAGGTCCTCCAACCAGCGAGTTGATGTGGAAATGACTAGATGATACCCTTTGAGAACTGAAGTTCCATTTAAGATCATAAGAAATAGCGGCATGAATTTGGCCCACCAAACCTGCTTCGCTATTCAATAAAATCGTGGCTGATCTGATTTTGGCCTTAAGTCCACTTTCCTGCCTGTTTCCCATAACTTTCGACTCCCTTGTCAACATGGTTATTTATGTGGGTGTCTTTCACAGAACACTCTACACATATGGTTGCGTTGTTAAAAGAAGGCGGAGTGCACAATAAGTATGTAATGACAATCTTATACTCTGTTTTGAGCCATGATAGGTCTTGCTCTTTAAAATAACTAAGTATGACTGCAAAAGGCAAGAAAGTGGAGTTGAGGCTGACATGAGATCAACCATGATTGTATTGAATGGTGGAGCAGGCTCGAGGGGCTGAATTGCCTACTCCTCAGGGCTTTACTTTGCATTCGCACTGTGTGTACCTCCCATAAGTTCATAAGATATGGGAGCAGAATTAGGCCATTGGGACCATGTGGTCTGCTCCACCATTCGATCATAGCTGATATGCTCCTCATCCCCATTTTCCTGTCTTTTCCCCATAACCCTTCAACCCATTACCAATTAAAAATCTCCTTAAATTTACTCGCTGTCCCAGCATCCACCGCACTTTGGGCTAGTGAATTCCTAGCCCATCAACATCAAAATCTCAAAAACGTGTAGGTGTTAGTTGGCAGGAATAGTGTACACCTTTATTTTTAGACTTAACTCTTCCAGCTAACTCCTGGCTGGCCTCTTACCTGCCAGCCTCCATAAGTGTAAGTCAAACAAAACTCTGCTGCCCATACCTTGACTCGGAGCAAGCCCATTCAGCTACAGCCCCTATGCTCACTGATCTACATTGGTTCCTGGTTAAACAACACCTCTATTGTAAAATTCTCATCCTCCTCCTCTTTCAAGTCCCTTAACCTCCCCATCTTTGTCATGTCCTCCAGCCCAACAACCTTCCGAGATATTTACGTTGCTCTGGTTTTGGTTCCTCGTGCATCCTGATTTTAGCTGCTGTACTATAAGTGACCGTCAGCTAAATGCTTAGGCAGTGGAATTCCCTCCTTGAACCGTGCCATCTCTTTCTTCCTTTCAAGACGCTCCTTAAAACCTACCTTTTTGGCCAAGCTTCTGATCATTTGTCATAATATCTCCCTACGTGATTCAGTGTCAGGTTTGTTTACTGCTCCTGTGGGGTTTCTTCAGTCTCTTTACCATATTAAAAGTGCTATATAAATGCAAACTGTTGTTGTATTTGAAGAAATGCGAGCTACTGCATCTCCTTCACTAAGAGGGTATTCAACATTTTGTTCGATGATTTGAAAGAAGCAACTATTGTACTGTAAAGATTTGTGCATTCACATGTTCCTCACATAAGTTTAAATACGGTTGTGTCCACTAATCTTTTTTCCCTCTCCCTTTTCCCTTCTGCTGCCTCAACTGCTGATGGTGCTGACTGACGTTGGGGTGCAGTTCGACAGGCACTCGGAGCCTTCCGGTACCTCACCAAGTGGCCATTTGCCATGTGTGAATGTGAGTGACAAATGGCTATTTAATCATGGAGGATAGCACTGTGCAGTCCAGCATGGAGGAATAGCTGTCAGATGTAGGAGCCTTAGCTAATTCTTCTCTTGATCTCTGTAACCCAGGCCGTTGAAACCATTGTTCATATTCCTGCTGCCAGCACAGAAGAACTCGACTGACTCGATGGGGACCAAAGTTAAACTTGGACGTGACATTCCTGCTCTCTGAGGGACATAGCGGGCTAGGAGATGCTTAACAATGAGCTGAGGCACCAGAGTAGTTAGTGAGACTTTTCAGTTTACCACTGTGACCTCAAGAGCCTGGAGATTGTGCAATGGAGATTGTTTAGTGAGGACCATAAGATATTAATCCCAGTTATCCATTTTTAAAAGATATTGCCGATTGGGAGGGGGGGGAAATACCATTATTACCTGCTCAGAAGTGATGCTGTTCCAGTGACTGGTGAAGTTTGTTTATGCATATGAGAAACTGGATGATGGGGCTTAAGCTTCAAACTGCCCTACTGTACATTGATTGATGCAATAGGTGTATGATGATCATTCTTGAAAGCTCCATTTAAATCTAGCCTTTGATATTTGGTGCTCTGTGAAACCTCTCCTTTGATAAAGTCACTTCCCATTTAATGTTGCTGCTGACAGAAGCGCAGCTCTCTAGAACTGTTTCATGTTTCCAGACCTTTTAAGATGAATTTTTCTCAACTGCAGCATGTGTGTGTCTGGTGTGAAATGTGTCCCGTTGATGGACGTGCCTCTGATCTCTGCAAAGTGTTGAGATCTATAGATTCCTCGCCACTCTAGGTATCAACGCTTCTTTGACCCTGCTGCTCACTAGTCAGTATTTGTATTAGTCACCCCCATCCAGTAATCAAATTCACCGACCGACTTAAACGAACCCTGGATGTTATTTTTTATTGAATTGACACAGAGCTCTTCATCCCTTCTTTAATATCAGTCCCGATGTTCCCAGCCTCCTCTGTGAAAACTGGAGGCGAGTGTATGTTGGGAGACTATAGACATCACAGTTACAACTTGCATTGTCATGAAAAATTAGAACGCTTTATAGTTATATAATGTCATGAATGCAGTAATTGAGTTCCCTTGGAGAGTCGCAGTGCTGATGAGTAGCAAGAGACAAGATCAAAGACATAGATTCAGAAGATGCTGTTGAAAGTGGGAGGAAAAGTAACAAGCTGGTGTGATTTAGGAAGAGTGATCCAGGTGGAGAGGTCAAAGGCTGTACCATCAGTGATGAGGAAGTGAATAAGAAGAGCAGTGGATGTGCACTGCCATAGTTCCCTGGGACAGATTGCAAAAAATGGAATGGACTAAGACCCAGCAAGGGAATAAAGATTTTAAGTTCGTACCTTGGGGAGTGAAGAGCTCTTCGAGACTGATGAGAGCTGTAATGTGAGTGGTATGGAGGTTAATGAAATAGGATAGAGTTGGCAGAGTTCTGGACAAATTAGATTTAATGTGGTTTAGATCACAAGACTAAAGAAAACACTGCAAGATAAGCCTGGAAACAGAGGCTTGGCTGGAGGTTTGTGTGGGGATGAGTGATGTTGAAGAACTATAAACATTCCTGTTGGCAATGGATGCAATATTGGAACTCGATTCAGCATCAAGCAGGATGCCAAAGTTCCATACTGTCGTGTTTTACCTGAGCAAGCAGCTGGAATAGGGGAATGGGGTTGGGAGCTCAGCGGCAGAGGTTTTGACGGGAGCCAGATAGCATACCTTGAACATTGACAAGTTAGAGAGGAATACTGGTGATTCACAGCTTTCCGTCAGATAATGCTGGCTTAATGCTCCTTTTCATGACTTCTTTCAATGAATGAATACACAAAATATAGTTATCAATAATTAACCAATTTTAATACAGAGAGTCAGGTCAACCAACCAATTCCAATCAGGTTCAAATGTATTTAAATGTCAAGAGCAGAATGGTTTGATGCACGTTGGCCTGGACTTTGGGGAGCAGCAAAGCAATGGCACCTGCCACTGACCTTGAAGAAGCTGTCCACAAAGATCTAGCAATTGCTGTGGCATGGATTTCCCCTTTCCTGGCATCAGTGTGAATCAGAAAAGGGAATCTCCAGGTGTCTGGTAACAATGTCATCAATCATCTCTCACAGACAGCAAAGCAAGGAAATTAAAATGCACTGAACTTTTCACTTTTAATTAAAAAATTTTAAAGGAAAAGTGAATGGGACATACACATGTGATTGAGATAAAAGCCGAAATAACATTTTAAAAAAATAAAACTTCTTAAAAAAACTTTTAAAACAATGCTTTTTAATAATGGCAAAATTTGACATTCTACAAAAATGAAATGTTTTTCTGTGTGGATAAGGCAATTTGATATTTCTGGACCTTGTACACTGTTAAAAAGTTATCCTCACTCAATAGGGTTTTTATAGTGAAACTAATAGTGTAAAAGGACAAGTTTTTGACCCAGTTTATGGTGATTTACAGTTTGATTGCAGTCTGGGGGATTTCCTCCTGTGACGAGCTATGGAAGTGTAGAATCGCTGACAGCACGTTCTGTATTTCTACATTATTCTACACTTGTGTAAACTCCAGATATTCCTGTCCGTTTCAGTGAATTAATTCATTGCCACTGCAAAACCATTGTATGAATGATACAGGTGAAACCGTTTTGGTGCTGGACACCATGCCAACCTGGTTCACGTAAATATCACAATGGCTCAAGCCTGCCATTTAGCCCCTGGATAGTATTCAGTAAACTTCATTCCAGCCTGCCCTTACCCAGTCTGGCTAACAGGACTCATCAGTGGATTTGTTCTAAAGCTTTCTAGCAGTGCTACTGATCACCTTTGCATTACAAATCTATTTCTTATAGATACTACATCTGCAACTCATACAAGGTAAAAGAATATTTAACTAAATCGTGGAATTGCAGTGAAGGTTCTTCTGGTAAATCCATTTGCCTGTTGATGGGAGGGACAAGGCAATTGTACAAGAGAGAATGCTGTCGATAAGGCTGGGCAGTTCTTCCATTTGATTTGATTTATTATCACGTATTAGTATACAGTGAAAAATATTATTTCCTGCATACCGTTCATAGAGAATGAAAGGAGAGAGTGCAGAATGTAGTGTTACAGTCGTAGCTAAGGTGAAGAGAAAGATCAACTTAATGTAGGGTAGGTCCATTCAAAAGTCTGATGGCAGCAGGGAAAAGCTGTTCTTCAGTCGGTTGGCACGTGACCTCAGACTTTTGTATCTTTTTCCCGACGGAGGGAGGTGGAAGAGAGAATGCCTGGGGTGTGTGGGGTCCTTAATTATGCTGGCTGCATTTCCGAGGCAGCGGGAAGTGTAGACAGAGTCAATGGATGGGAGGCTGGTTTGTGTGATGGATTGGGCTACATTCATGACCTTTTGTAGTTTCTTGTGGTCTTAGGCAGAGCAGGAGCCATACCAAGCTGTGATACAATCAGGAAGAATGCTTTCTATGGTGCATCTGTAAAAATTGGTGAGAGTCGTAGCTAACATGCCAAATTTCCTTAGTCATCTGAGAAAGTAGAGGCATTGGTGGGCTTTCTTAACTATCATGTCGGCATGGGAGACTAGGACAGGTTGTTGGTGATCTGGACACCTAAAACTTGAAGCTCTCGACCATTTTTGCCACTTTGGTATATGGCTCATGGTCCCTTATCGATCTGCAAGTTGCCATTGATCTCTATCTCGCTTTGTTGTATAACATTCTTCTGTTGAACGGTCGTGCTGTTAAATAGTAAAAATAACACACAATTTCAACACTGCAGATCTGGGGTCAGAGTACTAAATGTAGAAACGTTAAATGTAGAAAACAGAAGGGTAATTTAACGGAGGCCTTTAAAGGGGCAAAAGGTTTGATCAGGTAGACATGGAGAAGATGCTTCTACTTGTGGTCAAGTCCAATTCCATTGGACAAAGGATTTAGTACGCCTTGTTGTAAAGGAAGTGTTCTGTCCACTGCTGTCAAACTAATCGCTGACTTTTAAATACCCAAAGGAACAAACCTGTGAGCAATTTTCTGTTTCTGGCTCTTTTCAATTTTCTACAAAGTGTTGAGTTTGGGTTCCAAAGATTAATTCACCTTCTGTTCAAATGCCTAAAGGTTAAATATCAATTGCATCAAATTTCGCACTGCAATTAAGATAAAACCTTGTAACTACAGCATACTTTCATGTAAATTAATTTCAAGACATCCTATGCTGTCTTCTGGCCCACCTGCAAATAATTGGCAATGTTGCAAGTCAGTGAACTGGGACTGAGGTTGTTCAGCAATAATTTGTATACAGGCTTCTACGTCATACTGGATTTACTGCTGAGGACTCGGCCAGAACTGATGGTGAGGAAACACTTTGTTATCGGATTCAGCGGGCGGGATTTTATGGCCTTGCTCGTCGCGAAACTGTAAAATCCCGCCTGAGGTCAACAGACTTTCATGCTCGGCCCCTTGCCCGCTCCAATTCCCGTGGCTGGTGGGCCGGTAAAATTCCGGCCAACGTGTGCTTGAGATGGAGATGTGAGAGTTACAAAGATGATTTGGAAAGAATGAGACATAAACTGACCATAATAAACTACATTGACGATGGGTAAACCTCTCTCTCTCCTCTTCCTTCTCCTCTCTCTGTTTTTATTCATTCATGGGACATGGGTGTCACTGCCTGGCCAGCATTTATTGCCCTTCCCTAGTAGCTCTTGAGAAGGTGATGGTGAGCTGCCTTCTTGAATCGCTGCTGTCCACGTGCTGTGGGTTGACCCTCTCCTCTCCTCTCTTTTTTTTCTTCTCTCTTTTTCTCCTTCTTTCTCTCAGGGCCAGTGAATGTGTTTTTCAATAATTGTGAACTTGGTACGCTATTTAAGAACGCAGTTTCACCTCACTCAACAGGGTGAAACTTACAGGATTTTGACATCAAGATGAACAGCGTAAAAGTGAAAGTTTTCATCCATTCACTGATTTCTCAGGCACTGTACTCTGGGAGAGCCAATTCTCTGCATGTGCCCACTCTCAAGTTGCTGCAGTTTCACTATGATTGCAGGCACTAAATCCAGGCCTATTTTTATATGTATATTTAATGTATATGTCTACACATACATTAAATATGGGGGAATCATGCAGGATAACACTACTGATACGTTCATGTTCATGCATTGTGTATAAGCTGAGTTAATATATTTGTGCCAATGCACTCCAAGGAAACCTGTACTTCAGCCAATATGTTTTAATGGTTGAATTCTTGTTATACTCCTAACATCTGGATCGAGCTGACCTTTTAATATAAGACACTCAACATCTGTAAAAATGCCTTTGAGAGGTATGTGATAGAAAAAGCATCTAATAACTTGTGTCAAGTTGCTCCCTTCACCACCAATGGCCGTGAGTGCTTCACTCTGTTGTGGCGTTTGCAATCCAAGTTTAGACAGGCAAATTCTACAACTGAGAAGTTTGCACAGTTCTAATGAACTCTTGCTAACATCTCACATGCTGCCATTACACTTTTTCAGAAATAGCTGTGGTAACACAGGGAAAATATAAATTGGAATTTCACTAATAAAGAATATTGGGAAAAGGCTTCATTTGACTATGTCACCATCAGGAAAACAAGTCCGAGAAGGTTCTGATCAGTGTTACATTCAATCACAGCTCGAGTTCTTTGACCTGCTTGAGTTACCACAACACGAGAGAGGCATTCAAAAACCTGAGGCAGTGTAAAGAAGAGCTACGGTCTTGGACTTCCAAAAATAATTTGGAAATATAACAAAGTTCTTTGCAAAGTGATAACCCATGGAATGGCTTCCCATATAAAGTAGCAAAACACAAGCCATTGCGTACTGTAGTGGGGGGGGAATTATGAATCATTATGGATAGAAGAATTAAGTTGGGCTATACAATATCCACATTTATCATTTTGCCAACATTATAATATTGTATCTAGAATAATTGGAGCTTTCAAATGTGAAGTTAGATTTTTGTTGGGTAAGGGAATCGAGGGATATCAAACCGAGGCAAGTAAGTGGAATTGAGGTTCAGATCAGTCAGAATCTCATTGAATGGTGCAGCAGGCTTAAAGGGCTGAATAGCTACTCCTGTGACACCTGGAGCAGCACTACACCAGATCTTGCTGCAAACTGGATTTAAGCCAGGCCCACCGCAAATCATGTACTGGACACTGGTGTGGGGCTGTTCATTTAAGAACCCTCCCTGGAACCATGTACAGTACTGAGTGCATTTTCTCTTGTCCTGAGTCAGGACATTGATAACCTGTCCAGGACCCTGTGAATTTTATCAACTCTTAAAATAATCCAGGAAGTGCTAATGGTAATTCTCTGTGTAATTCGCTGGTAATCAACTAGTGAGACCTGGGGAACAGGGAATCTGTTACCTTTCTGTGGTAACTTCTTTAGCCCAAGGCTGTTCAGATCTTAGCAGCGGAAACGGATGCAGCAGATAACTTTTTCCCACACCCATGCCTGAGGAAATGCTACTTGGGTGAATGACAAGAGTTTCACTCAGGCATTTTAATGTAGTATTTTGGATCATCCAGTGATTTTAAAATGCTTGGCTACAGGAGCTTGACAAGACTGGTACAATATGCACAGTTATAGCGGAAAGGTCACCAGGAAAGGATGCTAGAAATTCAGGTTATTGCAGTGCTTTTCTTGCTGCAAGTTTATCTTATTGATACTGCAGAGTGAATTCAGCTTCCCTAACCTATACAAGATTTACATAGGTACTTCCAAATAATTGTGCGTCAGTTGTATTGTACCTTTCATAACAGCACTGCACAGCCAATTCAATACTTCTGATGTGTAATCACCCCCCGTTGTAACACAGGGAAGGCGTCCGCAAGAAAAAAATAACATTGTTATATTGACCAACTAATCTGTTTTCAGATGTTGGCTAAGAGTTGAATATTGGCAGCACACCTGGGAGAACTCCCCTGCTCTTTAACATAGTCATGATGTGGAGATGCCAGCGTTGGACTGGGTTAGGCACAGTAAGTAGTCTCACAACACCAGGTTAAAGTCCAACAGGTTTATTTGGTAGCACGAGCTTTCGTGGGTCCTGATGAAGGGGCAGTGCTCCGAAAGCTCGTGCTACCAAATAAACCCATTGGACTTTAACCTGGTGTTGTGAGACTACTTATTGCTTCAACATAGTGGTTTAGGATCATATGTATGCACAGGAGGAAGGGAGACAGGGTCTCAGTTTAATATTTTGGCCAAAAGACAGCACCTCAGACAGTGCTGCATCTCTCAGTTACTGCACTGGGGTGTGTCAGGCTGGCTTATATACTCAAGAATCTAGATTTGAACTCATAACTCCCTGACTTAGAGAGTGTTACTATGACCCACAGCTGATAGTAAATAGTCAAATTCATTGTCCTTTCCTTCAAACTGAAACTTCTGCTGTTGTTGGAAGAAGCACAGTAAATATTGGATTCTGTAGATCAGCTGAGAGGTTGGTATGTCTGCAGGCAGCTGGACAATGAAGCATTGACACAATGTCAGCTGTTTGCTTTTTGCTACAGTAAGCACTTTTCTGTCGCAGCCAGATGGAAGCTGGAGGAGGGAACCCTCCTTACCAAGGCTTTGACCTCTGTAGCATTGCACTGCAGGACAACCCAGTGAAGTATAGAGGTTGTCGCTCGGTCAAACTCCTGGAACTAACAGTATTGTGAGAGCATCATCAGCATATGCGCCGCAGTAGCTCGGGATAAATACACAGCACCACCCTGTCAAGGTAGCCAGGCCGCAATCAATGCTGGCCTTACCAGCAATTTGCTTGATTTTCGTTTTAAACTAGTGCATGTTTTCACGAAATGCTGCTCCGTTCTGCCACAGTTAATTTTTACATGTTAAACACTTAATACAATTGGTGCTTTTGTTTTAATCCCAGTTTCCACCCTTGAATTAGCTTGTGGTGAATGTTTGTCCAGCTCTACACCCCAACCTTGTTCTTGTGTGGAGCTTATATTCTTATTGGAAGCTGATGGAACTTAGGTTTTAAGATCACGTACAAGCTATACTCTACCTTCTGCGTAAACTAGAGAGCGTCTCCTCCAAGTTTTCAATCGGATAAGATGCCTAAATGAATTAAGGAGTACAATCCAGCAGACGTAAGGCTCTCTGAGGAGAGATGACTGAAGTTGTTAAAGTGAAGTTGTGCACTGCCAGTGAGCTGGATTAAAGGTGAGTTTGGAAAATAGAAACAGCAAGATTATGGTTAGCAAAAAAGGTATGGGGCAATTAATAGCTGAATCCTGGTGGACTGCAGCCTGTGCTGATAATGTATGTAACTTATACAATCAATGGTGCCTTTGATAAAGTCACAGCTGTTAATGATGGGAGATGTGAGCAGCGTAGACACACCTGAAGGAAATGAATCCAAGTGTATTTAGGTGGACGAGCTGAGGATTGATCTTTGGAAAATGTAACATAATACATTGCAATCAGGAAAGCAGAAGGTTAGACACATTGTAAATCTGCTGTCAGACATGGAAATGGACATAAATTTAGGTGAATTGTTGGCTATCCGTGAGAACTATCCACTTTGAGGTTCCTATTGGTACTTTCCAAATGTGGTGATGTCTATCAGGGTCACTACAATATTGGTTATTTTAAACAGGAGAATTCGTCGCTCACGTTGCATGAAATTCAGATCACTTTTCCTTTCAAACAGATCTGGATGTGTTGGAAGAGTCAAAGAAAAGTAGCAAAATATATTTCTTAATACTGAGTAGACAAGAGGTGACCTGTTGTCATTTGAAAGTTCTCTTGCAGTTTTGCCAATAGGTTATTACTTCATGTTAAATGTTCTTGCATGCTACACACAAAGTAATGTAGCATCATCACCAAATGTCACTAGAGACCAATGTGGTTGACTCCCAACTGCCCTCCAAGGGCAACTATGAATGGGCAATAAATGCTGGCCAGCCAGCAACACCCATGTCCCATGAATGAATTTTGTCACAGTCCGGTACTTACCCAGACAGTTAATCTGTGTACTGTCACAGATTTCGGTGAGCTGAATGAACTTGCTGTTGCAGTCTTGGAGCTTGCAAGTTAGCACAGGCTTCACCACAAGTGACTGAGAACAATACAACTTCCTTTCCTTGAAGCACAGTGAAATTTGAGTACTACATTATCAAACAAAGCGAATAAAATACTGGAGGATAAAAGAACTCCCAATTTCAGGGATACATTAGCTTTGTTGGAAAAGTTAAATAATCAAAAATATCAGGAGGATCTTGAAGAATTTAAAACTTAAACATAATATTTATTTCCTAGTAACCTAGTAAAAGCTTCCCACCACAGACGTCAAGCTCACTGGCCTATAATTTTCTGGATTATCCCTGCTTACTTTCTTAAACAGGGGAGCAACATTGGCTATTTTCCAGTCCTCTGGAACCTCGCCTGTGGTCAAAGAGAATGTGAAGATATCTGTTAAGACCCCAGCTATTTCTTCACATGCCTCCCGCAGTATCCTGGGATAGATCCCATCTGGCCCTAGGGACTTGTCTACCTGAATGCAATTTACGATATCCAACACTTTCTTCCTCGATATATTGACATTCTCTCGAGCGTACAAACACCCATCCCTGACCTCAACATCAGTCATGTCTTTCTCCCTGGTGAATACTGATACGAAGTACTCATCAAGGATCTCACCCACTTCCTGTGGCTCCACGCATAACTCCCCTCCATTGTCCTTGAGTGAGCCTACTCTTTCTCTTGCTATCCCCTTTGAGTAAGCTTTCAATTTTTAACTTTTATCGTTGGGTTTTCCTTCATCACTAACTGAATGTTGGTTTCTGATTATATATTTACATCTGACTCGAACTTCTTGCACATCCCCTCTCTCCATCACTTTATCATTGGCAGCTGGGGTCTAAGCTCTGAAATCCCTCCCTATAATCCCTAAACACACTCTCCTTCCTCTCTTCAGATTCTCCTTAAAGCTTATTTCTTTGTCCAAAACTGTCTTAATATCTCCTTACATTGCTCAGTGTCACGTTTCATTGGACAATGCTCCTCTGAAGCACCTTGGAACCATGTTAAAGATACTGTGTAAATTCATGTTATGTATCTGTTGACATTTGTATGATTTACACTGGAAATGTGTACAATTGATTATTATAATTATACAGAAACCAAGTAAGAGACCAGTTAAGGACGAGTAGCAAAAGAGATGAGGTAAATCAGAAAGAATGACTATGGAATAAGAAATTTGAGATTTAAAGGATTTATGATGATAGGAATAATGAAAGTTGGGGCAAGGTATGGTGCGATCTGAGCTTGAGTAGTGAATTGCATTGTCAACACCTGGAGCAGGAACTATGTTCAGGGTCTTGCAATGGATAAAAGAGCATGAGAAGTATTGAGCATGTGACTAAATCAGACTTGGAAAAGGAAGGTTTAATAAATGCAATGAGATATAATCATCCATTTTAATTTATTGCAGGATACGCGCCCATTTGCTCCATCCCATGGACAAGCCCGTGCCAACACTGTTCTCGAGAGAGTGGAGGGAGCCCAGCAACGCTGGAAGCGTCAAGTGCAGGAGCAGCGGAAAACTGTCTTTGACCGACACAAGATGCTTAGCTAAACGTCACCTCTTTCAACTCCGTGATTCAGGCCTAGTCATGTTGTCACTTTGAACCGTGAAAGTTGGTGTTAGTTCTGAAAACTTAAAGCCGTCTCCCAGGTTTATTTTAACCAGTCCGGTTATATGCATCACACATCAAAGTGAAGCATTTAAACAGTTTGCATGGTGTTCCCTTTGAGGATGTGTCTCTGTAAAGTGAATCCCCTGATGTCCCCTTTAAGTACAGCTCCCTAATTAAATGTTCAAAAGATTAAAACCCTGCACGTGTGAGGAAGCTTTGGCAGCAAAATATATAATCGAGCTTGACTGCCAAAACGCACTCCAAATTCTCCCTGCTTTTTCTGTTAAAGGGATGGGATACTCTACTCAATCCGTCTGCCCCCTCCTCTGACAATGTGATTAAGAGTGCTGCCCAAAGCCTTCTACCCCATTTACATTGTAACTAAAGGGGACTTTCTTGATCACATCCCCAAGGAGCCTCAAGATAATAGTTCAGAATCATCAAGTATGGAGAAGGGAGGCCTGACAGACAGCAGTAAGTGTACAAATCTTCTCTTTCCTTTCTCTCTGTTTTTCTTTTTCTTTCTCTCTCTCTCCCCCCCCCCCCCCCCCCCCCCCTTCCCTCTCTATCTCTCTCTCATGTTTAGGATGACAGGCCAGTATCATATATACTGCACAGTTACCCTTTGTGTTAGAAACGCTTTTCTCTTCTGTATCCTTGACACTGCAAGGTGACGGCACTTTTTAATTAATTCCCCCCCACACTGGAAATGTTTCACAGGAGGTAAATTAAAGGAACTTGTGTTATGAGTGGAAAAGAAGTTTGGCTTACTGTAAAACATGGGCTTTTGGTTTAGCTTCACTATGGATGATGGAGTGGGTCATGAGGCACAAACTCCTCCTCATCGTTAATGAAGCTGAGTTTTACAGTGCTACATGGTGTCAATGTTTTCCTGTTGTTGCTTGGTGCCAGTACTGGTATTCGAATGCTAAACGGTGCATGTTTCCTATTGACATGCTCTCCCTATCCTAATCACTCCATGATGTTCTTTATTAATAATGTCGAGCTCAGGTTTGGACCACTTGAACCCTGGGTTCTATTAATTTTCAGGCATTTTGAAGTATTGTGTTACTTTGGGAATTTGCTTTAAAGGATTACTGTGGGCTAAATCCTAGTATTTACTTTTTGTTGAAAGAAAATACACGGAAACTCTCTTTGAGGTGGCTTGCTCTTAGATTAAAGGGCTGCTGTCTTTCTGTACATGATTTAAAGGCCACTGCTCCTAGCTTCCAGGCCGCTCCGGTGAGATGCCTACTGCCCTGGCTGGGAGAAATCCAAGCACAGGCGTGCTGGTCATCTTGCAGAGCTGTCTGTGTTTGAGAATGAGCCCAGAGCTGAATGGCGTGATTGGCTGCCAGCTCCTTTCAGGAGGAGTTTCTTGATGTAGCTTCACTCCTTTGCTTCTCTCACATCTAAGTGTAATTGTTACTGTGGAAAGCCTGCAGCTCACTGAAGTTTATAACGCCCAAGAGCACAGCCTGTTTTATTCAGAGGTGACATATGAATGATAGATTTGTGTTGGAGTTAAGAGTATTATTATGTTATTCTACAGTGCTGATAACATGTTACCATGACAAAGAGCTAATGATGCAGATTGTCATGTCCATTATTTTACACAACTATTCATTTCTATACGATTGACCAGTTGGAGCAATTGTTTTGTTGGCTCTTAAGGAGTAAAGAAGTTATTTTGAAATGCTTCAGCACTCCTTCCAAACAAGCAGCCAGTGGAACTTAGCCTCTGTTGACATATTAAGCTGAGATGGAGACTACGTTACTCAAGTTTTGTATTTATGGGGATCCAGACAGAAATTGATCATTTTTATTAAGATGGATGGCCGCAGCAGATGCCTCTGTGCTATAATAATCTGTTTTCTTCTACCATGGAATGATTGGACACAAATTGGTTTCTGATATTCTTGTGCAGTAAGTTTCCAGCCACAGCTAATGTACCAGTAGGAACTGGGAGTATTGGCATTGGTTAAGGTCTGAGGAACAGGCTTCCCTGTTACCTGTATCTGCTCTTAGATCCCATGTAATGTACCGTAGCATAAGGCAAAGAAAGGGCAAAAACCAATCATTAGAATGTTATCATTGAAAATCATCTGCAGTTAGATTTTCTCTGCTGGGGACAACTAACTAACCAAATGGAATATGTTTCACTTAGACAATCTACTGATTCTAGTTGAGCAAGTAATATCCAATTGAACAGGCCTCTATCATACAGACTGGAGTAAAGGAGGGTATATTCCTGTCCTGTATCTTGTATCAGCCCTTAAAGGAGAAGGCTGCCACTCCAATGGAGATCCAGTAGGTCAGTCAGCTCCTCTTGGAGACTTTGTGGGAATTCACCAAATGCACTTCTTATTCCTGAAAAATGGGTTCTCTAATTTTAATTAAAGGAACACCATCTGAAAGAGAATTAAAAATACTATAAAGCGACCCAGTAAAGCAAAGCCAAGAGCCAAAGTTGAAGCATTAAATGTTAAAGGTGCCTGCAAACTGGTGAATTGCATGTTTTTAAGGTTTGTTCACAGTTTGTTGGTACTTGCCCTGAGCAAGTTGGCACGAGAAATTCTGTGACAATTGGTGAAAGACTTTGAAGTGTTCACTCTTTTTGTCTCGCCTCAGTTTGGCCTGGCTGTCCCCATGAAATCTTCCTGCCTCTTTGATCACACTTTAACAGTAGCAGTGAGGTGACTAGTTTTGCGATCAAACTCTGCAAGTCCATGGACTCAATAATGTCTGGACCTTATTCCTGTCATCAGTTATCAGTTGATTTCCAATATCTAACCTTTGAGAGTGGGAGAAGGGAAAGAAGATAAACGGTATCATTGCTATCTTTGTCCAGTGTAGCTACACATTGGGCTCGAGTCATATTACAGTCCTATCTTTCAGGAAGTCTGAATCTTTATGAAGACCAGTAGTTGACGAAACTTGTCCAGGGGGTCAGTGCCCAATTAAATCAAAGCTTCTCTAATACACCACTGGGATCTCCTGGCTACTCGAGGTTTATGTTGGTCAGTAATTAATGTTCATTATGCTGGAAATTTCTCTGTTGCATTTTTGTGAAAAAAACAAGTGGATTGCAAATTGTTTTGTGAAAACTATTTTTCACAAAGTACTTTGGAATGTGATATATAGAAACTGACTTTTAACTGAGACTTCTTGGTCTGCTAGTGGCAGGAATCTCTGAATGTGAAGCAGTGGACAGCCTGAGTAGTGAAGTCAGTATTTATTTTGCTACACTCCTGTGCTGGCAATATTTGAAAATACATTGGAGATTGTGCGCATTCAACATACAACATCGGCCAGTGCTTGTGGCAGGGAACACTCAGCAGGCCATCACCTGCTGACATTAGTAGACAGATGTAACATTGCCATTCCCCTCAGCTCGACGTGACTTTGAGAGCTCTTTAATCTGTGGATCAGCTCACATTTTTGTGTAAATGTTCAGGTTTGTCAGGTCTGTTTAATTTCTCTTGGCTTGTTTTCCGCTGAAAATCAAATTAGCCGCTACCTATAGGCTCTTACTGCTAAGTTAAACAGCACTCCATTGCTATGTCAACTTTTTCTGACTTAATGAAGACACATTGTAAATGCTACTAGATTCCGCTTAGCTCTATTAGCTTTTTTCATGAAATGACTCGTTGCAGCGACATTGTTAATTATTGCCTACATAATCACTATAGTTAATATAATTCATTTTATGAAGTGTTTTGAGATTCTTCAATGTGATAATGCATTGTAGAAAGATGCAAATTAATATATACCCTAGTCGTTGCACAAATCGTTGCTTGTACAAATCTACTGGAAATGAAGTACTTGAGGTTGTATATTTGTTAACCAGGATTTTTTTCTGAACTGTGATTCACATTTTAAATAGAAATATGCTGCATCAGCTTTCTTTCTGAGAGTTATATTCCCTCTGATGCTGTCCTGTTACATGTATTCTGGATAAGTCTCTGGAATTGCAGCTTTTGATTCATAGTATACCCAGTATGGATTAACACGCCTGAGACAAGAACTCTGGCACAACAAACATATTCCGCCAGGGGATGGGGTACGTATTAGCATGGGCCTTGAGCATGTTAGATCACATGATCTGTGCTATTTGTGACGGAGGGAGAAGGCAGCAATGCACTTTGGTCTGATCACCTCACCACACACGAGTACATGGCAGTGGACTACACACTAAGGCAGGAATCTTTGGAGCTCTGTAGGCTGAGCAGTTTAATCTGGGTGCAACTTGGTAAGTGTGTTTATTTCAGTGGGAAATAAACTTTGTGTAAAAGTGCCGCATTATCCCCCAATCGCTTCTCTTTCTCGGTCTTACGGAATCAATGGTCTCATCAAAAGCTAAACATCTCAATTTTTCCACGTGAATTACTGACTTTAGAAGTGGAAACCATTTTGTTGTGTGTTTGTGTTTTTATCCCTGTGGAAACAATCTGTGTTATTTTCTATTTTATGCACTGCAAGAGAAGTCCAATATCTAATAAAGATTACTAGAAGCATCAAGTGTTTGGTAGTTTATTCTGAAAGAAGACTGCTGTCTTCTCCACTGAATAATTCCTGTCTTCCTATTATCATAGCTGCAACTCATGCCATCGTACAACAATCTGACATTCTCTACTTCCTTTTATTTTAACTGTTACAGAGAACTGTTAAGAGTCAGCATATAGGTGATGCATTCACTGGGAACATTATCTAATAATTATCTGACAATTTTATTGTCCGGGCCAGGTTGGTAGAGAAAACTCTGAAGCATCCAAACCCAAAGATGTGCGGATTAGGTTGATTAGCCATATGCTGAATTGATCCTTAGTGTCAGGAGGATCAGCAGGGTAAATACGTGGGGTTATGGGAATAGGGCCTGGGTGAGATCGTTGTCGGTGCAGGCTCAATGGGCCAAATGGCCTCCTTCTGTACTGTAGGGGATTCTATTCTGTTCATCCCAATGTGCAAGGAGGGGCAGGGAGTCTGCCTGTAATGATTTAGATTCGTGGCTTTTAGTTTGTGAACCGGATCCTCCTCTGACTGACTGCACTGTGGTTAGCACAGACTATGGGTTCAGATGATAACAAGCCATGATATGTTGTCATATGGGTAAAATATCATTAACATTAAACAGTAATTATTGTGTTTATTATTACACTGCAATGGTATAATTAACATAATTTAAAAAGAAAATTAATCAGCAGGTTAACGCCCTGTTCTTGATTTGCAAAGCTGATTTCAAGGTCTGCTTGGTAACACCAGATCTAAAATCTTTAATATTAAAGCCTTGGTATGCAAAACAAACACGCTTTGTGGGTGCTCAGTGTGGTATGTTTGTGCTCTTCAATTTCCTGTCCTTGGGCTGCCATCTCTCATTAGGTTCTGGTTCTAATTGCCCTCCAGAACTTGATATCTCACATCAGCGACTGGACTGGCACATTCAGAGTGATGATCTGGATGATTTTTTTAAACTCATTTGTGGGACATTTATCGCCCATCCCTAGTTCCTCTTGAACTGAATGGCTTGTTAGGCCATTTCAGAGGGCAGTTGAGAGTCAACCGCTTTGCTGTGGCTCTGGAGTCACATGTAGGTCAGACCCGGTAAGGACGGCAGATTTCCTTCCCTAAAGGACATTAGTGAACCAGATGTACTAAAATCATAGAATCATAACAGTGCAGAAGAGGCCCTTCGGTCCATTGAGTCTACACCAACACGTTAATGTTATGACATGCCAAGTAGGGAAATAATGCTCGGGCCTGCTTCTCGAGAAAGGGACAAGAGAAGAGGAAGACAGCAGAAAAGCATCCTCTTATAATTACCTGGGCATGGCCTTAAAATTGGAATCCTCACTCTCATCTTTATTTATCTAGCCGCCTTACTGTTGAGTACATCACATGGGGGAACCTAGGACTGCAACCTGTTTACCAGAAAAATCTGTTCACTTGACATTTAATTATTTAGAAGAATACATCTGTATACAACTGTTACAGCTATAGAAAGCCCTGGCTGTTTAGACCACATTTCAGTCTGAATGACAAGGGGACATCACCCAAGGCAGACCTTTCAGGCATGAAATTCAGAAACACAATTCTTCATACAACTGATGCTAGACCAGTTTTCAAGCTTAAAACTGCGATTGATGTTATCTGAAGGTATTAAGGGCTATGGAGTAAAGGCAGGTATAGGAAGTTAAGTTGCAGATCAGCTATGATCTTATTGAAGGTTAACAGAACAGTGACCTTTTATTCCAATATTTCCACACTCAGGCTGATGAACAGTATTTTGGCCCAGAGCCCACAGACTCGATGGTCTGGGACTTCACTAGATCTGTGCTTGTAGCAGAGAGGATTGAAATATCTCTCCTTGATATTAACTGGCCTTACCATTGTTGAACCCCCACTACCAACATCCTTGGGGTTACCATTGACCAGAAACTAAACTAGATTAGCCAGATAAATACTGTGGCTACAAGAGAACATCAGAGACTGAAATTTTCCTACGGTTCCCATTGGTGGCAGAGGGTGTAAACAAGAAAACCCATTGACAGCAGCAGGACCAGAAGATCCTGCCACCAGCCAATGGAGGGCTGCTTCCCCCACCACAAAACATGCTGTGGGGTGTCGGGAGCAGAAGATCCCACCCTAGGAATCCAGTGACAAGTAACTCTCCTCCTGACTCCCCAAAGCCTGTGCACAAAAGACAAGTTAGGAGTGTAATGGAATACTTACCACTTGCCTGGATGAGTGCAGCTCCAACAACACGCAAGAAGTTCAACACCATCCAGGCCAAAGCAGCCAACTTGATTGGCACTCCAGTCACACAAAAAAATACAATCCCTCCATCACCGGCGCACAGTGGCAGCCGCGTGTACCATCTACAAGATACACTGCAGGAACTCATCAAGGTTCCTCAGCTAGCACCTCCCAAGCCCACGACCACTACTATCTAGAAGGACAAGAGCAGCAGATACCTGGGGTCGCCATCACCTGGAGGTTCCCCTCCAAGTCACCCACCATCCTGGCTTGGAAATACATCGTAAGAAGTCTCACAACACCATGTTAAAGTCCAACAGGTTTATTTGGTAGCAAATACCATTATGGTATTTGCTACCAAATAAACCTGTTGGACTTTAACCTGATGTTGTGAGACTTCTTACTGTGCTTACCCCAGTCCAACGCCGGCATCTCCACATCTTGGAAATACATCACCATTCCTTCATTGCTGCCGTATCAAAATCCAGGAATACTCTTGCTAACAGCACTGTGGTTGTACCTGCATGGCATGGACTATGGCAGTTCAAGAAGGCAGCTCGCCACCTTGTCAAGGGCAATTAGGGATGGGCAATAAATGCTGGCCTAGCTAGTGATGCCCACATTGCATAAAAGAATTTTAAAAATCAATACAGTTGCCTGTGTTCATGCTAGATATGGATATGAATTAATCTGAGGAAGTGCTAAATAATTTGTTTATATATCGCAATTGATTCTTTGACAGCAAATGATTTAAATATCCTCCAAGATCTGATAGAAATGGGTAAGCTGTATGTTAGTACTCATGGCATCTGTCCTCTATTAATCTCACAGTTAAAGACCCCTGACATTTACCTGAATCCTTGCAGCTCAGGTAAGCAGGCAGATGTTACCTATTCAAAGTAACTCCAGAAATCACAGATCTCTGACTGGGGGTTTTCCTTTCCTCTTGGAGCTGCAGGTTTATAACCGTGTGTTTTAAAGGAATGTCACCTAGAAATACTTCACAAAGATTCATTCACAAACTTTCACCTAACTTCCCAGAATTATTCCTGGCTGCAGTATTTTAATAAGAAGGGCACATTAAGTAATTCCTGTATCATAGAATCCTTACACTGCAGAGTAAGGCCATTCAGCCCATTGAGTCTGCACTGACTCTCCCGAAAAAGCATCTTACCCAGGCCCACCTCGCACCCTATTCCCGTAACTCCACATATTTACCCTGACATTCAACAGTGTTACCATCACTGAATCCCACACGGTAAACATCCTTGAGGTTACCATTGACCAGCAACTCAACTTGACTCATCACAAAAACACAGTGGCTACAAGGATAGGTCCGAGGCTAGGAATACTGTAGCGAGTAACTCACCTCCTGACTCCCCAAAGCCTATCCACCATCTACAAGGCACAAGTCAGGAGTGTAATGGAATACTCCCCTCTTGCCTGTGTGGGTGCAGCTCCAACAACACTCAAGAAGCTTGACATCATCCAGGACATAGCAGCCCACTTGATTGGCACCACATCTACAAACATCCGCTCCCTCCACAACACTGTACAATCTACAAGAAACACTGCAACAATTCACCAAAGATCCTTGGACAGCACCTTCCAAAACCATGACCACTTCCACCTAGAAGGACAAGGGCAGCATGGGAACACCACTTGCAAGTTTCCCTCCAAGACACTCACCATCCTGACTTGGAAATATATCGCCATTTCTTTGCAGTCACTGGGTCAAAATCCTGGAATTTCTTCCCTAACGGCATTGTGGTTCAACCCATAGCGCATGGACTGCAGCGATTCAAGAAGGCAGCTCACCACCACCTTCTCAGAGGCAACTAGGGATGGGCAATAAATACTGGTCGTCCAGCGACGCCCATGTCCCACAAATGAATAAAAAAAACTCTCCCTACCTACACATGTTGGGACACTTAAGGAGCAATGTAGCATAGCCAATGCACCCAACCCACACATCTTTGGACTGTGGGAGGAAACCAGATCACCCAGAGGAAACCAATGCAGACACGGGAAGAACGTGCAAACTCCACAAAGTCACACAAGGCCAGAATTGAACCTGGGTCCCTGGTGCTGTGAGACAGCAGTGCTAACCACTGTGCCACCGTTCATATCACAGTGACTATAAAAGCTAATTCACGAAAGAGTGGATTTCCCAGCAGAGAATCTGAGTGCAATCGTATGTATAGAAAAGCTCAGACTAACAGTGTTAGCATAGCAGACAAGACCCATACCAGACATCAATCTGAACTGTATCACTCAGTTACTTAGCCAATAAATGCCTAATGGGTTCAAGCCTATCCTTTCACCACCTCTAGATCCAGGGTAGACTTGAGAGAATGTTGAACGACCATTTGTGTTAGATCTCTGTATTCCATGCAAATCTTTAGTTTTGTTCATACATGATTCTTTTCCATATATAATAAAAGCAAATTATTGCGGATGCTGGCAAGCCGAAATCAGAACAAAATGCTGGAAAATCTCAGCAGGTCTGGCAGCACCGGTGGAGAGAGAACCAGAGTTAACATTTCATGTCCAATCTGACTTCCTTGGAATGCAGAATACAGTACAGAAATGAGTCACTTTGGACTTGAAGCATTATGTTTCTCGCTCCACAGATGCTACCAGACCTGCAGCGTTTTCCCAGCATTTTGTCTTAAATCCGCCTACCCGACCCTTCAGGCACCACTTGCCCTGCGTGTGGCAGTCTGCAGATCGTGCATTGGACTTACCAGCCATCTCAGAACCCACCAAACCAGACGGATCCTCAACCCAGCAGCATTGACTAAGAGGAAGTTCCTTTTGTTCTCTCTCTCTGCTTTCTGTTGTGCATTCTCTATTATCTGTTCTCTTGCTGTTTTGTTTTCTCTGTGTTGCTGTCTCTGTTCTCCATGTTGTTCTGTGACCCCGTCTGCTCCCCATGTTAGTCTCTCCATTCTCTCTCTTACCTGTATTCTCTCTCTCTATGTTGGTCACAATTTTTTCCTTTGTTTTGAGTTCCCGCGTATTGTTTGTTGATTTCAGAGATGTCAAGGCTCTCCTCTGGTTTTCCTTGATCTTTCTATTGTTCGCTCTGATAAAGTATGTTGATAGGTGTTTTCTACACTACCTCATGCATCAGTCTACTCTCCCACCTCCAATCTTTTTCAGGCATTTGGGTCTGTGGAAAATTAGTAGATAGACTCCGACATAATCAAGTAAAACTCAATGGGACTTCATGTGTACTGGAGACTTTAAAATGCTCTTCACCTACAGGAATCTGGTACAAGATGACAGAGACAGGAGCCAGCCTAACTTGGGATGCAGGTACATTTTGCTGCTGCAATGAGTCATAATGCTACAGAAGGAGGCTATGACACAAAGATGGGTGGGAAGGTGAGCTGTGAGGAGGATGCAGAGAAGCTTCAGCGTGATTTGAACAGGTTGAGTGAGTGGGCAAATGAATGGCAGATGCAGTATAATGTGGATAAATGTGAGGCTATCCACTTTGGTAGCAAAAAACAGAAGGCAGATTACTATCTGAATGGCCATAAATTAGAAGAGGGGAATGTGCAACGAGACCTGAGTGTCCTCATATACTAGTCACTGAAGGTAAACATGCAGGTGAGGCAGGCAGTAAAAAAGGGCAAATAGTATATTGTCCTTCTTAGTGGGAGGATTCGAGTACAGGAGCAAGGATGTCTTGCCGCAATTATACAGGGATCTCATAGAAACCTATGAAATTCTAACAGGACTAGACAGGATAGATGCAAGAAAGATGTTCCTGATGGTGGGGGTGTCCAGAACCAGGGGTCACAGTCTGAGGCTACAGGGTAGACCATTTAGAACAGAGATGGGCGGCACAGTGGTTAGCACTGCTGCCTCACAGTACCAGGGACCCAGGTTCGATTCCCAGCTTGGATCACTGACTGTGGAGTTTGCACATTCTCCCCATGTCTGCGTGGGTTTCCTCCGGGTGCTCCAGTTTCCTCCCACAGTCCAAAGATGTATAGTTCAGATGGAGTAGCCATGCTAAACTGCCCCTTAGTGTTCCAAGATGTATAGGTTAGGGGGATTAGTGGGATAAATATATGGGGTTACAGGTATAGGGCTTGGGTAAGATGCTCTGACGGAGAGTTGGTGCAGACTTGATGGGCTGAATGGCCTCTTTCGACACTGTAGTCATTCTATGATTCTATATAGCTCTTGGGACAGGGGAACGAAACTTAAATCCAATAAAATTCTGGAATGAAAACTCTAACAATGACCATGAAACTATTGTCGATTGTCATTGAAAAACCTCATCTGGTTCACTAATGCCGTTTCGGGAAGGAAATCTGCTGGCCTATCTTGTGACTCCAGATCCACAGCAATGTGGCAGACTCTTAAAGGCTTTCTGAAATAGCCTAGCAAAGCCACTCTGTTCGAGGGCAATTAGGGATGGGCAACAAATGCTGGCCCAGTCAGCGACACACACATCCCATCAACAGATTATTTCAAAAGCAAAAGCAGATTAATTGAAGACTTAACTCACTACTGTTTGCGGAATCTTACTGTTAAACTGGCTGCTACATTTGCTGGTCTAACAATAGTCATTTAACTTCAAAATTAGCCATTTGTTACTTGAGGTGCATCAGAAAGCATTCTTTCTGGTTGTATCACAGCTTGGTCTGGGCTCCTGCTCTGTCCAAGACCACAAGAAACTACAAAGGGTCGTGAATGAAGCCCAGTCCATCACACAAACCAGCCTCCCATCCATTGACTCTGCCTACACTTCCCGCTGCCTCGGAAAAGCAGCCAGCATGATCAAGGACCCCACGCACCCCGGACATTCTCTCTTCCACCTTCTTCCATTGGCAAAAAGATTACAAAGTCTGAGGACATGTACCGACCGACTCAAGAACAGCTTCTTCCTGCTGCCATCAGATTTTTGAATGGACCTACCTCACACTAAGTTGATCTTTCTCCACACCCTAGCTATGACTGTAACACTACATTCTGCACCCTCTCCTCTCCTTCTCTATGAACGGTATGCTTTGTCTGTATAGCAAGCAAGAAACAATACTTTCCACTGTATACCAATACACATGACAATAATAAATCAAATGAAATCAAAATCAAATCAAATCAAATCCTGGAACTTTGAAAGGTACATTTGTTACTGCTGTCTAGTAACAGTAATTTTACTTCCAAATTAGAAAAGTGTTTTTTTTTTAATTCAGGTTGTTTCTTTCATGCGCTTTTTTCCCAATTTTGTCTTTTTCCATCAGTTTCCCACGTGTTTATTTTACCCGTTCTATTCCCTACATCATCACTGTTGAGAATGATGTCCATTTTCCTTCCAAGCTCTGTCCATCCATTTGTCCATGTTTTAATCAACCTCTATCTCTGTCTATTTGTTTCTGCTTCTGACTATTTTGTGTGTCAGTTATTTCTCTATCAGCCTCTCTGTCCAACTCTCTGTCTTTCAGTTGCTTGCCTGCTGGCATCTCTTTGTTTTTACCCTACACTGTGCAGCAGACTCCAATTTTGGGTTCTTTCTCCAGCTCCAGTGTGACTCAGACAGAAGCCCTGCCCTGGGGGCGTAAGAGTGTTTGAAGTGAGATCAGGTATGTGATTGTTCTGTCGGGACACCCAACTGACAACAGGATATTAATCAGAACCAGTAAGTCTTCTGCCAATGTGTACACGCGCACAGACACACACACACACCTTTCCAACCTGCAAGGAGGAATATACTGACACCAGCAGAGTCCGGCTACATTGCAGTCCTTCCTCACATTGACTGTCCACAGCTGGGATTATAGAATTACTCAAATTCACCAGAAGAAGCACAGAATGTTGGATCTTGGAGACTGAAAAAAGAACAGGAAAATATATGCAAGGTAAGTTCATATACCCTGTCTTAAATTGGGAATGTCAAGTGTGAAGTTAACAAGACTGCCTTTTATTTCACTAGAACTTAGTTTTAAAACAAAAAGTCATTTATTTTTAATCTCTATTTTAGAATAATATTGGAGAAGAGGTGATTTGAAAGATAAGCAGGATTTGGAGATGTCTATCACTATCTCTTACATTCAGAACACAGTTATCCTATTCGTCTTGAGACTTTATCCTGAGGGAGAATGTATTCCGGACAGGGGTCTCGAGATACAGATTGAGACTTTGTCCTGAGGGTGAGGGGCAGTGTGTCCCGGACAGGGGTACAGATTCAGATACAGATTGAGACTTTGTCCTGAGGGTGAGAGGGAGTGTGTTCTGGACAGGGATACAGATTCGGATACAGACTGCGATACCCCGAGAGGAAATACCATTCAGCTGTAGCTTGAAGATTGATGTAACTTTCTCAGTTATGGAGATCTGAACATGCACTATTCAGGAAGAGCTAAAATCCTCTCTTTATCATGCTATTCAGAGATGATAAGGAGTACATAATGTATACATTTTCAACTTAATACTTAATATTACATTGAGCTGGAATTAGTAATGATTCTGGCTAAGAACGCCTATATGATCAGTCAGTCTCTATCCCCTGTTCTATATGATCAGTCTGTCTCTATTCCCTGTTCTATATGATCAGTCTGTCTCTATCCCCTGTTCTATATGATCAGTCTGTCTCTATCCCCTGTTCTACATGATCAGTCTGTCTCTATCCCCTGTTCTATATGATCAGTCAGTCTCTAACTCTTGTTCTATACACTTGATGAATCTCATGTTTGGTCAATCTACAGAACCTTTCTGTATATGATGTGCTGCCTCACTCACTTAGATTGGCAGAGCCACAGAGATGGGGAAGATCTTCAATTCCATTTACACATCTGTGCCTGAGATGTGGTTCTGCTGGGGCCACAGTAGCGATTCTATGATAGAAAGAAAATCATTTGCCAGCTGTGGTGTCGTACTGAGAGAGTGCCATGCTGTCGCGAGTGCCATTTTAGGATGAAATCTCCCTAGTGGCAGTAAAAGATCCCAAGACAATGATTGAAGAAGGGTTGGAGAAATCTCCCTGATCCCTTGGCCAATGTTTATCTCTCAACCAACGTATAAAGCAGATGATCTTGTCATTTATTTCATTGCTGTTTGTGGGAGCTTGCTGTGTACAAATTGGCTGCCGCCTCCCTTGCATTACAACAGTGACTATGCTTCACAAGTTCAATCGAGGCATTCAAGAGGGCATTAGATGATTATTTGAATAGCAACATTATTCAGGGGTACGGGGAAAGGCAGAGGAATGGCACTAAGCCATGATAATCGTTTTGAGAGCTGAAACAGACACAATGGGCCAAATGGCCTCCTTGTGCACTGTAACAATTCTGTGATTCATTGGTTGTAAGCACGTTTGAACATTGAGGTTGTAAAAGATCCTATAGAAGCACAAACCCTTCCTTTATTTTTCCCTGCTTTAGTCACTACCCTGTGTGTGGGGCTGTACAGCAACTGCATTAACCTGGGCCCTAATACCATATTTTTATAAAAGAGATAATATTTGAGTAGGGTGAGAGACTGGAATTGAAAAGCACCTATTGGATTATACCTCAGTAAGCAAGCAACGCCATCAACTGAGATGTCAGGGGATAATGATCAAAACCTGCCCAGTCCACAGAAGGAAAGGAACATTTCACAACCAACATTACAATTTGAAAATTAATTTTCTACACTCTTGCTTTGGGGGTGTTTTTAACACCAACATTCACCCCAATCCCTCATCTACCAGGCTGCAAATATAGAGGATTGGCTAAAAGCAAAATACAGCGGCTGTGGAATCTGAAACAAAAACAGAAAATGTTGGAAAAACTCAGCAGGTCAGGCAGCACCTGTGGAGAGAGAGAGAGAAAACAGAGTTAATGTTTCCAGTCTGTATGACACTTCAGAGTCCTGAAGAAGAGTACTTCAGACTTGAAACGTTAACTCTATGTTCTCCCACCTCAGATTTGTCTTCCTTTTACTTTGTTGGACATCAAACGGAATGTCTGCACATACTCTCTCATCCATCCGTCCACCCATCCCTAGGACGGCACGGTGGCACAGTGGTGAGCACTGCTGCCTGACCCACAGAGGATTGATTGATGGATGGATGGACGAAGCATAGGATAGAATCCCTACAGTGCAGAAGGAGGCCATTTGGCCCATCGAGTCTGCACCGACAACAACCCCACCCAGGACCTAACCCTGCAACTCCCGTTTTTACCCTACTTGTTCCCCTGACACTAAGCATGGCCAATCAACCTAAACTGCACATCTTTGGAGTGTGGGAGGAAACCGGAGCACCCGGAGAAAACCCACACAATCACGGGGAGAATGCGCAAACTCCACACAGACAGTAACCCGAGGCAGGAATTGAATCCAGGTTTCCTGGTGCTGTGAGGCAGCAGTGCTCACCACTGTGCCACCGTGCCGTCCTAGGGATGGGTGGACGGATGGATGAGAGAGTATGTGCAGACATTCCGTTTGATGTCCAACAAAGTAAAAGGAAGACAAATCTTACTTAACTTCAGCCAAAATATTTCAAGTTGCCTTTCACCTGAGGCATTTGTCCTTATGGTTGCAGTGCGTGTTAAACTGAATCAGGGACTTGGGAGGTGATTAAAGAAAGCATACATCCTGTCTCATCACCTCTGTGAAAGCCACATCCAATACTCGAACAGACCTTAACATTCACAAAACTATGAGGAGTAGGTAGATTTTAAATACAGAGAGATAACTGGGCTGTGGCTGGAGTTCACACTGAGACGTCTGCACTCAGGATATTGGGATTACTGAGTGGGTTAACGGGTTCACTAATCAGGAATACTGAGCTATTAATGAAAGTAGTGATTATAGAAAAGACAAAGGGCGGGATTTTCCCATTCCTCCTGACAGCGGGATTATCCCGGTCCGCCGAAGGTGACCCTCCACCCTACCCCCCCCCCCACCCCCCCCCCCCCCCCACCCCACCCCCCGGCAATCCTGCGGCGGGGTCCCAAGCAGCGGGATGAGCGAGCCACACAAAACGCCATAGACATCAGGGGGACTGGAAGATCCCACAGGCAGCCAATGGCGAGCCGCCTCCACTGGCGGAAAACACACCCCAGGTGGGGGTCAGGAAATTCCCACCCAAAATCTCCTGAAAACACAAAGCCTCCAGTGTCTGAAAGAACTACCTCATGTAAGTGCCCACTGTTCACATGTAACACTGGGTGGTATGGAGACTGTTCAAATGTGGGGTCATCAGAGCCAAATCTGACTTTGACCCCACCTGACTGACCTCCACAGTCATCATGACCATTCTTCAGAAGTGGGGAGGGGGGGGTGATACTGGGGGTGATGATGGCTCCATCACTCACTGCTTCAACCAGTTGAACCAACTGGGGGGCCTATTATTATATTTTATCCGGCAAATTCATTTCCATTTAATGACAGCAGAGATGATGTGTTGAATTTGCATTTCCAGGCAAAGCTCTGAGCAGAACCATTGGTTACAGCACAGAAAGAGGCCATTCGGCCAGTTGTGCCTGTGCTGACCATGTGTCTATAAACATGAACGAGCCCAGAGTTTAGGAGGTTACATTTGTAATGTCTGTTAATGGCCTGGAGCAGTATCAAAGAATATTCGATAGTCAGAGAATGTATCCAACGTCGTGGGACCCCGTTGATCTTTTGTTGAAAAGTTAGGTGATTAACCAAATGTACAACACCACTGAAAAACAAAAAGATAAAATCAGAAGTTAGTGGTCAGATATGACCCAGATTCGATTTTTAAATGCTATAAGTTAAGATAATTAGGAGAAAGGGAATTTGCACTGCGTGACCTCAATGCAAATGTATAATTTACATTATCGAATCATGTACATTCCGTTCCCAAGCATTCCCACACGTGTGTCTTTGTGTATACAGCTGTGTCACTGTGATTGTGTGTCTCTGTATGATTTACTGTTTGTGTCTCTGTGTGATTGTGTGTGTCTGTGTCTCTGTGTGATTGTGTGTGTGTCTGTCACTGTGTCTCTGTGTCATTATGTGCATGTCTGTGTCTCTATGTGATTGTGCATGTCTGTGTCTCTATGTGATTGTGCATGTCTGTGTCTCTATGTGATTGTATGTGTCACTATGTGTGTGTGTATTTCTGTCACTGTTCGCCTCTGTGTCATTATGTGATTTTTGTGTCTCTGTGTGATTGTTGTGTGTCTGTGTCTGTGTGATTGCGTGTGTGTCTGTGTCTGTGTGATTGTGTGTGTGTCTGTGTGATTGTGTGTCTCTGTGTGATTGTGTGTGTCTGTGTGATTGTGTGTGTTTCTGTGTCACTGTGTGTCTCTGTGTCATTATGTGTGTGTGTCTCTGTGTGATTGTCTGTGATTATTGTGTGTCTTTGTGATTGTTGTGTGTGTGTGTCTCTGTGTGATTGTCTGTGATTATTGTGTGTCTTTGTGATTGTTGTGTGTGTGTGTCTCTGTGTGATTGTCTGTGATTATTGTGTGTCTTTGTGATTGTTGTGTGTCTCTGTGTGATTGTCTGTGTTTCTGTGTGATTTTCTGTGTGTCTCTGTGTGTTGTGTCTGTCTGTCTGTGTGTGCCACCAGTGATTGAGTGTGTGTGTATGTGCACAGGTGTTCCTGTGATTGGCTACACGTTGTGCATGTTTTTCTCTATTTTTACATGTGGCTGTATTTGAATGTCTGCATGTGTTATGATGTGTTATGATGTGTGTGTGTGTATGATGTGTATGATGTGTGTGTATGATGTGTGTGTGTTATGATGTGTTATGATGGAAGAATGTGTTTGAGGGACTGGGGGTAGATCTTGACTCTGCAATAATCTACCATGTCTGACTGTGATTCAAGCGACTTTCCCAATTCGACTCACTCCACGTGATATCAAGAAACAGCTGAAAGCACTGGATACAGCAAAGGAAATGGGCCCTGACAATATTCTAGCAATAATACTGAAGACCTGTGCTCCCAAATTTGCCATTGCTCCTAGCCAAGCTTTTCCAGTATAGCTATCCAGTATACCTATAGCTAGCTAGTATAGCTAGCAGTATAGCTATAGCAATGTGGAAAATTGCCCAGGTATGTCCTGTACACAAGAAACAGGACAAATCCAAGCCTGCCAATTACCACCCCATCAGCATATACTCGATCATCAGCAAAGCTATGGAAGGGGCCATCAACATCAACAAACAGCACTTACTCAGGAATAACCGGTTCACAGTTGCCCAGTTTGGGTTTCGCCACGGTCACTCAGCTCCTGACCTCATTACAGCTTTGGTTCAAACATGGACAAAAGAGCTGAACTCCAGAGGTGAGGTGAGAGTGACTGCCCTTGACAGGCTGCATTTGACCGAGTGTGGCATCAAGGAGCCCTAACAAAACTGGAATCAATGGGAATCAGGGTGAAAACTCTCCGCTGGTTGGAGTCATACCTGGCACATAGGAAGATGGTTACAGTTGTTGGAAGTTAATCATCTCAGCTCCAGAACGTCACTGCAGGAGTTCCTCAGGGTAGTTCCTAGGCCCAACCATCTTCAGCTGCTTCTTCAATGACCTTCCTTCCATCATAAGGTCAGAAGTGGAGATGTTCACTGATGACTGCACAATGTTCAGTATAATTCACAACTCCTCAGATACTGACGCAGTCCATACCCAAATGCAGCAAAATCTGGACAATATCCAGGTTTGGGCTGACAAATGGCAAGGAACATTCACGTCTCATAGGTACCAGGCAATGACCATCTCCACAAGAGAGAATCCAACCATTGCTCCTTGACATTCAATGGTATTATTTACCATCACTGAATCCTGCACTGTCTGAATACTGGGCTTTACCATTGACCAGAAACTGAATTGGACTAACCACATAAATACTGTAACTACCAGAGAAGGTCAAAGGCTAGGAATCCGGATGGAAAGTAACTCACCTCCTGACTCCCCAAAGCCTGTCCACCAAGGCTCAAGTCAAAAGTGTAAAGGAATGCTCTCCACTTGCCTGGATGAGAGCAGCTCCAAAAACACTCAATGCCATCCAGGACAAAGCAACCCATTTGGTTGCTACCCTTAGAATCTCTACAGTACTGGAGAAGGCCATTTGGCCCATCGAGCCTGCACCGACAACAATCCCACCCAGGCCCTATCCCCACAACTCCACATATTTAACCTGCTAATCCCCCTAACACTAAGGGTCAATTTAGCATGGCCAATCAACCTAACCCGCACATCTTTGGTCTGTGGGAGGAAACTGGAGCACCCGGCAGAAACCCACGCAGACAGGGGGAGAATGTGCAAACTCCACACAGACAGTGACCGAAGGCCAGAATTGAACCTGAGTCCCTGGCGCTGTGAGGCAGCAGTGCTAACCACTGTGCCACCATGCCGTCCTAAAACCCTTCCACAAACATTCACTCCCTCCACCACCCAAACAATGGCAGCTGTGTGTACCATCTACAAGATGCACTGCTGAAAATCACCAAAGATCCTGAGGCAGCACCTTCCAAACACATGACCACTACCATCTAGAAGGACAAAAGCAGCAGATACCCAGGAACACCACCACCTGGAGGTTCCTCTCTAAGTCACTCACCATCCTGACTTGGAAATATATCACCGTTCCTTCACTGTCGCTGGGTCAAAATCCTGGAATTCCCTCCCCAGCAGCACTGTGGATGTACCTACATCTCAGGGACTGCAGCGTTTCAAGGAAGCGGCTCAGCACCAACTTGTGAAGGGCAACTAGGAGTGGGCAACAACCAGCAGCACCCACATCCCGTAGATTAATGTCTCTGAGCCACAAGCTCTGAATTCAGGTCCCACCCCCAGACTTGGTGGCCAGGGAAGGCGCATTAATAACACAGTCAAACTGGCTGATTATCAACTTGTAAATTCTCGCCAGTGGCAGGTGGTTAGAGTGGGAGGGATTCCTGTCAGTCAGGGGAGACTCTACCATCACTACCCATAGCTCCAGACTACGACATGCATGTGTTGCCACAGCAACTTGAGGGACCCCGTTGAGGGAGATGGGTGGCTCAGTTGGTTGGATGGCTGGTGTAGATCAGTTGATGCCAACAGCATGGGGTTCAATCCCCATTCAGGCTGGGGTGGGTTCAGGAGCTGACCCCTTGCCCCAGCCATGGTGGAGGTCGCGGCACTGTGGGCTGGACCTGCCTTTGGGAAGAGAACTCAAAAAGAACGATATTGTTAGTGTTGGGGGAGAGTGAATTCTGGAGAGTGAATTCTGATGATTTTGATTTCTCTGCTGATAGGACTTCCCATTTTTAGACCCAAACAATCTCCAAGTAGCAGGGCCAACAGACTAGTCCAAATCCTCTGCATCCTGGCCCCAGAGTTATGTAGAGCAACGTGGACCATTCTTTTCACAAGCATTTTGCCATCAGATGCACAATAGTTTCATACAGATCAACGTGAATGGAGGTTTTGAATAAGAAATGTAGCAGACAGTGATTCCGCTTATTGTACAGTGTACCAAAGATCAAAGCATTTCAAGACCTTTGATTTATCCTGTGGAAAGATACATATTTGCATTTGAGTGAGTTTGTGAAACCACGTTGACAGGCTCCTGCCCAGACTGTAGAATTTCCACTTTGGGAAAATCTCTCCTGAAATGTTTTGATATTGCGTTGGTCCAGTCAGGCTTCAAGTTTCCACTTTGCAGAATCACCAATATAAAACCGCCCACATCCCAGGGCAATCAGCAGGGAGACGGAACAGAACGGTTTCATTTCTCTACATTCAAGAGGGGTATGATGGCACGGTGATAGATTGAACCGAGACGAGACGAGGCTCAAGTGGACTAGAACAATCTAACGGCCTGTTTCTCTGCTGCATAGTATGTAGTACCCCTCGAAATATTTCAGAACATATAGTTTTATTAAAACAGCTGACCGTGCGTTTAGCAAATTAGAATGTTTAATAAGGGTGTCCGCTGATTTGAAATCAGTCAAAATGACTTAAAAACCATATACCATTTAGTATGTGGTTTCATTATGTCCACTGGTCAGTTTCTTAGTAAATTGAATATTTCTTGATATGAAAAGAATGTAAACCATACTAACTAGTGCCTGAGCATCAAAGAAGATGAGTGGAGTTTGTTGCCCTCGTCAAGCTGGTAACTCCTGTTGATTTAGCAAACAGCAACAAGTGGAAACTTGGCCCCTGTACCTATTTATACTGGTGGAAGTAAAGATGCAGCAAATGTTTTGTGTATTTACACTACATCACCCAAAGGACTGGGGTGGGTTCCAATTTAGGCAAATTGGATTGCACGATGTCTGATGTGTCTACAAACACACACGCACAGACACACACGCAAAGACATAGACACACAGACACACACGCACAGACACACACGCAAAGACATAGACACACAGACACACACGCACAGACACACGCGCAGACACACACGCACAGACACACACGCAAAGACATAGACACACAGACACACACGCACAGACACACGCACAGACACACACGCACAGACACACACGCAAAGACATAGACACACAGACACACGCACAGACACACACGCACAGACACACATGCACAGACATAGACACGCAGACACACACACACAGACACACACGCAAAGACACACACACAGAGACACACACGCACAGACACACACGCACAGACACACACGCAAAGACATACACGCACAGACACACATGCACAGACACACACGCACAGACACACATATGCGCCACACGCAGACAGACACACACATATGCGCACACGCAGACAGACACACACATATGCGCACACACACAAGCTAGACACGCACACACACTGACACACAGATACACACACAAACACGTTACTTGACTCACAACTAACATCTCACCTGTGAATCAAAAGGTCATGGTTTAAATCCTACTTTCGAGACTTGAGCATGTCACCTAGTCTGTCGTTTCTGTGCAGTACTGAGGGAGTGCTGCACTGGCAGAAGTGCTATCTTCCAGATGAAACATCAAAGCCAAGGTTCCACCTTCGCTCTCAGGTTAATATTGCACGACGTTATTTTAAAGGAGAGGAGGGGGTCAACTGATTTTTGTTCAAATCAACAGCCTCAAATCAGACTATCCGGAATCATGCTGTGCACAGATTGGTTGCCGTGTTTCTTACGTTACAATTTTGGTTGCTCGTCAAACATACTTCATTGGCCATGAGGAGCTTTGGGTCACCCTGCAATACACTACGTATTTTCAGGTTTCTAGATTTAAATATACAATATCTCTTCCTGTATTTCATAGAATCCCTGCAGTGCAGAAGGAGGCCACTCGGCCCATCTAACCTGCACCAACAACAATCCCACCCAGGCCTTATCCTCGTAACCCCAAGTATTTACCCTGCTAATCCCCTTAACACTAAGGGACAATTTAGCATGGCCAATCCACCTAACCCACACATCTTTGGATTGTGGGAGGAAACCGGAGCACTCGGAGGAAACCCACGCAGACACGGGGAGAACGTGCAAACTCCACACAGACAGCGACCCGAGCCAGGGAATCGAACCCAGGTCCCTGATGTTGTGAAGCAGCAGTGCTAACCATTGTGTCACCGTGCCATCCACAATGTCTAAATATCTATTCAATGTCTAAATATATTGTATCTTCTGTGTAACATACAGGCCTATATTTAATGTATCTCCCTAACGATTACATATACTCACCGGAATTCTCCGGTCTCCTTCACCCTGTCACTGTTGTTGGCGAGAATTTGGCATTCAGCCAAAACTCCATTCGCTGCAGTGGGACTGGAGAATCCCAGCCGCAAGCGAGTCGGAGAATCCCAGCCGCGGGCGAGTCGGAGAATCCCAGCCCCGGGCGAGTCGGAGAATCCCAGCCACGGGTGAGTCGGAGAATCCCAGCCACGGGCGAGTCGGAGAATCCCAGCCACGGGCGAGTCGGAGAATCCCAGCCCCGGGCGAGTCGGAGAATCCCAGCCACAGGCGAGTCGGAGAATCCCAGCCACAGGCGAGTCGGAGAATCCCAGCCACAGGCGAGTCGGAGAATCCCAGCTGCGGGCGAGTCGGAGAATCCCAGCCCGGGCGAGTCGGAGAATCCCAGCCCGGGCGAGTCGGAGAATCCCAGCCCCGGGCGAGTCGGAGAATCCCAGCCCCGGGCGAGTCGGAGAATCCCAGCCGCGGACGGGGTCGGAGAATCCCAGCCCCGGGCAGGGTCGGAGAATCCCAGCCCCGGGCGAGTCGGAGAATCCCAGCCGCAGGCGAGGTTGGAGAATCCCAGCCACGGGCGAGTCGGAGAATCCCAGCCCCGGGTGAGTCGGAGAATCCCACCCCTGGGTGAGTCGGAGAATCCCAGCCGCGGGCGAGTCGGAGAATCCCAGCCGCGGGCGAGTCGGAGAATCCCACCCCTGGGTGAGTCGGAGAATCCCAGCCGCGGGCGAGTCGGAGAATCCCAGCCCCGGGCGAGTCGGAGAATCCCAGCCACAGGCGAGTCGGAGAATCCCAGCCACAGGCGAGTCGGAGAATCCCAGCCACGGGCGAGTCGGAGAATCCCAGCCACGGGCGAGTCGGAGAATCCCAGCCACGGGCGAGTCGGAGAATCCCAGCCGCGGACGGGGTCGGAGAATCCCAGCCCCGGGCAGGGTCGGAGAACCCCAGCCCCGGGCGGGGTCGGAGAATCCCAGCCGCGGACGGGGTCGGAGAATCCCAGCCGCGGGCAAGTCGGAGAATCCCAGCCCCGGGCGGGGTCGGAGAATCCCAGCCGCTGTATCTATGTATTATTAGAAAGGTGTAATTTCACCAGTTTGTACCTTAGCAAGGATCCTCCCCCTTCGCCCAGACCCCACTCGGATCCTGTGCTGAAAAGTTGAACAGACACTGCACGATTTAAGAATCGCTACAGTGCAGGAGGCCATTCGCCCATCAAGTCTGCTCCAACTCTGACAGGGGTTACCACCCAGACCCTTTCCTGTAACCCCACAAATTAATCCCGTTAATCCCCCAACCTTCACATCTTGGGACACTAGGGGTCAATTTGGCATGACCAATCCACCTAACCTGCACATCTTTGGACTGTGGGAGGAAACGGAGCACACGAAGGAAACCCATGCAGACACGGGGAGAATGTGCAAACGCCACACAGACAGTGACCCGAGCCGGGTATCGAACCCGGGTCCCTGGCTCTGTGAGGCAGCGATGATAACCACTGTGCCACTGTGCCATCCCGGTATAAATGGTTGCAAATTCTGCACAGCAAGTCCTACTTTCCCACGTGTAGTCCCAATTCTCTGCCAAAAAAGGACAGTTGAAAATTAAATCTCTCACTCACCTGCCTGAATGGTGATTGGGTTCGGAATGTCAGCTCTTGGCCTTTATGTGGAGTGAAGCAGGTTCATCCAACTTCTCGTTGGATTTGAGCTGTGAGATGGCAGGAGAGTGTGCTCACCCATTCTACTATCCTATCCCTCATTTAGCATATATCACAGCTCTGCTTACATCTTATTTTTCAATTGAGGAACCTAGGTGAGGGTCCCAGACCCCTCACACAGATACCGCCAGGACTGGAATGATCTGAAGATCAGATGGAATAAATGAGGGTGGAGTGATGTGGTGAACACAAGTTTGGGTTTTGACACCCTGTAAATTGTAAAGGAGGGGAGTTGAGGTCTTGTAACAATGGGTTCCATTTGGAGATCTCTGTGGCTGGAATTTTCATATCCTTGCCATGGGAATGGTAATGGGTGGGAAAGGACCATACAAAGGTCCAGTGACCTCGAGCGGGATTTTCCAATCTTGGGGCCAGCGCGGCCGGAAAATCCCGCCTAACGCCGAGCTTTAACTTCAAGATACTAAATATGAAGGGAGTAGGAAAAATTAATCAGGTTTTCAATCCCAGAATCCCTACAGCGTAGAAGGAGGTCATTCAGCCCATCGAGCCTGCACCAACAACAGTGCCACCCAGGTCCTATCCCCGTAACCCCATGCATTTACCCCACTACCAACCCCCCCCCCCCGCCCCCCCCGCCGCAACACTAAGGAGCAATTTAGCACGGCCAATCAACCTAACAAGGAACAAGCAAGGAAAGTTCAAAGAATCCAGACTACAGACAGACTGACAAAGGTGAGAAAATACAACCTATTGGGTCAGATTTCATGGCCTCTCTCAACCCGAGACCGGAAAATCCCACCGGAGGTCAACGGATCTTCCCGTTGTCCGCCCCTCACCCGTTCCAATCCCCATGGCGGGCAGGACGGTAGAATTCCAGCGATTTGTCTATTTTCTACCAAATCTGAGTCTGTGAGCCATTCCTCATTCAATGACTGTTCGTTAATGCGAATGAACTTGTTACGTATTGTCAACCAGCGCATCCCTGTTTGATTAATCGCGTGACACGTAGTGATGTTATCAGGGACATTCACTGATTATTCCTCTCTGCCATCCTGGACTCTAAGCAAGCAGCATCTATCTAATAAAGTTCCACTAACTGCTAAAGTAACTCACCGTATGACGATATTTTCATCTTTTTGCTGTGTATGTAGCTGACCACATTAATATATAACGGAGCTAAATTAAGACACCGGACAGAGATAGTACACTTTTCCTGATGGTGTTAAGGATACTTTTCTTTTGTATTTTCCCAGCTTGAGTTTCATTCATCAAAGCTCGGGCATGGTTACATACAGTAATAGTTTTAACAACACCAGGCTACAGTCCAACAGGTTTATTTGGTAGACACATTTTGTGTCTCTGTGTGCCTTGATTGGGAGCAGATATCCACTCCATCTGACGAAGGAGCAGCGCTCCGAAAGCTAATGGCATTTGCTACCAAATAAACCTGTTGGACTTTAACCTGGTGTTGTTAAAACTATTACTGTGTTTACCCCAGTCTCCACATCATGGTTACATCCAACATCCTTTATGTTGCAGCATGTCCACAGCAGTTTGTGTTGTAACATTGCATAAAACTTGGAGATTTTCAGAACACCAGCATTCCAGGCGCAGAAAATGTGACTTGAAGCAGATTCCAGTCACTTACCAACAGTTCCATTCTCAATTCCTCTCATATCTGTTTTAATGGTGCCATCTTCCACACCAATCTTTCTAACATGTCTTCACTTTCCCCTCACCATGGAATCCCCTCCACTCTGGTTGACAGAGCCACGGGTCACTAGGAACAGGCTGGCTGCCGAATTATCTCCTCTGGCTATAGGTGCAATTATCTGTGTTTTTGAAGCTTCCCCCTGCCTGGTTAAAGTTTGTGTGGTCCACAGCGAGTGAGCTGGTTGAGGTTGGCAGAGCCCATGGAAGCTGGCATTCAGTGCCAAAAACTGCAACGCTGTGTGTGTCACCAACAGGTAAAGCTCTGTCATCAAACTCTCCAAATAGATACACAACCAGACCTGGGCATTCACCTTTAAGACAATCTGCAATGGAGATGCCACATCCAGCAGATAATATCCATGGCAAACAGGGGAAAACTTTAGTATTGAAACTAAAACATCAGAGTTACAGCTTATCAAACATTTGTTAGTCCGATCCTGGAGTATGTAAATTGTGTATGAGATCCTTACGTGGTGAGCGGTATAAATACCATTGAAGCAAAGCAATTCCTGGCTCAGGTCACTGTCTGTGTGGAGTCTGCACGTTCTCCCCGTGTCTGCGTGGGTTTCCTCCAGGTGCTCCGGTTTCCTCTCATAGTCTGAAAGACGTGCAGGTTAGGTGCATTGGCCATGCTAAATTCTCCCTCAGTGTACCCGAACAGCGACTAGGGGATTTTCACAGTAACTTCATTGCAGTGTTAATGTAAGCCTACTTGTGACACAGGCGCTGGACGAAATATACGCCACTACAAATAGGCTTGAGATGAAACACCCCGAGGTCTTGTTCATCGTGGCCGGGGATTTCAATCAGTCCAAACTCAAGAGCGTACTACCAAGTTACCACCAACACGTCTCCTGTTCCACCCGAGGCCCAAACATCCTAGACCACTGCTCCCCAAATATCAAACATGCCGACCGCTCTATCGCCCGCCCGCACTTTGGCAAATCAGACCACAAGGCTGTGCTCCTGCTCCTGGTTTACAAGCAAAAACTGAAGCGGGAGAATCCATCAAAGAAAGTAGTGCAATGTTGGTCTGAAGAATCGGATGATCTCCTACGGGGCTGCTTGAAGTCAGTGGACTGGTCAGTATTTAAAAACTCTGCGACCAGCCTGAACGAGTACGCCACTACAGTAACTGACTTCATTAGTAAGTGTGTAGAAGACTGTGTGCCAAAGAAGCAAATCTGTGTGTTCCCCAACCGGAAACCATGGATGAACAGGGATATCCACTGCTTGCTGAAGTCCAGGTCTGAGGCGTTCAAGTCAGGCGACATCGACCTATACAAGAAAGCCAGATACGATCTAAGAAGATCTATCAAAGATGGATCTTTTGGATCAAAAGAC
Organism: Mustelus asterias; assembly: GCF_964213995.1. NCBI lineage: Eukaryota > Metazoa > Chordata > Chondrichthyes > Carcharhiniformes > Triakidae > Mustelus > Mustelus asterias. The sequence continues at coordinate 47,241,095 of NC_135825.1, read as the reverse complement.
AGTACTGGACCAAGCTAGAGTCCCAGGCTAGCCACACAGACCCCCGCCGATTATGGCAAAGTCTGCAAGACATAACAGGCTACAAGATGAAGGCATGTAAAATCGCCGGCTCCAACGCATCTCTCCCTGATGAGCTCAATGCATTCTACGCCTGTTTTGAGCAAGAGGTCAGCGAGAGCATACCCTCCACCCTGGAAGCCTCGGATGAACCTGTATCTGGGGTCACCATTGCAGATGTCAGAACAACTTTTTCAAAGATCAACCCACGGAAGGCGACTGGCCCGGATGGGGTACCCGGACAAGCACTCAGATCCTGCGCGGGAGTATTTGCAGACATCTTCAACCTCTCTTTACAACAATCTGAGGTCCCTATCTGCTTCAAGAAGACGACCATCATCCCGGTACCTAAGAAAAACCAAGCAGCGTGCCTTAATGATTATCGTCCGGTGGCTCTGACATCCATCATTATGAAGTGCTTCGAAAGGCTAGTCATGGCACGTATCAATTCCAGCCTCCCGGACTACCTGGATCCACTACAGTTTGCCTAGCGTCGCAACAGATCCATAGCAGACACCATTTCCCTGGCCCTGCACTCAACCTGGAACACCTAGATAACAAGGACATGGGTGGCACGGTAGCACAGTGGTTAACACTGCTGCTTCACAGCTCCAAGGACCTGGGTTCGATTCCCAGCTTGGGTCACTGTCTGTGTGAAGTTTGCAGATTCTCCTCGTGTCTGGGTGGGTTTCCTCCAGGTGCTCCGGTTTCCTCCCACAGTCCAAAGATGTGCGGGTTAGGTTGATTGGCCATGCTAAAATTGCCCCTTAGTGTCCTGAGATGAGTAGGTTAGAGGGATTAGTAGGTAAAATATGTAGGGATGTGGGGTGGGGCCTGGGTGGGATTGTGGTCGGTGCAGACTCGATGGGCCAAATGGCCTCTTTCTGCACTGTAGGGATTCTATGATTCTATGATTCTATGACACCTATGTCAGACTCCTATTTATTGACTATAGCTCAGCCTTCAACACCATTATTCCCATGAAACTCGCCTCCAAACTCCGTGGCCTGGGCCTCGGCACCTCCCTCTGCGACTGGATCCTGAACTTCCTAACTCACAGACCGCAACACCTCCTCCATGATCATCCTCAACACCGGTGCCCCACAAGGCTGTGTCCTCAGCCCCCTACTATACTCCTTATACACCAATGACTGTGTGGCCAAATTCCCCTCCAACTCGATTTTCAAGTTTGCTGATGACACCACTTTAGTGGGTCGGATCTCAAACAATGACGAGACAGAGTACAGGAATGAGATAGAGAATCTGGTGAACTGGTGCAGCAACAATAATCTCTCCCTCAATGTCAGCAAAACAAAGGAGATTGTCATCGACTTCAGGAAGCGTAAAGGAGAACATGCCCCTGTCTACATCAATGGGGATGAAGGAGAAAGGGTCGAGAGCTTCAATTTTTTCGGTGTCCAGATCACCAACAACCTGTCCTAGTCTCCCCATGCCGACACTATAGTTAAGAAAGCCCACCAATGCCTCTACTTTCTCAGAAGACTAAGGAAATTTGGCATGACAGCTACGACTCTCACCAACTTTTACAGATGCACCATAGAAAGCATTTGTGGTGGACCTCAGTTGTGCCTTTGTCCTGTCTGGACCACCGTTGTTGTGTTTGTCATGCCTGGACACATCCCCTGCCGGCTCCTCCCCTCGTCACCTAGTATAAAGGTGGCTGTTTCCTCCCCCTTGTTCAGTTCGGGTCGGTTATCTGTTAGGATGTGCTCCTAGTTCTGTAATGAATAAAAGCCTACAGTTGTATTGGCACACAAGTAGTCTTTTGCCTAATTGATAGTGCTTCAGCATTCTTTCTGGTTGTATCACAGCTTGGTATGGCTCCTGCTCTGCCCAAGACCGCAAGGAACTACAAAAGGTTGTGAATGTAGCCCAATCCATCACACAAACCAGCCTCCCATCCATTGACTCTGTCTACACTTCCCGCTGCCTCGGGAAAAGCAGCCAGCATAATTAAGGACCCCACGCACCCTGGACATTCTCTCTTCCACTTTCTTCCGTCGGGAAAACGATACAAAAGTCTGAGGTCACTTACCAACCGACTCAAGAACAGCTTCTTCCCTGCTGCTGTCAGACTTTTGAATGGACGTACCTTGTATTAAGCTAATCTTTCTCTACACCCTAGCTATGACTGTAACGCTACATTCTGCACCCTCTCGTTTCTTTCCCTATGTACGTAATGCTTCGTCTGTATCGTGCACAAGAAACAATACTTTTCACTGTATACTAATACATGTGACAATAATAAATCAAATCAAAAAAGTAATAAATAAACTTTCAAAACTTTAAATGCTGCAAGATTTGCTTTTCCTCTTTGTTCCACCGGAGCAAGGGAGAGAGGAATGTTTTGCGAGTACACTAAAGAGGGTAAGACAGTGATTTTTTAACGTACTTTTTCGTGGGTTTTCGAGCGTTCGGGTTTTTAGAAGTTTAGGCTCGTTTTAGCAAAGCGGAAGTAGGCCGCCCGTGGGGCACTCTGGGAAGGCGTGTAGTTTTTTTTAAAATGCGCGGGATGTTTAAAAAGCAGGCCGCAGTGTACAGCGGGCAGCGTCGGGAGCGGGCAGCGGTGTGAGTGGGAAGCAGAGTGTGAGCTGTAAGGGCTTTGGCTCACAGGGCTTCGGGGGTTAGGGGGAGCAGGGGTGAGTTTTAATTCTTAGGTTTTAATTCTTATTTACTTTTCTCTGTGTACCTTGGTATAAAGGGTCAAATATGAGTGTGAAGCCAGCGTGTTGTTCCCAGTGTAGGATGTGGGAGGTCCTGGAGGCACCTGGCCTCCTGGACATCCACATCTGTGAGGGGTGTGTCGAGCTGCAGTTCCTGAGGGACCGTGTTAAGGAGCTGGAACTGCAGCTCGAGGATCTTAGGCTGTTAAGGGAGAATGAGGAGGTGATAGACAAGAGCTATCATCAGGTGGTCACACCAGGGCCACGGGTGGAGGCCAAGTGGGTGACGGCCAGGAAGGGTAAAGCTCGGGTGGTTGAGAGCACCCCGGTGGATGTGCCCTGACACAACAAGTACTCCTGCCTGAGTACTGCTGGGGGGGGACAGCCCGCCTGGGGGAAGCAGCAGTGGCCGTGCCTCCGGGGTGGAGTCCGGCCCTGTAACTCAGAGGGCTAAGGAAAAGAGGAGGAAGGCAGTGTTAATCGGGGACTCGACAGTAAGGGGGTCGGACAGGTGTTTTTGCGGAGGCAGGCGGGAGTCTCGGATGGTGGTCTGCCTCCCTGGGGCCGGGATCCAGGATGTCACTGGTCGAGTCCCAGAAATCCTTAGGGGGGGGGGAGAGGAGCCAGAGGTAGCGGTACATATTGGTACCGCTGATGTGGGAAGGAAGGGGGAAGGGGTCATGAAAAGAGAGTTTAAGGAATTAGGGAGACAGCTGAGAAGGAGGAAAGCAAAGGTAGTAATCTCAGGATTGCTGCCTGTGCCACGGGAAGGTGAGGGCAGGAATGGAGTGAGGTGGAGGATGAATGTGTGGCTGAGGGACTGGTGCAGGGGGCAGGGATTCAGGTTCCTGGACCATTGAGACCTCTTTAGGGGCAGGTGTGATCTGTACACACAAAACGGGTGGCACTTGAATTCCAGGGGGACCAATATCCTGGCGGGAAGGTTGGCTAAGGCTAGTGGGGAGAGTTTAAACTAGATAGGTTGGGGGGAGGGGATCGAGACGAGGTGACTGGGAGCAAGAAAGTTAGCTCGCAAACAGAGAAGTGTTATAGACAGTGCAAGAGGGAGGATGGACGGGGGATAGAGAAGGGGAGAGCTCAGACCAAAGGATTGAGATGTGTTTACTTTAATGCTAGGAGTATAGTGAATAAAGGGGATGAGCTCAGAGCGTGGATCGATGCCTGGAAGTGTGATGTGGTGGCCATTACGGAGACTTGGATGTCTCAGGGACAGGACTGGATACTCCAGGTGCCGGGATTCAGATGTTTCAGGAAGGACAGGGAGAGAGGCAAGAGAGGGGGTGGAGTGGCACTGCTGATCAGGGATAGTGTCACAGCTGTAGAGAAGGTGTATGCTGTGGAGGGATTGTCCACAGAGTCGCTGTGGGTGGAAGTTCGGAGTGGGAAGGGGTCGATCACTTTGCTGGGAGTTTTCTATAGGCCGCCCAATAGTAACAGGGAGGTGGAGGAGCAGATAGGGAAACAGATCCTGGAGAGTTGCAATAATAGCAGAGTTGTTGTGATGGGAGACTTTAATTTCCCAAACATAGATTGGAATATCCCTAGGGTAAGGGGATTGGATGGGGAGGAGTTCGTTAGGTGTGTTCAGGAGGGTTTCCTAACACAGCATGTGGTCAAGCCTACAAGAGGAGAGGCTGTACTTGATCTGATACTGACCAATGAACCTGGACAGGTGTCAGATCTCTCAGTGGGAGAGCATCTTGGGGATAGCGATCATAACTCTATCTCCTTTATGCTTGCATTGGAAAAAGAGAGGATCAGGCAAGCTAGGAAAGCGTTTATATGGAGTAAGGGGAAATATGAAGACATAAGGCAGCAAATTAGAGGAGTAAATTGGAAGGAGGTATTCTCGGGGAAATGGACTGAAGAGAGGTGGCAGTTTTTCAAGGAATGTTTGTCTAGAGTTCTACAGGACAACGTTCCGAGCAGACAGGGAGGAGTTGGTAGGTTAAAGGAACCATGGTGCACGAAAGCTGTGCGGGACCTAGTCGAGAAGAAAAGGAAAGCGTACAAAAGGTTCAGAGAGCTTGGCGAAGATAGGAATCTAGATGAGTATACGGCTTGTAGGAAGGGACTAAAGAAGGAAATTAGGAGAGCCAGAAGGGGTCACGAGAAGGCCTTGGCAGGTAGGATTAAGGAAAACCCTAAGGCGTTCTATAAATATGTGAGGGGTAAAAGGATGAGACGTGAAAGAATAGGGCTTATAAAAGGTGAAGGCGGGAAAGTCTGTACGGAACCAGTAGAAATGGCAGAGGTGCTTAATGAGTATTTTGCCTCGGTTTTCACAGAGGAGAAGGACCTGGGTGGATGTACTGCGGGCTTGCGGTGGACTGAAAAGATTGAATATGTGGACTTTAACAAAGAGGTTGTGCTGGAATCTTTGAATGGCATCAAGATAGATAAGTTGCCAGGTCCGGATGGGATGTACCCCAGGTTACTGTGGGAGGCGAGGGAAGAGATTGCAGAACCTCTGGCGATGATCTTTGCGTCGTCGATGGAGACGGGAGAGGTGCCGGAGGATTGGAGGATTGCGGATGTGGTTCCTATTTTCAAGAAGGGGAATAGGGATAGCCCAGGAAATTACCGACCGGTGAGTCTAACCTCAGTGGTTGGGAAGCTGATGGAGAAGATCCTGAGGGACAAGATTTATGAGCATTTAGAGAGGTTTAGTATGCTCAAGAATACTCCCACAAGCTTTCGGAGCTGCAAGCCCCTTCTTCAGGTGAGTGGGAATTCTGTTCACAAACAGAGCATATAAAGACACAACCTCAATTTGCATGAATAATGGTTGGAATGCGAATACTTACAACTAATCAAGTCTTTAAGAAACAAAACAATGTGAGTGGAGAGAGCATCAAGACAGGCTAAAAAGATGTGTATTGTCTCCAGACAAGACAGCCAGTGAAACTCTGTGGGGGTTACAAATAGTGTGCCATGAACCCAATATCCCGGTTGAGGCCGTCCTCGTGTGTGCGGAACTTGGCTATCAGTTTCTGCTCAGCGACTCTGCGCCGTCGTGTGTCGCGAAGGCCGCCTTGGAGAACGCTTACCCGAATATCAGAGGCCGAATGCCCGTGACCGCTGAAGTGCTTCAGAACACCCTCCATGCTCTCATCCCACGTACTCCACGCGTTGGAGATCTCTACTGCCTCCCGAAGATACACAAGGCAAACACACCCGGCCGTCCCATCGTATTGGGCAATGGGACCCTGTGCGAGAACCTCTCCGGCTATGTCGAGGGCATCCTGAAACCCATTGTACAAAGAACCCCCAGCTTTTGTCGCGACACTACTGACTTCCTACAGAAACTCAGCACACATGGAGCAGTTGAACCAGGAGCGCTCCTCGTCACAATGGATGTCTCGGCACTCTACACCAGCATCCCCCATGATGATGGCATTGCTGCAACGGCCTCAGTGCTCAGCGCCAACAACTGCCAATCATCAGATGCAATTTTACATCTCATCCGCTTCATCCTGGACCACAATATCTTCACCTTCAACAACCAGTCCTTCATCCAGACACACGGAACAGCCATGGGGACCAAATTCGCACCTCAATATACCAACATCTTCATGCACAGGTTCGAACAAGACTTCTTCACCGCACGGGACCTTCAACCGATGCTATACACTAGATACATCGATGACATTTTCTTCCTTTGGACTCATGGTGAACAATCACTGAAACAACTCTATGATGACATCAACAAGTTCCATCCCACCATCAGACTCACCATAGACTACTCTCCGGAATCGGTTGCATTCTTGGACACACGCATCTCCACTAAGGACGGTCACCTCAGCACCTCACTGTACCGCAAGCCCACGGATAACCTCACGATGCTCCACTTCTCCAGCTTCCACCCTAAACACGTTAAAGAAGCCATCCCCTACGGACAAGCCCTCCGTATACACAGGATCTGCTCGGATGAGGAGGATCGCAACAGACACCTCCAGACGCTGAAAGATGCCCTCATAAGAACAGGATATGGCGCTCGACTCATCGATCGACAGTTCCGACGCGCCACAGTGAAAAACTGCACCGACCTCCTCAGAAGACAAACACGGGACACGGTGGACAGAGTACCCTTCGTTGTCCAGTACTTCCCCGGAGCGGAGAAGCTACGGCATCTCCTCCGGAGCCTTCAACATGTCATTGATGAAGACGAACATCTCGTCAAGGCCATCCCCACACCCCCACTTCTTGCCTTCAAACAACCGCACAACCTCAAACAGACCATTGTCCGCAACAAACTACCCAGCCTTCAGGAGAACAGTGACCATGACACCACACAACCCTGCCACAGCAACCTCTGCAAGACGTGCCGGATCATCGACACAGATGCCATCATCTCACGTGAGAACACCATCCACCAGGTACACGGTACATACACTTGCAACTCGGCCAACGTTGTCTACCTGATACGCTGCAAGAAAGGATGTCCCGAGGCATGGTACATTGGGGAAACTATGCAGACGCTGCGACAACGGATGAATGAACACCGCTCGACAATCACCAGGCAAGACTGTTCTCTTCCTGTTGGGGAGCACTTCAGCGGTCACAGGCATTCGGCCTCTGATATTCGGGTAAGCGTTCTCCAAGGCGGCCTTCGCGACACACGACAGCGCAGAGTTGCTGAGCAGAAACTGATAGCCAAGTTCCGCACACACGAGGACGGCCTCAACCGGGATATTGGGTTCATGTCACACTATTTGTAACCCCCACAGAGTTTCACTGGCTGTCTTGTCTGGAGACAATACACATCTTTTTAGCCTGTCTTGATGCTCTCTCCACTCACATTGTTTTGTTTCTTAAAGACTTGATTAGTTGTAAGTATTCGCATTCCAACCATTATTCATGTAAATTGAGGTTGTGTCTTTATAAGCTCTGCTGTGAACAGAATTCCCACTCACCTGAAGAAGGGGCTTGCAGCTCCGAAAGCTTGTGTGGCTTTTGCTACCAAATAAACCTGTTGGACTTTAACCTGGTATTGTTAAACTTCTTACTGTGTTTACCCCAGTCCAACGCCGGCATCTCCACATCAAGAATACTCAGCATGGCTTTGTCAAAGGCAGATCGTGCCTTACGAGCCTGGTGGAGTTCTTCGAAAATGTGACTAAACACATTGACGAAGGGAAAGCGGTAGATGTGGTTTATATGGACTTTAGCAAGGCGTTCGATAAGGTCCCCCATACAAGGCTTCTATAAAAAGTGAGAGGACATGGGATCCAAGGGGCTGCTGTCCTGTGGATCCAGAACTGGCTTGCCCAAAGGAGGCAGAGAGTGGGTATAGATGGGTCTTTTTCTAATTGGAGGTCGGTCACCAGTGGTGTGCCCCAGGGATCTGTTCTGGGACCCTTGCTGTTTGTCATTTTCATGAATGACCTGAATGAGGAAGTGGAGGGATGGGTTGGTAAGTTTGCCGACGACACGAAGGTTGGTGGGGTTGTAGATAGTCTGGAGGGATGTCAGAAGTTACAGAGGGACATAGATAGGATGCAAGACTGGGCGGAGAAGTGGCAGATGGACTTCAACCCAGATAAATGCATAGTGGTCCATTTTGGCAGGTCAAATGGGATGAAGGAGTACAATATAAAGGGAAAGACTCTTAGTACGGTAGAGGATCAGAAGGATCTTGGGGTCTGGGTCCATAGGACTCTAAAATCGGCCCTGCAGGTGGAGGAGGTGGTTAAGAAGGCGTATGGTGTGCTGGCCTTTATCAATCGAGGGATTGAGTTTAGGAGTCCGGGGATAATGATGCAGCTATATAAGACCCTCGTCAGACCCCACTTGGAGTACTGTGCTCAGTTCTGGTCGCCTCATTACAGGAAGGATGTGGAAAAGATTGAAAGGGTGCAGAGGAGATTTACAAGGATGTTGCCTGGATTGAGTGGCATGCCTTATGAGGATAGGCTGAGGGAGCTTGGTCTTTTCTCCTTGGAGAGACGTAGGATGGGAGGAGACCTAATAGAGGTATATAAGACGTTGAGAGGCATAGGTCGGGTGGACTCTCAGAGGCTTTTTCCCAGGGTGGAAATGGCTGCTACGAGAGGACACAGGTTTAAGGTGCTGGGGGGTAGGTACAGGGGAGATGTTAGGGGGAAGTTTTTCACACAGAGGGTGGTGGGCGAGTGGAACCGGCTGCCGTCAGTGGTGGTGGAGGCAAACTCAATAGGGTCTTTTAAGAGACTCCTGAATGAGTACATGGGACTGAATAGGATGGAGGGTTATAGGTAGGTCTAGAAGGTAGAGATATGTTTGGCACAACTTGTGGAGCCGAAGGGCCTGTTTTGTGCTGTCGGTTTTCTATGTTTCTATGTTTCTATGATTCTGCAATCAGTGTGGGAGATTTCCATGCCGGATCAAAGATTTGGAATGGGAATCACTCCAACAAAAGAGGGTCAAAATCTTCCATAGGATATGGAATGGACTGTTGGGAATGGATAGAAACAAGTACCTGGTGTCTCCCCCCCGCTGCCCCTCGCCCCAACCCCCTCGGTAATGACAAAACACAAGGTCACCATCCACACAAACTACAAAGAGCATTTGTTTCCAAGACAACGTATCAACAATCTGTCTTCCCAAAGACAATCCCACACTGGAACAATACAAGATAAAGGCAAAATACTGCGGAGGCCGGAATCGGACACACAAACCAAAAATACTGGAAAATCTCAGCAGGTCCGGCAGAGACAGGGCAATGGAGGGAGAGAGGGGGCAAGGGAGGGAGAGAGGGGGCAAGGGAGGGAGAGAGGGGGCGAGGGAGGGAGAGAGGGGGCGAGGGAGGGAGAGAGGGGGCGAGGGAGGGAGAGGGGGGGCGAGGGAGGGAGACAGAGGGCGAGGGAGGGAGAGATGGGGTGTGAGAGGGAGAGGCGGAGTGAGGGAGGGGGAGTGAGACGGGGCAAGGGAGGGAGAGAGAGAGAGAGCGGGGTGAGGGAGGCGGGGAGAGAGGGGGCAGGGATGGTGGGGGGGGGTGGTGGAGGGGTGGGTGGTGGAGGGGGGCGGGGTTGGTTGGTGGGGGGGTGGGGGGGTGGGGGGTTGTGGAGGGGGGTTGTGGTGGATTGGGGGGGGTGGGGCGGTGGTGGAGGGGGGGGGGGGTGGGGGGGGGGGGGTGAGGTGGCCGGGGTTGGTTGGTGGGGGGGTGGGGGGTTGTGGAGGGGGGTTGTGGTGGATTGGGGGGGTGGGGGGTGGGGGTGAGGTGGCCGGGGTCCTCTCCGTCTATGGAGAGACAGAAGAGAGCGAAGGTTTTGAGTCAGGATGAGCCTTTGTCAGAGCCATGATGGAATATTTGCCAATTGGAAATAGTCACTGTCCCAATATTGGGAATCCTCACAGTCTGTGATGAGATTATTTCCATTATCAGGACGATGATCTCGGCAGTTTGTGTATGGTTTTAGGAACCCTCCCAGTGTGAATGTTGCCACAATGTGGATCTGAGTCTGTGATATCGACACGGCGACAACAGAAACTGAAGCACAAGTTGAAAGCATTTTTGGTCATTTTAAATTTTGTGTTGAAAGAAGTTGCTTCCCATTCGCCTGGGAGAAAGTGGCTGAACTACAGTTGAGGAGTTTGTAGATGTCTGGGGAAGCTCTGGACCCTGAGGGCCCAGCCTCACCCTGGCCTGGCCTGTCTGGGATGTCCGGCTGGCTGGGCTGTCTGGCCTGTCTGGACTGTCTGAGCTGGCTGGGCTGGCTGGGCTGTCTGGGCTAACTGGCTTGTCTGGGCTGTCTGGGCTGTCTGAGCTGGCTGGGCTGTCTGGGCTAACTGGCTTGTCTGGGCTGTCTGGGCTGGCTGGGCTGGCTGTGCTGTCTGGGTTGTCTGGGCTGACTGGCCTGTCGTGACTGTCTGGCCTGTCTGGCCTGACTGGGCTGTCTGGGCTGTCTGTGCTGTCTGGGCTGTCTGGGCTGTCTGAGCTGTCGGGCAGTAGCAAGGGCACGGACAGGGTGCCAGGAGTCGGAGTCGGCACATCATCAAACTGAGAGGATTCATTGCGCTTCTATTCAGTGAGCGAGAGGGAGGTGTGTGTGAGCGAGCAGGAGGTGTGAGCGGGAGGTGTGTGTGAGCGAGCAGGAGGTGTGAGCGGGAGGTGTGTGTGAGCGGGAGGTGTGTGTGAGCGAGCAGGAGGTGTGAGTGGGAGGTGTGTGTGAGCGGGAGGTGTGTGTGAGCGAGCAGGAGGTGTGAGCGGGAGGTGTGTGTGAGTGGGAGGTGTGTGTGAGAGGGAGGTGTGTGTGAGCGGGAGGTGTGTGTGAGCGGGAGGTGTGTGTGAGCGGGAGGTGTGTGTGAGAGGGAGGTGTGTGTGAGCGGGAGGTGTGTGTGAGCGAGCAGGAGGTGTGAGCGGGAGGTGTGTGTGAGAGGGAGGTGTGTGTGAGCGGGAGGTGTGAGGGGGAGGTGTGTGTGAGAGGGAGGTGTGTGTGAGCGGGAGGTGTGAGCGGGAGGTGTGTGTGAGCGGGAGGTGTGAGCGAGCAGGAGGTGTGTGTGTGCGGGAGGTGTGTGTGTGCGGGAGGTGTGTGTGTGCGGGAGGTGTGTGTGTGCGGGAGGTGTGTGTGTGTGGGAGGTGTGTGTGAGCGGGAGGTATGTGTGAACGGGAGGTGTGTGTGAGCGGGAGGTGTGTGTGAGAGGGAGGTGTGTGTGAATGGGAGGTGTGTGTGAGCGGGAGGTGTGAGCGAGCAGGAGGTGTGTGGGAGAGGGAGGTGTGAGCGAGCAGGAGGTGTGTGTGAGCGGGATGTGTGTGTGAGCAGGAGTTGTGTGTGTGTGTGAGCGGGAGGTGTGAGCGAGCAGGAGGTGTGTGTGAGAGGGAGGTGTGAGCGAGCAGGAGGTGTGTGTGAGCGGGAGGTGTGTGTGAGCGGGATGTGTGTGTGAGCAGGAGTTGTGTGTGTGTGTGTGTGAGCTGGAGGTGTGTGTGTGAGCAGGAGGTGTGTGTGTGAGCGGGAGGTGTGTGTGAGCTGGGGTGTGTGTGACCAGGAGGTGTGTGAGAGAGGGAGGTGTGAGCGAGCAGGAGGTGTGTGTGTGAGCGGGAGGTGTGTGTGTGAGCGGGTGGTGTGTGTGAGCGGGAGGTGTGTGTGAGCGGGAGGTGTGTGGGAGCGGGAGGTGTGTGTGAGCGGGAGGTGTGTGTGTGAGCGGGTGGTGTGTGTGAGCGGGAGGTGTGTGTGTGAGCGGGAGGTGTGTGTGAGCGGGAGGTGTGTGTGAGCGGGAGGTGTGTGAGAGCGGGAGGAGTGTGTGAGAGGGAGGTGTGAGCGAGCAGGAGGTGTGTGTGTGAGCGGGAGGTGTCTGTGAGCGGGAGGTGTGTGTGAGCAGGAGGTGTGTATGTGAACGGGAGGTGTGTGTGAGCGGGAGGTGTGTGTGAGCGGGAGGTGTGTGAGAGAGGGAGGTGTGAGCGAGCAGGAGGTGTGTGTGAGCAGGAGGTGTGTGTGAGCGGGAGGTGTGTGTGAGCGGGAGGTGTGAGTGAGAGGACGGTGTGTGTGAGAGGGAGGTGTGTGTGAGAGGGCGGTGTGTGAGCAGCAGTTGTGTGTGTGCGGGAGGTGTGTGTGAGCGGGAGGTGTGTGTGAGCGGGAGGTGTGTGTGTGAGAGGAAGGTGTGTGTGAGCGAGAGGTGTGAGTGTGCGGGAGGTGTGTGTGAGCGGGAGGTGTGTGTGAGCGGGAGGTGTGTGTGAGCGAGAGATGTGTGTGAGCAGGAGGTGTGTGTGAGCGGGAGGTGTGTGTGTGAGCGGGAGGTGTGTGTGAGCGAGAGGTGTGAGTGTGCGGGAGGTGTGTGTGAGCGGGAGGTGTGTGTGAGTGGGAGGTGTGTGTGAGCGAGAGGTGTGTGTGAGCGGGAGGTGTGTGTGAGTGGGAGGTGTGTGTGTGCGGGAGGTGTGTGTGAGCGGGAGGTGTGTGTGAGCGGGAGGTGTGTGTGAGCGGAAGGTGTGAGCGAGCAGGAGGTGTGTGTGAGCGGGAGGTGTGTGTGAGCGGGAGGTGTGTGTGAGCGGGACGTGTGTGTGAGCAGGAGGTGTGTGTGAGCGGGAGGTGTGTGTGAGCAGGAGGGGTGTGTGAGCGGGTGGCGTGTGTGAGCGGGAGGTGTGTGTGAGCGGGAGGTGTGTGTGAGCGGGAGGTGTGTGTGAGCGGGCAGTGTGTGTGAGAGGGCGGTGTGTGTGAGCGGGAGGTGTGTGTGAGCAGGAGGTGTGTGTGAGCAGGAGGTGTGTGTGAGTGGGAGGTGTGTGAGAGCGAGAGGTGTGTGTGTGCGGGAGGTGTGTGTGAGCGGGGGATGTGTGTGGGCGGGAGGTGTGTGTGAGCGGGAGGTGTGTGTGAGCGGGAGGTGTGTGTGTGAGAGGAAGGTGTGTGTGAGCGAGAGGTGTGAGTGTGCGGGAGGTGTGTGTGAGCGGGAGGTGTGTGTGAGCGGGAGGTGTGTGTGACCGGGAGATGTGTGTGAGCAGGAGGTGTGTGTGAGCGGGAGGTGTGTGTGTGAGCGGGAGGTGTGTGTGAGCGAGAGGTGTGAGTGTGCGGGAGGTGTGTGTGAGCGGGAGGTGTGTGTGAGTGGGAGGTGTGTGTGAGCGAGAGGTGTGAGTGTGCGGGAGGTGTGTGTGAGCGGGAGGTGTGTGTGAGCGGGAGGTGTGTGTGAGCGGAATGTGTGAGCGAGCAGGAGGCGTGTGTGAGCGGGAGGTGTGTGTGAGCGGGGGGTGTGTGTGAGCGGGAGCTGTGTGTGAGCGGGAGGTGTGAGTGAGCGGGAGGTGTGTGTGAGCAGGAGGTGTGTGTGAGCGGGAGGTGTGTGTGAGCAGGAGGGGTGTGTGAGCGGGAGGAGTGTGTGAGAGGGAGGTGTGAGCGAGCAGGAGGTGTGTGTGTGAGCGGGAGGTGTGTGTGAGCGGGAGGTGTGTGTGTGAGAGGAAGGTGTGTGTGAGCGAGAGGTGTGAGTGTGCGGGAGGTGTGTGTGAGCGGGAGGTGTGTGTGAGCGGGAGGTGTGTGTGAGCGGGAGATGTGTGTGAGCAGGAGGTGTGTGTGAGCGGGAGGTGTGTGTGTGAGCGGGAGGTGTGTGTGAGCGAGAGGTGTGAGTGTGCGGGAGGTGTGTGTGAGCAGGAGGTGTGTGTGAGTGGGAGGTGTGTGTGAGCGAGAGGTGTGTGTGAGCGGGAGGTGTGTGTGAGTGCGAGGTGTGTGTGTGCGGGAGGTGTGTGTGAGCGGGAGGTGTGTGTGAGCGGGAGGTGTGTGTGAGCGGGAGGTGTGTGTGAGCGGAAGGTGTGAGCGAGCAGGAGGTGTGTGTGAGCGGGAGGTGTGTGTGAGCGGGAGGTGTGTGTGAGCGGCACGTGTGTGTGAGCAGGAGGTGTGTGTGAGCGGGAGGTGTGTGTGAGCAGGAGGGGTGTGTGAGCGGGTGGCGTGTGTGAGTGGGAGGTGTGTGTGAGCGGGAGGTGTGTGTGAGCGGGAGGTGTGTGTGAGCGGGCAGTGTGTGTGAGAGGGCGGTGTGTGTGAGCGGGAGGTGTGTGTGAGCAGGAGGTGTGTGTGAGCAGGAGGTGTGTGTGAGCGGGAGGTGTGTGAGAGCGAGAGGTGTGTGTGTGCGGGAGGGGTGTGTGAGCAGGGGATGTGTGTGGGCGGGAGGTGTGTGTGAGCGGGAGGTGTGTGTGAGCGGGAGGTGTGTGTGTGAGAGGAAGGTGTGTGTGAGCGAGAGGTGTGAGTGTGCGGGAGGTGTGTGTGAGCGGGAGGTGTGTGTGAGCGGGAGGTGTGTGTGACCGGGAGATGTGTGTGAGCAGGAGGTGTGTGTGAGCGGGAGGTGTGTGTGTGAGCGGGAGGTGTGTGTGAGCGAGAGGTGTGAGTGTGCGGGAGGTGTGTGTGAGCGGGAGGTGTGTGTGAGTGGGAGGTGTGTGTGAGCGAGAGGTGTGAGTGTGCGGGAGGTGTGTGTGAGCGGGAGGTGTGTGTGAGCGGGAGGTGTGTGTGAGCGGAATGTGTGAGCGAGCAGGAGGCGTGTGTGAGCGGGAGGTGTGTGTGTGCGGGGGGTGTGTGTGAGCGGGAGCTGTGTGTGAGCGGGAGGTGTGAGTGAGCGGGAGGTGTGTGTGAGCAGGAGGTGTGTGTGAGCGGGAGGTGTGTGTGAGCAGGAGGGGTGTGTGAGCGGGTGGCGTGTGTGAGCGGGAGGTGTGTGTGAGCGGGAGGTGTGTGTGAGCGGGAGGTGTGTGTGAGCAGGAGGTGTGTGTGAGCGGGAGGTGTGTGTGAGCGGGCGGTGTGTGTGAGAGGGAGGTGTGTGTGAGCGGGCGGTGTGTGTGAGCGGGAGGTGTGTGTGAGCAGGAGGTGTGTGTGAGCAGGAGGTGTGTGTGAGCGGGAGGTGTGTGAGAGCGAGAGGTGTGTGTGTGCGGGAGGTGTGTGTGAGCGGGGGATGTGTGTGGGCGGGAGGTGTGTGTGAGCGGGAGGTGTGTGTGAGCGGGAGGTGTGTGTGTGAGCGGGAGGTGTGTGTGAGCAGGAGGTGTGTGTGACCAGGTGGTGTGAGCGAGCAGGAGGTGTGTGTGAGAGGGAGGTGTGTGTGAGCGGGAGGTGTGTGTGTGAGAGGAAGGTGTGTGTGAGCGAGAGGTGTGAGTGTGCGGGAGGTGTGTGTGAGCGGGAGGTGTGTGTGAGCGGGAGATGTGTGTGAGCAGGAGGTGTGTGTGAGCGGGAGGTGTGTGTGTGAGCGGGAGGTGTGTGTGAGCGAGAGGTGTGAGTGTGCGGGAGGTGTGTGTGAGCGGGAGGTGTGTGTGAGCGGGAGGTGTGTGTGAGCGGAAGGTGTGAGCGAGCAGGAGGTGTGTGTGAGCGGGAGGTGTGTGTGAGCGGGAGGTGTGTGTGAGCGGGACGTGTGTGTGAGCAGGAGGTGTGTGTGAGCGGGAGGTGTGTGTGAGCAGGAGGGGTGTGTGAGCGGGTGGCGTGTGTGAGCGGGAGGTGTGTGTGAGCGGGAGGTGTGTGTGAGCGGGAGGTGTGTGTGAGCGGGCAGTGTGTGTGAGAGGGCGGTGTGTGTGAGCGGGAGGTGTGTGTGAGCAGGAGGTGTGTGTGAGCAGGAGGTGTGTGTGAGTGGGAGGTGTGTGAGAGCGAGAGGTGTGTGTGTGCGGGAGGTGTGTGTGAGCGGGGGATGTGTGTGGGCGGGAGGTGTGTGTGAGCGGGAGGTGTGTGTGAGCGGGAGGTGTGTGTGTGAGAGGAAGGTGTGTGTGAGCGAGAGGTGTGAGTGTGCGGGAGGTGTGTGTGAGCGGGAGGTGTGTGTGAGCGGGAGGTGTGTGTGACCGGGAGATGTGTGTGAGCAGGAGGTGTGTGTGAGCGGGAGGTGTGTGTGTGAGCGGGAGGTGTGTGTGAGCGAGAGGTGTGAGTGTGTGGGAGGTGTGTGTGAGCGGGAGGTGTGTGTGAGTGGGAGGTGTGTGTGAGCGAGAGGTGTGAGTGTGCGGGAGGTGTGTGTGAGCGGGAGGTGTGTGTGAGCGGGAGGTGTGTGTGAGCGGAATGTGTGAGCGAGCAGGAGGCGTGTGTGAGCGGGAGGTGTGTGTGAGCGGGGGGTGTGTGTGAGCGGGAGCTGTGTGTGAGCGGGAGGTGTGAGTGAGCGGGAGGTGTGTGTGAGCAGGAGGTGTGTGTGAGCGGGAGGTGTGTGTGAGCAGGAGGGGTGTGTGAGCGGGAGGAGTGTGTGAGAGGGAGGTGTGAGCGAGCAGGAGGTGTGTGTGTGAGCGGGAGGTGTGTGTGAGCGGGAGGTGTGTGTGTGAGAGGAAGGTGTGTGTGAGCGAGAGGTGTGAGTGTGCGGGAGGTGTGTGTGAGCGGGAGGTGTGTGTGAGCGGGAGGTGTGTGTGAGCGGGAGATGTGTGTGAGCAGGAGGTGTGTGTGAGCGGGAGGTGTGTGTGTGAGCGGGAGGTGTGTGTGAGCGAGAGGTGTGAGTGTGCGGGAGGTGTGTGTGAGCAGGAGGTGTGTGTGAGTGGGAGGTGTGTGTGAGCGAGAGGTGTGTGTGAGCGGGAGGTGTGTGTGAGTGCGAGGTGTGTGTGTGCGGGAGGTGTGTGTGAGCGGGAGGTGTGTGTGAGCGGGAGGTGTGTGTGAGCGGGAGGTGTGTGTGAGCGGAAGGTGTGAGCGAGCAGGAGGTGTGTGTGAGCGGGAGGTGTGTGTGAGCGGGAGGTGTGTGTGAGCGGCACGTGTGTGTGAGCAGGAGGTGTGTGTGAGCGGGAGGTGTGTGTGAGCAGGAGGGGTGTGTGAGCGGGTGGCGTGTGTGAGTGGGAGGTGTGTGTGAGCGGGAGGTGTGTGTGAGCGGGAGGTGTGTGTGAGCGGGCAGTGTGTGTGAGAGGGCGGTGTGTGTGAGCGGGAGGTGTGTGTGAGCAGGAGGTGTGTGTGAGCAGGAGGTGTGTGTGAGCGGGAGGTGTGTGAGAGCGAGAGGTGTGTGTGTGCGGGAGGGGTGTGTGAGCGGGGGATGTGTGTGGGCGGGAGGTGTGTGTGAGCGGGAGGTGTGTGTGAGCGGGAGGTGTGTGTGTGAGAGGAAGGTGTGTGTGAGCGAGAGGTGTGAGTGTGCGGGAGGTGTGTGTGAGCGGGAGGTGTGTGTGAGCGGGAGGTGTGTGTGACCGGGAGATGTGTGTGAGCAGGAGGTGTGTGTGAGCGGGAGGTGTGTGTGTGAGCGGGAGGTGTGTGTGAGCGAGAGGTGTGAGTGTGCGGGAGGTGTGTGTGAGCGGGAGGTGTGTGTGAGTGGGAGGTGTGTGTGAGCGAGAGGTGTGAGTGTGCGGGAGGTGTGTGTGAGCGGGAGGTGTGTGTGAGCGGGAGGTGTGTGTGAGCGGAATGTGTGAGCGAGCAGGAGGCGTGTGTGAGCGGGAGGTGTGTGTGTGCGGGGGGTGTGTGTGAGCGGGAGCTGTGTGTGAGCGGGAGGTGTGTGTGAGCGGGAGGTGTGTGTGACCGGGAGATGTGTGTGAGCAGGAGGTGTGTGTGAGCGGGAGGTGTGTGTGTGAGCGGGAGGTGTGTGTGAGCGAGAGGTGTGAGTGTGCGGGAGGTGTGTGTGAGCGGGAGGTGTGTGTGAGTGGGAGGTGTGTGTGAGCGAGAGGTGTGAGTGTGCGGGAGGTGTGTGTGAGCGGGAGGTGTGTGTGAGCGGGAGGTGTGTGTGAGCGGAATGTGTGAGCGAGCAGGAGGCGTGTGTGAGCGGGAGGTGTGTGTGTGCGGGGGGTGTGTGTGAGCGGGAGCTGTGTGTGAGCGGGAGGTGTGAGTGAGCGGGAGGTGTGTGTGAGCAGGAGGTGTGTGTGAGCGGGAGGTGTGTGTGAGCAGGAGGGGTGTGTGAGCGGGTGGCGTGTGTGAGCGGGAGGTGTGTGTGAGCGGGAGGTGTGTGTGAGCGGGAGGTGTGTGTGAGCAGGAGGTGTGTGTGAGCGGGAGGTGTGTGTGAGCGGGCGGTGTGTGTGAGAGGGAGGTGTGTGTGAGCGGGCGGTGTGTGTGAGCGGGAGGTGTGTGTGAGCAGGAGGTGTGTGTGAGCAGGAGGTGTGTGTGAGCGGGAGGTGTGTGAGAGCGAGAGGTGTGTGTGTGCGGGAGGTGTGTGTGAGCGGGGGATGTGTGTGGGCGGGAGGTGTGTGTGAGCGGGAGGTGTGTGTGAGCGGGAGGTGTGTGTGTGAGCGGGAGGTGTGTGTGAGCAGGAGGTGTGTGACCAGGTGGTGTGAGCGAGCAGGAGGTGTGTGTGAGAGGGAGGTGTGTGTGAGCGGGAGGTGTGTGTGTGAGAGGAAGGTGTGTGTGAGCGAGAGGTGTGAGTGTGCGGGAGGTGTGTGTGAGTGGGAGGTGTGTGTGAGCGGGAGGTGTGTGTGAGCGGGAGATGTGTGTGAGCAGGAGGTGTGTGTGAGCGGGAGGTGTGTGTGTGAGCGGGAGGTGTGTGTGAGCGAGAGGTGTGAGTGTGCGGGAGGTGTGTGTGAGCAGGAGGTGTGTGTGAGTGGGAGGTGTGTGTGAGCGAGAGGTGTGTGTGAGCGGGAGGTGTGTGTGAGTGCGAGGTGTGTGTGTGCGGGAGGTGTGTGTGAGCGGGAGGTGTGTGTGAGCGGGAGGTGTGTGTGAGCGGGAGGTGTGTGTGAGCGGAAGGTGTGAGCGAGCAGGAGGTGTGTGTGAGCGGGAGGTGTGTGTGAGCGGGAGGTGTGTGTGAGCGGCACGTGTGTGTGAGCAGGAGGTGTGTGTGAGCGGGAGGTGTGTGTGAGCGGGAGGTGTGTGTGAGCAGGAGGGGTGTGTGAGCGGGTGGCGTGTGTGAGTGGGAGGTGTGTGTGAGCGGGAGGTGTGTGTGAGCGGGAGGTGTGTGTGAGCGGGCAGTGTGTGTGAGAGGGCGGTGTGTGTGAGCGGGAGGTGTGTGTGAGCAGGAGGTGTGTGTGAGCAGGAGGTGTGTGTGAGCGGGAGGTGTGTGAGAGCGAGAGGTGTGTGTGTGCGGGAGGGGTGTGTGAGCGGGGGATGTGTGTGGGCGGGAGGTGTGTGTGAGCGGGAGGTGTGTGTGAGCGGGAGGTGTGTGT
Organism: Mustelus asterias; assembly: GCF_964213995.1. Classification (NCBI taxonomy): domain Eukaryota; kingdom Metazoa; phylum Chordata; class Chondrichthyes; order Carcharhiniformes; family Triakidae; genus Mustelus; species Mustelus asterias. The sequence continues at coordinate 47,221,940 of NC_135825.1, read as the reverse complement.
GTGAGAGGAAGGTGTGTGTGAGCGAGAGGTGTGAGTGTGCGGGAGGTGTGTGTGAGCGGGAGGTGTGTGTGAGCGGGAGGTGTGTGTGACCGGGAGATGTGTGTGAGCAGGAGGTGTGTGTGAGCGGGAGGTGTGTGTGTGAGCGGGAGGTGTGTGTGAGCGAGAGGTGTGAGTGTGCGGGAGGTGTGTGTGAGCGGGAGGTGTGTGTGAGTGGGAGGTGTGTGTGAGCGAGAGGTGTGAGTGTGCGGGAGGTGTGTGTGAGCGAGAGGTGTGTGTGAGCGGGAGGTGTGTGTGAGCGGAATGTGTGAGCGAGCAGGAGGCGTGTGTGAGCGGGAGGTGTGTGTGTGCGGGGGGTGTGTGTGAGCGGGAGCTGTGTGTGAGCGGGAGGTGTGAGTGAGCGGGAGGTGTGTGTGAGCAGGAGGTGTGTGTGAGCGGGAGGTGTGTGTGAGCAGGAGGGGTGTGTGAGCGGGTGGCGTGTGTGAGCGGGAGGTGTGTGTGAGCGGGAGGTGTGTGTGAGCGGGAGGTGTGTGTGAGCAGGAGGTGTGTGTGAGCGGGAGGTGTGTGTGAGCGGGCGGTGTGTGTGAGAGGGAGGTGTGTGTGAGCGGGCGGTGTGTGTGAGCGGGAGGTGTGTGTGAGCAGGAGGTGTGTGTGAGCAGGAGGTGTGTGTGAGCGGGAGGTGTGTGAGAGCGAGAGGTGTGTGTGTGCGGGAGGTGTGTGTGAGCGGGGGATGTGTGTGGGCGGGAGGTGTGTGTGAGCGGGAGGTGTGTGTGAGCGGGAGGTGTGTGTGTGAGCGGGAGGTGTGTGTGAGCAGGAGGTGTGTGTGACCAGGTGGTGTGAGCGAGCAGGAGGTGTGTGTGAGAGGGAGGTGTGTGCAAGAGGGAGGTGTGTGTGAGCGGGAGGTGTGTGTGAGCGGGAGGTGTGTGTGAGCGGGCGGTGTGTGTGAGAGAGAGGTGTGTGTGAGCGGGAGGTGTGTGTGAGTGAGAGGTGTGAGCGGGAGGTGTGTGTGAGCGGGAGGTGTGTGTGAGCGGGAGGTGTGTGTGAGTGAGAGGTGTGAGCGGGAGGTGTGTGTGTGCGGGAGGTGCGTGTTAGCGGGTGGTGTGTGTGAGCGGGAGGTGTTTGTGTGCGCGGGAGGTGTCTGTGAGCGGAAGGTGTGTGTGAGAGGGAGGTGTGTGTGAGCGGGAGGTGTGTTTGCGTGTGAGCGGGAGGTGTGTGTGTGAGCGGGCGGTGTGTGTGTGAGCGGGTGGTGTGTGTGAGTGTGAGGTGTGACCGGGAGGTGTGTGTGTGTGGGAGGTGTGTGTGAGCAGGAGGTGTATGTGAGCGGCATGTGTGTGTGAGCAGGAGTTGTGTGTGTGTGTGAGAGGGAGGTGTGTGTGAGCAGGAGGTGTGTGTGTGAGCGGGAGGTGTGAGTGTGCGGGAGGTGTGTGTGTGCGGGAGGTGTGTGTGAGCGGGAGGTGTGTGTGTGCGGGAGGTGTGTCTGAGCGGGAGGTGTGTGTGAGCGGGAGGTGTGTGTGTGCGGGAGGTTTGTGTGAGCGGGAGGTGTGTGTGAGCGGGAGGTGTGTGTGAGCGGGAGGTGTGTGTGAGAGGGAGGTGTGTGTGAGCGGGAGGTGTGTGTGAGCGGGAGGTGTGTGTGAGCGGGAGGTGTGTGTGAGTGGGAGGTGCGTGTGAGTGGGAGGTGTGTGTGAGCGGGAGGTATGTGTGTGAGAGGAAGGTGTGTGTGAGCGGGAGGTGTGTGTGTGCGGGAGGTGTGTGTGAGCAGGAGGTGTGTTTGAGGGGGAGGTGTCTGTGAGTGGAGGTGTGATCGGGAGGTGTGTGTGTGAGCGTGAGGTGTGTGTGAGCGGGAGGTGTGTGTGAGCAGGAGGTGTGTGAGAGCGGGAGGAGTGTGTGAGAGGGAGGTGTGAGCGAGCAGGAGGTGTGTGTGTGAGCAGGAGGTGTCAGTGAGCGGGATGTGTGTGTGAGCGGGATGTGTGTGTGAGCGGGAGGTGTGTGTGAGCAGGAGGTGTGTGTGTGAACGGGAGGTGTGTGTGAGCGGGATGTGTGTGTGTGCGGGAGGTGTATGAGTGAGCAGGAGGTGTGTGTGTGAACGGGAGGTGTGTGTGAGCTGGAGGTGTGTGTGAGCGGGAGGTGTGTGAGAGAGGGAGGTGTGAGCGAGCAGGAGGCATGTGTGAGAGGGAGGTGTGAGTGAGCAGGAGGTGTGTGTGAGCGGGAGGTGTGTGTGAGCGGGAGGTGTGTGTGAGCGGGAGGTGTGTGTGAGAGGGCGGTGTGTGTGAGAGGGAGGTGTGTGTGAGAGGGCGGTGTGTGAGCAGCAGTTGTGTGTGTGCGGGAGGTGTGTGTGAGCGGGAGGTGTGTGTGTGAGAGGAAGGTGTGTGTGAGCGACTGGTGTGAGTGTGCGGGAGGTGTGTGTGAGCGGGAGGTGTGTGTGAGCGGGAGGTGTGTGTGAGCGGGAGATGTGTGAGAGCAGGAGGTGTGTGTGAGCGGGAGGTGTGTGTGTGAGCGGGAGGTGCGTGTGAGTGGGAGGGGTGTGTGATAGGGAGGTATTTGTGTGAGAGGAAGGTGTGTGTGAGCGGGAGGTGTGTGTGTGCGGGAGGTGTGTGTGAGCAGGAGGTGTGTTTGAGGGGGAGGTGTCTGTGAGTGGAGGTGTGAGCGGGAGGTGTGTGTGTGAGCGGGAGGTGTGTGTGAGCGGGTGGTGTGTGTGAGCAGGAGGTGTGTGAGAGCGGGAGGAGTGTGTGAGCGGCATGTATGTGTGTGAGCAGGAGTTGTGTGTGTGTGTGTGTGGGAGGTGTGTGTGTGCAGGAGGTGTGTGTGAGCGGCATGTGTGTGTGAGCAGGAGTTGTGTGTGTGTGTGAGAGGGAGGTGTGTGTGAGCAGGAGGTGTGTGTGTGAGCGGGAGGTGTGAGTGTGCGGGAGGTGTGTGTGTGCGGGAGGTGTGTGTGAGCGGGAGGTGTGTGTGAGCGGGAGGTGTGTGTGTGCGGGAGGTTTGTGTGAGCGGGAGGTGTGTGTGAGCGGGAGGTGTGTGTGAGCGGGAGGTGTGTGTGTGCGGGAGGTGTGTGTGAGTGGGAGGTGTGTGTGATAGGGAGGTATGTGTGTGAGAGGAAGGTATGTGTGAGCGGGAGGTGTGTGTGTGCGGGAGGTGTGTGTGAGCAGGAGGTGTGTTTGAGGGGGAGGTGTCTGTGAGTGGAGGTGTGAGCGGGAGGTGTGTGTGTGAGCGGGAGGTGTGTGTGAGCGGGAGGTGTGTGTGAGCAGGAGGTGTGTGAGAGCGGGAGGAGTGTGTGAGAGGGAGGTGTGAGCGAGCAGGAGGTGTGTGTGTGAGCGGGATGTGTCTGTGAGCGGGATGTGTGTGTGAGCGGGATGTGTGTGTGAGCGGGAGGTGTGTGTGAGCAGGAGGTGTGTATGTGAACGGGAGGTGTGTGTGAGCGGGAGGTGTATGAGTGAGCAGGAGGTGTGTGTGTGAACGGGAGGTGTGTGTGAGCTGTAGGTGTGTGTGAGCGGGAGGTGTGTGAGAGAGGGAGGTGTGAGCGAGCAGGAGGCATGTGTGAGAGGGAGGTGTGAGTGAGCAGGAGGTGTGTGTGAGCGGGAGGTGTGTGTGAGCGGGAGGTGTGTGTGAGCGGGAGGTGTGTGTGAGCGGGAGGTGTGTGTGAGAGGGAGGTGTGTGTGAGAGGGAGGTGTGTGTGAGAGGGCGGTGTGTGAGCAGCAGTTGTGTGTGTGCGGGAGGTGTGTGTGAGCGGGAGGTGTGTGTGAGCGGGAGGTGTGTGTGTGAGAGGAAGGTGTGTGTGAGCGAGAGGTGTGAGTGTGCGGGAGGTGTGTGTGAGCGGGACGTGTGTGTGAGAGGGAGGTGTGTGCGAGAGGGAGGTGTGTGTGAGCGGGAGGTGTGTGTGAGCGGGAGGTGTGTGTGAGAGAGAGGTGTGTGTGAGCGGGTGGTGTGTGTGAGCGGGAGGTATGTGTGAGTGAGAGATGTGAGCGGGAGGTGTGTGTGTGCGGGAGGTGCGTGTTAGCGGGTGGTGTGTGTGAGCGGGAGGTGTTTGTGTGCGCGGGAAGTGTCTGTGAGCAGGAGGTGTGTGTGAGAGGGAGGTGTGTGTGAGCGGGAGGAGTGTTTGCGTGTGAGCGGGAGGTGTGTGTGTGAGCGGGAGGTGTGTGTGTGAGCGGGAGGTGTGTGTGAGTGTGAGGTGTGACCGGGAGGTGTGTGTGTGTGGGAGGTGTGTGTGAGCAGGAGGTGTGTGTGAGCGGCATGTGTGTGTGAGCAGGAGTTGTGTGTGTGTGTGAGAGGGAGGTGTGTGTGAGCAGGAGGTGTGTGTGTGAGCAGGAGGTGTGAGTGTGCGGGAGGTGTGTGTGTGCGGGAGGTGTGTGTGAGCGGGAGGTGTGTGTGAGCGGGAGGTGTGTGTGTGCGGGAGGTGTGTGTGAGCGGGAGGTGTGTGTGAGCGGGAGGTGTGTGTGAGCGGGAGGTGTGTGTGAGAGGGAGGTGTGTGTGAGTGGGAGGTGTGTGTGAGCGGGAGGTGTGTGTGAGCGGGAGGTGTGTGTGAGCGGGAGGTGTGTGTGAGTGGGAGGTGCGTGTGAGTGGGAGGTGTGTGTGAGCGGGAGGTATGTGTGTGAGAGGAAGGTGTGTGTGAGCGGGGGGTGTGTGTGTGCGGGAGGTGTGTGTGAGCAGGAGGTGTGTTTGAGGGGGAGGTGTCTGTGAGTGGGAGGTGTGAGCGGGAGGTGTGTTTGTGCGGGAGGTGTGTGTGAGCAGGAGGTGTGTGTGAGCGGGAGGTGTGTGTGAGAGGGAGGTGTGTGTGAGAGGGAGGTGTGTGTGAGAGGGAGGTGTGTGTGAGCGGGAGGTGTGTGTGAGCGGGTGGTGTTAGCGAGCGGGAGGTGTGTGTGAGCGGGAGGTGTGTGTGAGAGGGAGGTGTGTGTGAGCGGGAGGTGTGAGTGAGCGGGAGGTGTGTGTGAGAGGGAGGTGTGTGTGAGCAGGAGGTTTGTGTGAGCGGGAGGTGTGTGTGAGCGGGAGGTGTGTGTCAGCGGGAGTTGTGTGTGAGCGGGAGGTGTGTGAGAGAGGGAGGTGTGTGTGAGCAGGAGGTTTGTGTGAGCGGGAGGTGTGTGTGAGAGGGAGGTGTGTGTGAGCGGGAGGTGTGTGTGAGTGGGAGGTGAGTGTGAGCAGTAGGTTTGTGTGAGTTGGAGGTGTGTGTGAGAGGGAGGTGTGTGTGAGAGGGAGGTGTGTGAGAGAGGGCGGTGTGTGAGCAGCAGGTGTGTGTGTGCGGGAGGTGTGTGTGAGCGGGATGTGTGTGTGAGCGGGAGGTGTGTGTGAGCGGGAGGTGTGTGTGAGCGAGAGGTGTGTGTGAGCGGGAGGTGTGTGTGAACGGGGGGTCTGTGTGAGCGGGAGGTGTGTGTGAGCGGGAGGTGTGTGTGAGCGGGATGTGTGTGTGAGCGGGAGGTGTGTGTGAGCAGGAGGTGTGTGTGAGCAGGAGGTTTATGTGAGTTGGAGGTGTGTGTGAGCGGGAGGTGTGTGTGAGCAGGAGGTTTATGTGAGTTGGAGGTGTGTGTGAGCAGGAGGTGTCTGTGAGCAGGATGTGAGTGTGCGCGGGAGGTGTGTGTGAGCGGGACATGTGTATGTGTGCGGGAGGTGTGTGTGTGTGTGCGGGAGGTGTGTGTGAGCGGGAGGGGTGTGTGAACGGATGGTGTGTGTGAACGGGAGGTGTGTGTGAGCAGGAGGTGTGTGTGAGCGGGAGGTGTGTGTGTGAGCGGGTGGTGTGTGTGAGCGGGAGGCGTGTGTGTGAGCGGGAGGTGAGTGTGAGCAGGAGATGTGTGTGAGCGATGGTGTGTGTGAGCGGGAGATGTGTGTGAGCGGGAGGTGTGTGTGTGCGGGTGGAGTGTGAGTGGGGGGTGTGTGTGAGCGAAGGGTGTGTGTGAGCAGGAGATTTCTGTGAGCTGGACGTGTGTGTGAGTGGGAGGTGTGTGTGAGCGTGAGGTGTGTGTCAGCGGGAGGTGTGAGTGGGAGGTGTGTGTGAGAGGGAAGTGTGTGTGTGAGCGGGAGGTGTGTGTGAGCGGGATGTGTGTGTGTGCATGGGAGGTGTGTGTGAGCGGGAGGTGTGTGTGAGCAGGAGGTGTGTGTGAGCTGGACGTGTGTGTGAGCGGGGGTGTGTGTGTGAGCGGGAGGTGTGTGTGAGTGGGAGGTGTGAGTGAGCAGGAGGTGTGTGTGAGCGGGGGTGTGTGCGTGAGCGGGAGGTATGTGTGAGCGGGAGGTGTGTGTGAGCGGGAGGTGTGTGTGAGCGGGATGTGTGTGTGAGTGGGAGGTGTGTGTGAGCGTGAGGTGTGTGTCAGCGGGAGGTGTGAGCTGGAGGTGTGTGTGAGCATGATGTGTGTGTGAGCGGGATGTGTGTGTGAGAGGGAGGTGCGTGTGTGCGGGATGTGTGTGTGTGAGCGGGAGGTGTGTGTGTGAGCGGGAGGTGTGTGTGAGTGTGAGGTGTGGCCGGGAGGTGTGTGTGTGTGGGAGGTGTGTGTGAGCAGGAGGTGTGTGTGAGCGGCATGTGTGTGTGAGCAGGAGTTGTGTGTGTGTGTGAGGGGGAGGTGTGTGTGAGCAGGAGGTGTGTGTGTGAGCGGGAGGTGTGAGTGTGCGGGAGGTGTGTGTGTGCGGGAGTTGTGTGTGAGCGGGAGGTGTGTGTGAGCGGGAGGTGTGTGTGTGCGGGAGGTTTGTGTGAGCGGGAGGTGTGTGTGAGCGGGAGGTGAGTGTGAGCGGGAGGTGTGTGTGAGAGGGAGGTGTGTGTGAGTGGGAGGTGTGTGTGAGCGGGAGGTGTGTGTGAGCGGGAGGTGTGTGTGAGTGGGAGGTGCGTGTGAGTGGGAGGTGTGTGTGAGCGGGAGGTATGTGTGTGAGAGGAAGGTGTGTGTGAGCGGGAGGTGTGTGTGAGCAGGAGGTGTGTTTGAGGGGGAGGTGTCTGTGAGTGGGAGGTGTGAGCGGTAGGTGTGTGTGTGAGCGGGAGGTGTGTGTGAGCGGGAGGTGTGTGTGAGCGGGAGGTGTGTGAGAGCGGGAGGAGTGTGTGAGAGGGAGGTGTGAGCGAGCAGGAGGTGTGTGTGTGAGCGGGAGGTGTCTGTGAGCGGGATGTGTGTGTGAGCGGGATGTGTGTGTGAGCGGGAGGTGTGTGTGAGCAGGAGGTGTGTATGTGAACGGGAGGTGTGTGTGAGCGGGATGTGTGTGTGTGCGGGAGGTGTATGAGTGAGCAGGAGGTGTGTGTGTGAACGGGAGGTGTGTGTGAGCTGGAGGTGTGTGTGAGCGGGAGGTGTGTGAGAGAGGGAGGTGTGAGCGAGCAGGAGGCATGTGTGAGAGGGAGGTGTGAGTGAGCAGGAGGTGTGTGTGAGCGGGAGGTGTGTGTGAGCGGGAGGTGTGTGTGAGCGGGAGGTGTATGTCAGAGGGCGGTGTGTGTGAGAGGGAGGTGTGTGTGAGAGGGCGGTGTGTGAGCAGCAGTTGTGTGAGTGCGGGCGGTGTGTGTGAGCGGCAGGTGTGTGTGAGCAGGAGGTGTGTGTGTGAGAGGAAGGTGTGTGTGAGCGAGAGGTGTGAGTGGGCGGGAGGTGTGTGTGAGCGGGAGGTGTGTGTGAGCGGGAGGTGTGTGTGAGCGGGAGATGTGTGTGAGCAGGAGGTATGTGTGAGCGGGAGGTGTGTGTGTGAGCGGGAGGTGTGTGTGAGCGAGAGGTGTGAGTGTGCGGGAGGTGTGTGTGAGCGGGAGGTGTGTGTGAGTGGGAGGTGTGTGTGAGCGAGAGGTGTGAGTGTGCGGGAGGTGTGCGTGAGCAGGAGGTGTGTGTGAGCGGGAGGTGTGTGTGAGCGGAAGGTGTGAGCGAGCAGGAGGTTTGTGTGAGCGGGAGGTGTGTGTGAGCGGGGGGTGTGTGTGAGCGGGGGGTGTGTGTGAGCGGAAGGTGTGAGCGAGCAGGAGGTTTGTGTGAGCGGGAGGTGTGTGTGAGCGGGGGGTGTGTGTGAGCGGGAGCTGTGTGTGAGCGGGAGGTGTGTGTGAGCGGGACGTGTGTGTGAGCAGGAGGTGTGTGTGAGCGGGAGGTGTGTGTGAGCAGGAGGGGTGTGTGAGCGGGTGGCGTGTGTGAGCGGGCGGTGTGTGTGAGAGGGAGGTGTGTGTGAGCGGGCGGTGTGTGTGAGAGGGCGTTGTGTGTGAGCGGGAGGTGTGTGTGAGCAGGAGGTGTGTGTTAGCAGGAGGTGTGTGTGAGCGGGAGGTGTGTGTGAGCGAGAGGTGTGTGTGTGCGGGAGGTGTGTGTGAGCGGGGGATTTGTGTGGGCGGGAGGTGTGTGTGAGCGGGAGGTGTGTGTGAGCGGGAGGTGTGAGCGAGCAGGAGGTGTGTGTGAGAGGGAGGTGTGTGCGAGAGGGAGGTGTGTGTGAGAGGGAGGTGTGTGTGAGCGGGAGGTGTGTGTGAGCGGGAGGTGTGTGTGAGAGAGAGGTGTGTGTGAGCGGGAGGTGTGTGTGAGCGGGAGGTGTGTGTGAGTGAGAGGTGTGAGCGGGAGGTGTGTGTGTGCGGGAGGTGCGTGTTAGCGGGTGGTGTGTGTGAGCGGGAGGTGTTTGTGTGCGCGGGAGGTGTCTGTGAGCGGGAGGTGTGTGTGAGAGGGAGGTGTGTGTGAGCGGGAGGTGTGTTTGCGTGTGAGCGGGAGGTGTGTGTGTGAGCGGGAGGTGTGTGTGTGAGCGGGAGGTGTGTGTGAGTGTGAGGTGTGACCGGGAGGTGTGTGTGTGTGGGAGGTGTGTGTGAGCAGGAGGTGTGTGTGAGCGGCATGTGTGTGTGAGCAGCAGTTGTGTGTGTGTGAGAAAGGGAGGTGTGTGTGAGCAGGAGGTGTGTGTGTGAGCGGGAGGTGTGAGTGTGCGGGAGGTGTGTGTGCGGGAGGTGTGTGTGAGCGGGAGGTGTGTGTGAGCGGGAGGTGTGTGTGTGTGCGGGAGGTGTGTGTGAGCGGGAGGTGTGTGTGAGCGGGAGGTGTGTGTGTGCGGGAGGTGTGTGTGAGCAGGAGGTGTGTGTGAGCGGCATGTGTGTGTGAGCAGGAGTTGTGTGTGTGTGTGAGAGGGAGGTGTGTGTGAGCAGGAGGTGTGTGTGTGAGCGGGAGGTGTGAGTGTGCGGGAGGTGTGTGTGTGCGGGAGGTGTGTGTGAGCGGGAGGTGTGTGTGAGCGGGAGGTGTGCGTGTGCGGGAGGTTTGTGTGAGCGGGAGGTGTGTGTGAGCGGGAGGTGAGTGTGAGCGGGAGGTGTGTGTGAGAGGGAGGTGTGTGTGAGCGGGAGGTGTGTGTGAGCGGGAGGTGTGTGTGAGCGGGAGGTGTGTGTGAGTGGGAGGTGCGTGTGAGTGGGAGGTGTGTGTGAGCGGGAGGTATGTGTGAGCGGGAGGTGTGTGTGAGCAGGAGGTGTGTTTGAGGGGGAGGTGTCTGTGAGTGGGAGGTGTGAGCGGGAGGTGTGTGTGTGAGCGGGAGGTGTGTGTGAGCGGGAGGTGTGTGAGAGCGGGAGGAGTGTGTGAGAGGGAGGTGTGAGCGAGCAGGAGGTGTGTGTGTGAGCGGGAGGTGTCTGTGAGCGGGATGTGTGTGTGCGCGGGAGGTGTGTGTGAGCAGGAGGTGTGTGTGAGCAGGAGGTGTGTGTGAGCGGGAGGTGTGTGTGAGCGAGAGGTGTGTGTGTGCGGGAGGTGTGTGTGTGCGGGAGGTGTGTGTGAGCGGGGGATGTGTGTGGGTGGGAGGTGTGTGTGAGCGGGAGGTGTGTGTGAGCGGGAGGTGTGTGTGAGCAGGAGGTGTGTGTGAGCGGGAGGTGTGTGTGACCGGGTGGTGTGAGCGAGCAGGAGGTGTGTGTGAGAGGGAGGTGTGTGCGAGAGGGAGGTGTGTGTGAGAGGGAGGTGCGTGTGAGCGGGAGGTGTGTGTGAGTGGGAGGTGTGTGTGAGCGGGAGGTGTGTGTGAGCGGGAGGTGTGTGTGAGCAGGAGGTGTGTGTGAGTGAGAGGTGTGAGCGGGAGGTGTGTGTGTGCGGGAGGTGCGTGTTAGCGGGAGGTGTTTGTGTGCGCGGGAGGTGTCTGTGAGCGGGAGGTGTGTGTGAGAGGGAGGTGTGTGTGAGCGGGAGGTGTGTTTGCGTGTGAGCGGGAGGTGTGTGTGTGAGCGGGAGGTGTTTGTGTACGCGGGAGGTGTCTGTGAGCGGGAGGTGTGTGTGAGAGAGAGGTGTGTGTGAGCGGGAGGTGTGTGTGAGCGGGAGGTGTGTGTGAGAGAGAGGTGTGTGTGAGCGGGAGGTGTGTGTGAGCGGGAGGTGTGTGTGAGCGAGAGGTGTGAGCGGGAGGTGTGTGTGTGCGGGAGGTGCGTGTTAGCGGGAGGTGTTTGTGTGCGCGGGAGGTGTCTGTGAGCGGGAGGTGTGTGTGAGAGGGAGGTGTGTGTGAGCGGGAGGTGTGTTTGCGTGTGAGCGGGAGGTGTGTGTGTGAGCGGGAGGTGTTTGTGTGCGCGGGAGGTGTCTGTGAGCGGGAGGTGTGTGTGAGAGGGAGGTGTGTGTGAGCGGGAGGTGTGTTTGCGTGTGAGCGGGAGGTGTGTGTGTGAGCGGGAGGTGTTTGTGTGAGCGGGAGGTGTGTGTGAGTGTGAGGTGTGACCGGGAAGTGTGTGTGTGTGGGAGGTGTGTGTGAGCAGGAGGTGTGTGTGAGCGGCATGTGTGTGTGAGCAGGAGTTGTGTGTGTGTGTGAAAGGGAGGTGTGTGTGAGCAGGAGGTGTGTGTGTGAGCGGGAGGTGTGAGTGTGCGGGAGGTGTGTGTGTGCGGGAGGTGTGTGTGAGCGGGAGGTGTGTGTGAGCGGGAGGTGTGTGTGAGCGGGAGGTGCGTGTGAGTGGGAGGTGTGTGTGAGTGGGAGGTGTGTGTGAGCGGGAGGTGTGTGTGAGCGGGAGGTGTGTGTGTGCGGTAGGTGTGTGTGAGCAGGAGGTGTGTTTGAGGGGGAGGTGTCTGTTAGTGGGAGGTGTGAGCGGGAGGTGTGTTTGTGCGGGAGGTGTGTGTGAGCAGGAGGTGTGTGTGAGCGGGAGGTGTGTGTGAGAGGGAGGTGTGTGTGAGAGGGAGGTGTGTGTGAGCGGGAGGTGTGTGTGAGCGGGTGGTGTTAGCGAGCGGGAGGTGTGTGTGAGCGGGAGGTGTGTGTGTTAGCAGGAGGTGTGTGTGAGAGGGAGGTGTGTGTGAGCGGGAGGTGTGAGTGAGCGGGAGGTGTGTGTGAGAGGGAGGTGTGTGTGAGAGGGAGGTGTGTGTGAGCAGGAGGTTTGTGTGAGCGGAAGGTGTGTGTGAGCGGGAGGTGTGTGTGTGCGGGAGGTGTGTGTGAGCGGGAGGTGTGTGTGAGAGGAAGGTGTGTGTGAGTGGGACGTGTGTGTGAGTGGCAGGTGTGTATGAGAGGGAGGTGTGTGTGAGCGAGAGGTGTGTGTGAGCAGGAGGTTTGTGTGAGCGGGAGGTGTGTGTGAGAGGGAGGTGTGTGTGAGCGGGAGGTGTGTGTGAGTGGGAGGTGAGTGTGAGCAGTAGGTTTGTGTGAGTTGGAGGTGTGTGTGAGAGGGAGGTGTGTGTGAGAGGGAGGTGTGTGAGAGAGGGCGGTGTGTGAGCAGCAGGTGTGTGTGTGCGGGAGGCGTGTGTGAGCGGGAGGTGTGTGTGAACGGGGGGTCTGTGTGAGCGGGAGGTGTGTGTGAGCGGGAGGTGTGTGTGAGCGGGATGTGTGTGTGAGCGGGAGGTGTGTGTGAGCAGGAGGTGTGTGTGAGCAGGAGATTTATGTGAGTTGGAGGTGTGTGTGAGCAGGAGGTGTGTGTGAGCAGGAGGTGTCTGTGAGCAGGATGTGAGTGTGCGCGGGAGGTGTGTGTGAGCGGGACATGTGTATGTGTGCGGGAGGTGTGTGTGTGTGCGGGAGGTGTGTGCGAGCGGGAGGGGTGTGTGAATGGGTGGTGTGTGTGAGCAGGAGGTGTGTGTGAGCGGGAGGTGTGTGTGTGAGCGGGTGGTGTGTGTGAGCGGGAGGTGTGTGTGTGAACGGGAGGTGTGTGTGAGCAGGAGGTGTGTGTGAGCGGGAGGTGTGTGTGTGAGCGGGTGGTGTGTGTGAGCGGGAGGTGTGTGTGTGAACGGGAGGTGTGTGTGAGCGGGGGGGTGTGTGAGCGGGAGGTGTGTGTGTGCGGATGGAGTGTGAGTGGGAGGTGTGTGTGAGAGGAAGTTGTGTGTGAGCGAAGGGTGTGTGTGAGCAGGAGATTTCTGTGAGCTGGACGTGTGTGTGAGTGGGAGGTGTGTGTGAGCGTGAGGTGTGTGTCAGCGGGAGGTGTGAGTGGGAGGTGTGTGTGAGAGGGAGGTGTGTGTGTGAGCGGGAGGTGTGTGTGAGCGGGATGTGTGTGTGAGTGGGAGGTGTGTGTGAGCGTGAGGTGTGTGTCAGCGGGAGGTGTGAGTGGGAGGTGTGTGTGAGAGGGAGGTGTGTGTGTGAGCGGGAGGTGTGTGTGAGCGGGATGTGTGTGTGTGCATGGGAGGTGTGTGTGAGCGGGAGGTGTGTGTGAGCAGGAGGTGTGTGTGAGCTGGATGTCTTTGTGAGCGGGAGGTGTGTGTGAGTGGGAGGTGTGTGTGAGTGGGAGGTGTGAGTGAGCAGGAGGTGTGTGTGAGCGGGAGGTGTGTGTGAGTGGGAGGTGTGAGTGAGCAGGAGGTGTGTGTGAGCGGGGGTGTGTGCGTGAGCGGGAGGTATGTGTCAGCGGGAGGTGTGTGTGAGCGGGAGGTGTGTGTGAGCGGGATGTGTGTGTGAGTGGGATGTGTGTGTGAGTGGGAGGTGTGTGTGAGCGTGAGGTGTGTGTCAGCGGGAGGTGTGTGTGAGCAGGACGTGTGTGTGAGCGGGAGGTGTGTGTGAGCGGGAGGTGTGTGTGAGCAGGAGGTGTGTGTGAGCTGGACGTGTGTGTGAGCGGGGGTGTGTGTGTGCGGTAGGTGTGAGCGAGCAGGAGGTGTGTGTGAACCGGAGGTGTGTGTGTGCAGGAGGTGTGTGTGAGCTGGACGTGTGTGTCTGCGGGAGGTGTGTCTGAGCGGGAGGTGTGTATCTGCGGGAGGTGTGTCTGAGCGGGAGGTGAGTGTGAGCAGTAGGTGTGTGTGAGCAGGAGGTGTGTGTGAGCGGGTGGTGTGTGTGAGCAGGAGGTGTGTGTGAGTGGGAGGTGTGTGTGAGCGGGAGGTGTGAGTGAGCAGGAGGTGTGTGTGAGCGGGAGGTGTGTGTGAACAGGAGGTGTGTGTGAGAAGTAGGTGTGTGTGAGCGGGTGGTGTCTGTGAGTTGGAGGGTAGTGTGAGCGGGAGGTGTGTGTGAGAGGGGGGTTTGAGTGTGAGCGGGAGGTGTGAGCAAGCAGGAGGTTTGCGTGAGCGGGAGGTTTGTGTGAGCGGGAGGTGTGTGTGAGCGGGGGGTGTGTGTGAGCGGGAGGTTGGTGTGTGCGGGAGGTTGGTGTGTGCGGGAGGTTGGTGTGTGTGGGAGGTGTGTGTGAGTGGGAGGTTGGTGTGTGCGGGAGGTGTGTGTGTGCGGGAGGTGTGTGTGAGGGGGAGGTTTGTGTGAGCGGGAGGTGTGTATGAGCGGGAGGTGTGTGTGTGCGGGAGGTGTGTGTGTGCGGGAGGTGTGTGGGAGCGGGAGGTTGGTGTGTGCGGGAGGTGTGTGTGAGCGGGAGGTTGGTGTGTGCGGGAGGTCTGTGTGAGCGGGAGGTTTGTGTGAGCGGGAGGTGTGTGTGAGCGGGATGTGTGTGTGAGCGGGAGGTTTGTGTGAGCGGGTGATGTGTGTGAGCGGGGGGTGTGTGTGAGCGGGAGGTGTGTGTGAGCGGGAGGTGTGTGTGAGCGGGAGGTGTCTGTGAGCTGGAGGTGTTTGTGAGCGGGAGGTGTGTGTGAGGGGGAGGTGTGTGTGAGCGGGAGGTGCGTGTGAGGGGGAGTTGTGTGTGAGCGGGAGGTGTGTGTGAGCGGGAGGTATGTGTGAGCGGAAGGTGCCTGTGAGCGGGAGGTGTGTGTGTGAACGGGAGGTGCCTGTGAGCTGGAGGTGTTTGTGAGCGGGAGGTGTGTGTGAGCGGGAGGTGTGTGTGAGGGGGAGGTGTGTGTGAGGGGGAGGTGTGTGTGAGCGGGAGGTGTGTGTGAGCGGGAGGTGTGTGTGAGCGGGAGGTGTGTGTGAGCGGGAGGTGTGTGTGAGCGGAAGGTGTGTGTGCGCGGGAGGTGTGTGTGCGCGGGAGGTGTGTGTGAGCTGCAGATGAGTGTGAGCGGGAGGTGTGTGTGAGCAGGAGGTGTGTGTGTGAGCGGGAGGTGTGTGTGAGCGGGAGGTGTGTGTGTGAGCGGGTGGTGTGTGTGTGAGCGGGAGGTTTGTGTGAGCGGGAGGTGTGTGTGTGCGCGGGAGGTGTGTGTGAGCGGGAGGTGTGTGTGAGCGGGAGGTGTGTGTGTGAGCGGGAGGTGTGTGTGAGCGGGAGGTGTGTGTGTGAGCGGGAGGTTTGTGTGAGCGGGAGGTGTGTGTGAGCGGGAGGTGTGTGTGAGCGGGAGGTGTGTGTGTGCGGGAGGTGTGTGTGAGCGGGAGGTTGGTGTGTGCGGGAGGTGTGTGTGAGCGGGAGGTTGGTGTGTGCGGGAGGTGTGTGTGAGCGGGAGGTTTGTGTGAGCGGGAGGTGTGTGTGAGCGGGAGGTGTGTGTGAGCGGGAGGTTTGTGTGAGCGGGTGATGTGTGTGAGCGGGGGGGGTGTGTGAGCGGGAGGTGTGTGTGAGCGGGAGGTGTGTGTGAGCGGGAGGTGTGTGTGTGAGCGGGAGGTGTGTGTGAGCGGGAGGTGTGTGTGTGAGCGGGAGGTTTGTGTGAGCGGGAGGTGTGTGTGAGCGGGAGGTGTGTGTGAGCGGGAGGTGTGTGTGTGCGGGAGGTGTGTGTGAGCGGGAGGTTGGTGTGTGCGGGAGGTGTGTGTGAGCGGGAGGTTGGTGTGTGCGGGAGGTGTGTGTGAGCGGGAGGTTGGTGTGTGCGGGAGGTGTGTGTGAGCGGGAGGTTTGTGTGAGCGGGAGGTGTGTGTGAGCGGGAGGTGTGTGTGAGCGGGAGGTTTGTGTGAGCGGGTGATGTGTGTGAGCGGGGGGTGTGTGTGAGCGGGAGGTGTGTGTGAGCGGGAGGTGTCTGTGAGCTGGAGGTGTTTGTGAGCGGGAGGTGTGTGTGAGGAGGAGGTGTGTGTGAGCGGGAGGTGTGTGTGAGGGGGAGGTGTGTGTGAGCGGGAGGTGTGTGTGAGCGGGAGGTATGTGTGAGCGGAAGGTTCCTGTGAGCGGGAGGTGTGTGTGTGAGCGGGAGGTGTCTGTGAGCTGGAGGTGTTTGTGAGCGGGAGGTGTGTGTGAGCGGGAGGTGTGTGTGAGGGGGAGGTGTGTGTCAGGGGGAGGTGTGTGTGAGCGGGAGGTGTGTGTGAGCGGGAGGTGTGTGTGAGCGGGAGGTGTGTGTGAGCGGGAGGTGTGTGTGAGCGGAAGGTGTGTGTGCGCGGGAGGTGTGTGTGCGCGGGAGGTGTGTGTGAGCAGCAGATGAGTGTGAGCGGGAGGTGTGTGTGAGCAGGAGGTGTGTGTGTGAGCGGGAGGTGTGTGTGAGCGGGAGGTGTGTGTGTGAGCGGGAGGTTTGTGTGAGCGGGAGGTGTGTGTGTGCGCGGGAGGTGTGTGTGAGCGGGAGGTGTGTGTGAGCGGGAGGTGTGTGTGTGAGCGGGAGGTGTGTGTGAGCGGGAGGTGTGTGTGTGAGCGGGAGGTTTGTGTGAGCGGGAGGTGTGTGTGAGCGGGAGGTGTGTGTGAGTGGGAGGTGTGTGTGAGCGGGAGGTGTGTGTGAGCGGGAGGTGTGTGTGAGCGGGAGGTGTGTGTGAGCTGGAGGTGTGTGTGAGCGGGAGGTGTGTGTGAGCGGGAGGTTTGTGTGAGCGGGAGGTGTGTGTGAGTGGGAGGTGTGTGTGAGCGGGAGGTGTGTGTGAGCGGGAGATGTGTGTGAGTGGGAGGTGTGTGTGAGCGGGAGGTGTGTGTGAGCTGGAGGTGTGTGTGAGCGGGTGGTGTGTGTGAGCGGAAGGTGTGTGTGAGCTGGACGTGTGTGTCAGCGGGAGGTGTGTGTGCGGGAGGTGTGTTTGAGCGGTAGGTGAGTGTGAGCAGGCGGTGTGTGTGAGCGGCAGGTGTGTGAGAGCGGGAGGTGTGTGTGTGAGCGGGAGGTGTGTGTGCGCGGGAGGTGTGTGTGAGCGGGAGGTGTGTGTGAGCTGGAGGCGAGTGTGAGCGGGAGGTGTGTGTGAGCAGGAGGTGTGTGTGTGAGCGGGAGGTGTGTGTGAGCGGGAGGTGTGTGTGTGAGCGGGAGGTTTGTGTGAGCGGGAGGTGTGTGTGTGCGCGGGAGGTGTGTGTGAGCGGGAGGTGTGTGTGAGCGGGAGGTGTGTGTGAACGGGAGGTGTGTGTGTGAGCGGGAGGTGTGTGTGAGCGGTAGGTGTGTGTGTGAGCGGGAGGTTTGTGTGAGCAGGAGGTGTGTGTTAGCGGGAGGTGTGTGTGAGCGGGAGGTGTGTGTGAGCGGGAGATGTGTGTGAGCTGGAGGTGTGTGTGAGCGGGAGGTGTGTGTGAGCGGGAGGTGTGTGTGAGCTGGAGGTGTGTGTGAGTGGGAGGTGTGTGTGAGCGGGAGGTGTGTGTGAGCGGGAGATGTGTGCGAGTGGGAGGTGTGTGTTAGCGGGAGGTGTGTGTGAGCTGGAGGTGTGTGTGAGCGGGGGGTGTGTGTGAGCGGGAGGTGTGTGTGAGCTGGACGTGTGTGTGAGCGGGAGGTGTGTGTGCGGGAGGTGTGTTTGAGCGGTAGGTGAGTGTGAGCAGGAGGTGTGTGTGAGTGGGAGGTGTGTGTGAGCGGGAGGTGTGTGTGAGCGGGAGTTGTGTGTGAGCGGGAGGTGTCTGTGAGTGGAAGGTGAGTGTGAGCAGGAGGTGTGTGTGAGCAGGAGTTGTGTGTGAGCGGGAGGTGTGTGTATGCGGGAGGTGTGTGTGAGCGGGAGGTGTGTGTGAGCGGGAGGTGTGCGTGAGAGGGAGGTGTGTGTGAGTGGGAGGTGTGTGTGAGAGGGAGGTGTGTGTGAGTGGGAGGTGTGTGTGAGAGGGAGGTGTGTGTGAGTGGGAGGTGTGTGTGAGGGGGAGGTGTGTGTGTGCGCGGGTGGTGTGTGTGTGTGTGTGTGTGCGCTAGGTGTGTGTGAGCGGGAGGTATGTGTGAGATGGAGGTGTGAGTGGGCGGTGTGTGTCAGCTGGAGGGGTGAGCGAGCGGGAGGTGTGTGAGCGGGAGGTGTGTGTGAGCGGGTGGTGTGTATGAGCAGGAGTTGTGTGTGAGTGGGGTTGTGTGTGTGAGCGGGAGGTGTGTGTGAGCGGGAGGTGTGTGTGAGCGGGAGGTGTGTGTGCGCGGGAGGTGTGTGTGAGCGGGAGGTGTGTGTGAGCTGGAGGCGAGTGTGAGCGGGAGGTGTGTGTGAGCAGGAGGTGTGTGTGTGAGCGGGAGGTGTGTGTGAGCGGGAGGTGTGTGTGTGAGCGGGAGGTTTGTGTGAGCGGGAGGTGTGTGTGTGCGCGGGAGGTGTGTGTGAGCGGGAGGTGTGTGTGAGCGGGAGGTGTGTGTGAACGGGAGGTGTGTGTGTGAGCGGGAGGTGTGTGTGAGCGGTAGGTGTGTGTGTGAGCGGGAGGTTTGTGTGAGCAGGAGGTGTGTGTTAACGGGAGGTGTGTGTGAGCGGGAGGTGTGTGTGAGCGGGAGATGTGTGTGAGCTGGAGGTGTGTGTGAGCGGGAGGTGTGTGTGAGCGGGAGGTGTGTGTGAGCTGGAGGTGTGTGTGCGCGGGAGGTGTGTGTGAGCAGCAGATGAGTGTGAGCGGGAGGTGTGTGTGAGCAGGAGGTGTGTGTGTGAGCGGGAGGTGTGTGTGAGCGGGAGGTGTGTGTGTGAGCGGGAGGTTTGTGTGAGCGGGAGGTGTGTGTGTGCGCGGGAGGTGTGTGTGAGCGGGAGGTGTGTGTGAGCGGGAGGTGTGTGTGTGAGCGGGAGGTGTGTGTGAGCGGGAGGTGTGTGTGTGAGCGGGAGGTTTGTGTGAGCGGGAGGTGTGTGTGAGCGGGAGGTGTGTGTGAGTGGGAGGTGTGTGTGAGCGGGAGGTGTGTGTGAGCGGGAGGTGTGTGTGAGCGGGTGGTGTGTGTGAGCTGGAGGTGTGTGTGAGCGGGAGGTGTGTGTGAGCGGGAGGTTTGTGTGAGCGGGAGGTGTGTGTGAGTGGGAGGTGTGTGTGAGCGGGAGGTGTGTGTGAGCGGGAGATGTGTGTGAGTGGGAGGTGTGTGTGAGCGGGAGGTGTGTGTGAGCTGGAGGTGTGTGTGAGCGGGTGGTGTGTGTGAGCGGAAGGTGTGTGTGAGCTGGACGTGTGTGTCAGCGGGAGGTGTGTGTGCGGGAGGTGTGTTTGAGCGGTAGGTGAGTGTGAGCAGGCGGTGTGTGTGTGCGGCAGGTGTGTGAGAGCGGGAGGTGTGTGTGTGAGCGGGAGGTGTGTGTGCGCGGGAGGTGTGTGTGAGCGGGAGGTGTGTGTGAGCTGGAGGCGAGTGTGAGCGGGAGGTGTGTGTGAGCAGGAGGTGTGTGTGTGAGCGGGAGGTGTGTGTGAGCGGGAGGTGTGTGTGTGAGCGGGAGGTTTGTGTGAGCGGGAGGTGTGTGTGTGCGCGGGAGGTGTGTGTGAGCGGGAGGTGTGTGTGAGCGGGAGGTGTGTGTGAACGGGAGGTGTGTGTGTGAGCGGGAGGTGTGTGTGAGCGGTAGGTGTGTGTGTGAGCGGGAGGTTTGTGTGAGCAGGAGGTGTGTGTTAGCGGGAGGTGTGTGTGAGCGGGAGGTGTGTGTGAGCGGGAGATGTGTGTGAGCTGGAGGTGTGTGTGAGCGGGAGGTGTGTGTGAGCGGGAGGTGTGTGTGAGCTGGAGGTGTGTGTGAGTGGGAGGTGTGTGTGAGCGGGAGGTGTGTGTGAGCGGGAGATGTGTGCGAGTGGGAGGTGTGTGTTAGCGGGAGGTGTGTGTGAGCTGGAGGTGTGTGTGAGCGGGGGGTGTGTGTGAGCGGGAGGTGTGTGTGAGCTGGACGTGTGTGTGAGCGGGAGGTGTGTGTGCGGGAGGTGTGTTTGAGCGGTAGGTGAGTGTGAGCAGGAGGTGTGTGTGAGTGGGAGGTGTGTGTGAGCGGGAGGTGTGTGTGAGCGGGAGTTGTGTGTGAGCGGGAGGTGTCTGTGAGTGGAAGGTGAGTGTGAGCAGGAGGTGTGTGTGAGCAGGAGTTGTGTGTGAGCGGGAGGTGTGTGTATGCGGGAGGTGTGTGTGAGCGGGAGGTGTGTGTGAGCGGGAGGTGTGCGTGAGAGGGAGGTGTGTGTGAGTGGGAGGTGTGTGTGAGAGGGAGGTGTGTGTGAGTGGGAGGTGTGTGTGAGAGGGAGGTGTGTGTGAGTGGGAGGTGTGTGTGAGGGGGAGGTGTGTGTGTGCGCGGGTGGTGTGTGTGTGTGTGTGTGTGCGCTAGGTGTGTGTGAGCGGGAGGTATGTGTGAGATGGAGGTGTGAGTGGGCGGTGTGTGTCAGCTGGAGGGGTGAGCGAGCGGGAGGTGTGTGAGCGGGAGGTGTGTGTGAGCGGGTGGTGTGTATGAGCAGGAGTTGTGTGTGAGTGGGGTTGTGTGTGTGAGCGGGAGGTGTGTGTGAGCGGGAGGTGTGTGTGAGCGGGAGGTGTGTGTGCGCGGGAGGTGTGTGTGAGCGGGAGGTGTGTGTGAGCTGGAGGCGAGTGTGAGCGGGAGGTGTGTGTGAGCAGGAGGTGTGTGTGTGAGCGGGAGGTGTGTGTGAGCGGGAGGTGTGTGTGTGAGCGGGAGGTTTGTGTGAGCGGGAGGTGTGTGTGTGCGCGGGAGGTGTGTGTGAGCGGGAGGTGTGTGTGAGCGGGAGGTGTGTGTGAACGGGAGGTGTGTGTGTGAGCGGGAGGTGTGTGTGAGCGGTAGGTGTGTGTGTGAGCGGGAGGTTTGTGTGAGCAGGAGGTGTGTGTTAACGGGAGGTGTGTGTGAGCGGGAGGTGTGTGTGAGCGGGAGATGTGTGTGAGCTGGAGGTGTGTGTGAGCGGGAGGTGTGTGTGAGCGGGAGGTGTGTGTGAGCTGGAGGTGTGTGTGCGCGGGAGGTGTGTGTGAGCAGCAGATGAGTGTGAGCGGGAGGTGTGTGTGAGCAGGAGGTGTGTGTGTGAGCGGGAGGTGTGTGTGAGCGGGAGGTGTGTGTGTGAGCGGGAGGTTTGTGTGAGCGGGAGGTGTGTGTGTGCGCGGGAGGTGTGTGTGAGCGGGAGGTGTGTGTGAGCGGGAGGTGTGTGTGTGAGCGGGAGGTGTGTGTGAGCGGGAGGTGTGTGTGTGAGCGGGAGGTTTGTGTGAGCGGGAGGTGTGTGTGAGCGGGAGGTGTGTGTGAGTGGGAGGTGTGTGTGAGCGGGAGGTGTGTGTGAGCGGGAGGTGTGTGTGAGCGGGTGGTGTGTGTGAGCTGGAGGTGTGTGTGAGCGGGAGGTGTGTGTGAGCGGGAGGTTTGTGTGAGCGGGAGGTGTGTGTGAGTGGGAGGTGTGTGTGAGCGGGAGGTGTGTGTGAGCGGGAGATGTGTGTGAGTGGGAGGTGTGTGTGAGCGGGAGGTGTGTGTGAGCTGGAGGTGTGTGTGAGCGGGTGGTGTGTGTGAGCGGAAGGTGTGTGTGAGCTGGACGTGTGTGTCAGCGGGAGGTGTGTGTGCGGGAGGTGTGTTTGAGCGGTAGGTGAGTGTGAGCAGGCGGTGTGTGTGAGCGGCAGGTGTGTGAGAGCGGGAGGTGTGTGTGTGAGCGGGAGGTGTGTGTGCGCGGGAGGTGTGTGTGAGCGGGAGGTGTGTGTGAGCTGGAGGCGAGTGTGAGCGGGAGGTGTGTGTGAGCAGGAGGTGTGTGTGTGAGCGGGAGGTGTGTGTGAGCGGGAGGTGTGTGTGTGAGCGGGAGGTTTGTGTGAGCGGGAGGTGTGTGTGTGCGCGGGAGGTGTGTGTGAGCGGGAGGTGTGTGTGAGCGGGAGGTGTGTGTGAACGGGAGGTGTGTGTGTGAGCGGGAGGTGTGTGTGAGCGGTAGGTGTGTGTGTGAGCGGGAGGTTTGTGTGAGCAGGAGGTGTGTGTTAGCGGGAGGTGTGTGTGAGCGGGAGGTGTGTGTGAGCGGGAGATGTGTGTGAGCTGGAGGTGTGTGTGAGCGGGAGGTGTGTGTGAGCGGGAGGTGTGTGTGAGCTGGAGGTGTGTGTGAGTGGGAGGTGTGTGTGAGCGGGAGGTGTGTGTGAGCGGGAGATGTGTGCGAGTGGGAGGTGTGTGTTAGCGGGAGGTGTGTGTGAGCTGGAGGTGTGTGTGAGCGGGGGGTGTGTGTGAGCGGGAGGTGTGTGTGAGCTGGACGTGTGTGTGAGCGGGAGGTGTGTGTGCGGGAGGTGTGTTTGAGCGGTAGGTGAGTGTGAGCAGGAGGTGTGTGTGAGTGGGAGGTGTGTGTGAGCGGGAGGTGTGTGTGAGCGGGAGTTGTGTGTGAGCGGGAGGTGTCTGTGAGTGGAAGGTGAGTGTGAGCAGGAGGTGTGTGTGAGCAGGAGTTGTGTGTGAGCGGGAGGTGTGTGTATGCGGGAGGTGTGTGTGAGCGGGAGGTGTGTGTGAGCGGGAGGTGTGCGTGAGAGGGAGGTGTGTGTGAGTGGGAGGTGTGTGTGAGAGGGAGGTGTGTGTGAGTGGGAGGTGTGTGTGAGAGGGAGGTGTGTGTGAGTGGGAGGTGTGTGTGAGGGGGAGGTGTGTGTGTGCGCGGGTGGTGTGTGTGTGTGTGTGTGTGCGCTAGGTGTGTGTGAGCGGGAGGTATGTGTGAGATGGAGGTGTGAGTGGGCGGTGTGTGTCAGCTGGAGGGGTGAGCGAGCGGGAGGTGTGTGAGCGGGAGGTGTGTGTGAGCGGGTGGTGTGTATGAGCAGGAGTTGTGTGTGAGTGGGGTTGTGTGTGTGAGCGGGAGGTGTGTGTGAGCGGGAGGTGTGTGTGAGCGGGAGGTGTGTGTGCGCGGGAGGTGTGTGTGAGCGGGAGGTGTGTGTGAGCTGGAGGCGAGTGTGAGCGGGAGGTGTGTGTGAGCAGGAGGTGTGTGTGTGAGCGGGAGGTGTGTGTGAGCGGGAGGTGTGTGTGTGAGCGGGAGGTTTGTGTGAGCGGGAGGTGTGTGTGTGCGCGGGAGGTGTGTGTGAGCGGGAGGTGTGTGTGAGCGGGAGGTGTGTGTGAACGGGAGGTGTGTGTGTGAGCGGGAGGTGTGTGTGAGCGGTAGGTGTGTGTGTGAGCGGGAGGTTTGTGTGAGCAGGAGGTGTGTGTTAACGGGAGGTGTGTGTGAGCGGGAGGTGTGTGTGAGCGGGAGATGTGTGTGAGCTGGAGGTGTGTGTGAGCGGGAGGTGTGTGTGAGCGGGAGGTGTGTGTGAGCTGGAGGTGTGTGTGAGTGGGAGGTGTGTGTGAGCGGGAGGTGTGTGTGAGCGGGAGATGTGTGCCAGTGGGAGGTGTGTGTTAGCGGGAGGTGTGTGTGAGCTGGAGGTGTGTGTGAGCGGGGGGTGTGTGTGAGCGGGAGGTGTGTGTGAGCTGGACGTGTGTGTGAGCGGGAGGTGTGTGTGCGGGAGGTGTGTTTGAGCGGTAGGTGAGTGTGAGCAGGAGGTGTGTGTGAGTGGGAGGTGTGTGTGAGCGGGAGGTGTGTGTGAGCGGGAGTTGTGTGTGAGCGGGAGGTGTCTGTGAGTGGAAGGTGAGTGTGAGCAGGAGGTGTGTGTGAGCAGGAGTTGTGTGTGAGCGGGAGGTGTGTGTATGCGGGAGGTGTGTGTGAGCGGGAGGTGTGTGTGAGCGGGAGGTGTGTGTGAGAGGGAGGTGTGTGTGAGTGGGAGGTGTGTGTGAGAGGGAGGTGTGTGTGAGTGGGAGGTGTGTGTGAGAGGGAGGTGTGTGTGAGTGGGAGGTGTGTGTGAGGGGGAGGTGTGTGTGTGCGCGGGTGGTGTGTGTGTGTGTGTGTGTGCGCTAGGTGTGTGTGAGCGGGAGGTATGTGTGAGATGGAGGTGTGAGTGGGCGGTGTGTGTCAGCTGGAGGGGTGAGCGAGCGGGAGGTGTGTGAGCGGGAGGTGTGTGTGAGCGGGTGGTGTGTATGAGCAGGAGTTGTGTGTGAGTGGGGTTGTGTGTGTGAGCGGGAGGTGTGTGTGAGCGGGAGGTGTGTGTGAGCGGGAGGTGTGTGTGAGCGGGAGGTGTGTGTGAGCGGGAGGTGTGTGTGAGCGGGAGGTGTGTGTGAGCGGGAGGTGTGTGTGATCAGGAGGTGTGTGCGCTCGGGAGGTGTGCGGGTGTGCGGGAGGTGTGTGTGTGCGGGAGGAGTGCGAGTGTGCGGGAGGTGTGTGTGTGCGGGAGGTGTGTGTGTGCGGGAGGTGGGTGTGAGCGGGAGGTGTGTGTCAGCGGGAGGGGTGAGCGAGCGGGAGGTGTGTGTGAGTGGGAGGTGTGTGTGAGCGGGTCGTACGTGTGAGCGGGGGGTGTGTGTGAGCGGGAGGTGTGTGTGTGCGGGAGGTGTGTGTGAGCAGGAGGTGTGTGTGAGCGGGAGGTGTGTGTGAGCGGGAGGTGTGTGTGAGCGGGAGGTGTGTGTGAGCGGGAGGTGTGTGTGAGAGGGTGGTGTGTGTGAGCAGGAGGTTTGTGTGAGCGGGAGGTGTGTGTGAGCGGGAGGTGTGTGTGAGCGGGAGGTGTGAGCGAGCGGGTGGTGTGTGTGAGTGGGAGGTGTGTGTGAGCGGGAGGTGTGTGTGAGTGGGAGGTGTGTGTGAGGGGGAGGTGTGTGTGAGCGGGAGGTGTGTGTGAGTGGGAGGTGTGTGTGAGCGGAAGGTGTGTGTGAGCGGGAGGTGTGTGTGTGCGGGAGGTGTGTGTGAGCGGGTGGTGCGTGTGAGCGGGAGGTGTGTGTGAGCGGGAGGTGTGTGTGTGCGGGAGGTGTGTGTGAGCAGGAGGTGTGTGTGAGCGGGAGGTGTGTGTGAGCGGGAGGTGTGTGTGTGCGGGAGGTGTGTATGAGCGGGAGGTGTGTTTGAGAGGGAGGTTGTGAGTGGGAAGTGTGTGTGTGCGGGAGGTGTGTGTGAGCGCGAGGTGTGTGTGAGAGGGTGGTGTGTGTGAGCGGGAGGTGTGTGTGAGCGGGAGGTGTGTGTGAGAGGGTGGTGTGTGTGAGCGGGAGGTGTGTGTGAGCGGGAGGTGTGTGTGAGCGGGAGGTGTGTGTGAGAGGGTGGTGTGTGTGAGAGGGTGGTGTGTGTGAGCGGGAGGTGTGTGTGAGAGGGTGGTGTGTGTGAGCGGGAAGTGTGTGTGAGCAGGAGGTGTGTTTGAGAGGGAGGTTGTGAGTGGGAAGTGTGTGTGTGCGGGAGGTGTGTGTGAGCGCGAGGTGTGTGTGAGCGGGAGGTGTGTGTGAGCGGGAGGTGTGTGTGAGAGGGTGGTGTGTGTGAGCGGGAGGTGTGTGTGAGCGGGAGGTGTGAGCGAGCGGGTGGTGTGTGTGAGTGGGAGGTGTGTGTGAGCGGGAGGTGTGTGTGTGTGGGATGTGTGTGTGAGCGGGATGTGTGTGTGAGCGGGATGTGTGTGTGAGCGGGAGGTGTGTGTGAGCGGGAGGTGTGTGTGAGCGGGAGGTGTGTGTGAGCGGGAGGTGTGTGTGAGCGGGAGGTGTGTGTGAGTGGGCGGTGTGTGTGAGCGGGAGGTGTGTGAGAGCGGGAGGTGTGTGAGAGCGGGAGGTGTCTTTGAGCGGGAGGTGTGTGTGTGCAGGGGGTGTGTGTGAGCGGGGGGTGTGTGTGTGCGGGAGGTGTGTGTGAGTGGGAGGTGTGTGAGAGCGGGAGGTGTGTGTGAGCGGGGGGTGTGTGTGTGCGGGAGGTGTGTGTGAGTGGGAGGTGTGTGTGTGCGGGGGGTGTGTGTGTGCGGGAGGTGTGTGTGAGTGGGAGGTGTGTGTGTGTGCGGGGGGTGTGTGTGAGCAGGGGTGTGCGTGAGTGGGAGGTGTGTGTGAGTTGGAGGTGTGTGTGAGCGGGAGGTGTGTGTGAGCGGACGGTGTGTGTGTGCGGGGAGGTGTTTGTCAGCGGGAGGTGTGTGTGTGCGGGAGATGTGTGTGTGCGGGAGGTGTGTGTGAGCGGGAGGTGTGTGTGAGTTGGAGGTGTGTGTGAGCGGGGGTGTGTGTGAGCGGGAGGTGTGTGTGAGCAGGAGGTGTCTGTGAGTGGGAGGTGTGTGTGAGCTGGAGGTGTGTGTGAGTGGGAGGCGTGTGTGAGCGCAGGGCTGTGTGAGCGAGGGTGTTTGTGAGCGGGAGGGAATGTGTGAGGGGGAGGTGTGTGTAAGCGGATGCTGTGTGTGTGCGCGGGAAGTGTTTGTCAGCGGGTGGTGTGTGTGAGCAGGAGGTGTGTGTGATCGGGAGGTGTGTGTGTGCAGGAGGTTCGTGTGTGTGCGGGGGATGTGTGTGAGCGGGGGTGTGCGTGAGCGGGAGGTGTATGTGAGTGGGAGGTGTGTGTGAGCGGGAGGTGTGTGTGAGCAGACGGTTTGTGTGTGCGCGGGAGGTGTTTGTCAGCGGGAGGTGTGTGTGTGCGGAAGATGTGTGTGTGCGGGAGTTGTGTGTGAGCGGGAGGTGTGTGTGAGCAGGAGGTGTCTGTGAGGAGGAGGTGTGTGTGAGCTGGAGGTGTGTGTGAGGTGTGTGTGAGCGGGGGTGTGTGTGAGCGGGGGTGTATGTGAGCGGGGGGTGTCTGTGACCGGGAGGTGTGTGTGAGCGGGAAGTGTTTGTCAGCGGGAGGTGTGTGTGAGCAGGAGGTGTGTGTGATCGGGAGGTGTGTGTGAGCGGGAGGTGTGTGTGAGCGGGAGGTGTGTGTGCGAGGGAGGTTGTGAGTGGGAGGTGTGTGTGTGCGGGAGGTGTGTGTGAGCAGGAGGTGTGTGTGAGCGGGAGGTGGGTGTGTGAGTGGTAGGTGTGTGTGAGCAGGAGGTGTGTGTGAGTGGGAGGTGTGTGTGAGCGGGAGGTGTGTGTGAGCAGACGGTTTGTGTGTGCGCGGGAGGTGTTTGTCAGTGGGAGGTGTGTGTGAGCGGGGGGTGTCTGTGACCGGGAGGTGTGTGTGAGCGGGAAGTGTTTGTCAGCGGGAGGTGTGTGTGAGCAGGAGGTGTGTGTGCGAGGGAGGTTGTGAGTGGGAGGTGTGTGTGTGCGGGAGGTGTGTGTGTGTGCGGGAGTTGTGTTTGAGCGGGAGGTGTGTGTGAGCTGGAAGTGTGTGTGTGCGGGAGGTGTGTGTGAGCGGGTGGTGTGTGTGAGCGGGAGGTGGGTGTGTTCAGGAGGCATGTGTGTGTGCGGGAGGTGTGTGTGAGCGGGAGGTGGGTGTGTGAGTGGTAGGTGTGTGTGAGCAGGAGGTCTGTGTGAGTGGGAGGTGTGTGTGTGTGGGAGGTGTGTGTGTGCGTGTGGTGTTTGTCAGCGGGAGGTGTGTGTTTGCGGGAGGTGTGTGTGAGCAGAGGGTGTGTGTGAGCGGGAGGTGTGTGTGAGCAGGAGGTGTGTGTGTGCGGGAGGTGTGTGTGAGCAGGAGGTGTGTGTATGGGGGAGGTGTGTGTGAGCAGGAGGTGTGTGTGAATGGGAGGTGTGTGTATGGGGGAGGTGTGTGTGAGCAGGAGGTGTGTGTGAGCAGGAGGTGTGTGTGAGCAGGAGGTGTGTGTGAGTGGAAGTTGTGTGTGAGCAGGAGCTGTGTGTGAGCAGGAGCTTTGTGTGTGCGGGAGGTGTGTGTGAGCGGGAGGTGTGTGTGTTTGCGGGAGGTGTGTGTGTGCGTGAGGTGTGCGAGTGCGGGACGTGTGTGTCAGCGGGAGGTGTGTGTGAGCGGGAGGTGTGTGTGAGCGCGAGGTGTGTGTGAACAGGAGGTGTGTGTGAGCAGGAGGTCTGTGTGAGCGTGAGGTGTTTGTGAGCGGGAGGTGTGTGTGAGTGGGAGGTGTGTGTGAGCAGGAGGTGTTTGTGAGCAGGAGGTGTGTGTGAGCGTGAGGTGTGTGTGAGCAGGAGGTGTGTGTGAGCAGGAGGAGTGTGTGAGCAGGAGGTGTATGTGTGCGGGAGGTGTGTGTGTGTGCGGGAGGTGTGTGTGAGCGGGTGTTGTGTGTGAGCGGGAGGTGTGTGTGAGAGGGAGGTGTGTGTGAGTGGAAGGTGTGTGTGAGTGGGAGGTGTGTGTGAGCAGGAGGTGTGTGTGAGTGGGAGGTGTGTGTGAGCGGGAGGTGTGTGTGAGTGGGTGTTTGTGTGCGCGGGTGGTGTTTGTCAGTGGGAGGTGTGTGTGAGCGGGACGTGTGTGTGAGAGGGAGGTGTGTGTGAGTGGAAGGTGTGTGTGAGTGGGAGGTGTGTGTGAGCAGGAGGTGTGTGTGAGTGGGAGGTGTGTGTGAGCGGGAGGTGTGTGTGAGCGGGAGGTGTGTGTGAGCGGGGGGTGTGTGTGTGCGGGGGGTGTGTGTGAGCGGGAGGTGTGTCTGCGCGGGAGGTGTGTGTGAGCGGGAGGTGTGTGTGTGCGGGAGGTGTGTGTGAGCGGGAGTTGTGTGTGAGCGGGAGGTGTGTGTGAGCGGGAGTTGTGTGTGAGCGGGAGGTGTGTGTGAGCGGGAGGTGTGTGTGTGCGGGAGGTGTGTGTGAGCGGGAGTTGTGTGTGAGCGGGAGGTGTGTGTCAGCGGGAGGTGTGTGTGTGAGCGGGAGGTGTGTGTCAGCGGGAGGTGTGTGTGTGAGCGGGAAGTGTGTGTGAGCAGGAGGTGTGTGTGAGCGGGAGGTGTGTGTGAGCGGGAGGTGTGTGTGAGCAGGAGGTGTGTGTGAGCGGGAGGTGTGTGTGTGCGGGAGGTGTGTGTGTGCGGGAGGTGTGTGTGAGTGGGAGGTGTGTGTGTGTGCGGGAGGTACGTGTGTGTGCGGGGGTTGTGTGTGTGCGGGAGGTGTGTGTGAGCGGGACACGTGTGTGAGAGGGAGGTGTGAGTGGGAGGTGTGTGTGACATGGAAGTGTGTGTGTGCGGGAGGTGTCTGTGACCAGGAGGTGGGAGCGAGAGGGAGGTGTGTGTGTGCGGGAGGTGTGTGTGTGAGCGGGAGGTGTGTGTGAGCAGAAGGTGTGTGTGAGCGGGAGGTGTGTGTGAGCGGGAAGTGTGCGTGAGCGGGAGGTGTGTGTGAGTGGGAGGTGTGTGTGAGCGGGATGTGTGTGTGAGCGGGAGGTGTGTGTGAGCCGGAGGTGTGTGTGAGCGGGAGGTGTGTGTGAGCGGGAGGTGTGTGTGAGCGGGAGGTGTGTGTGAGCGGGAGGTGTGTGTGAGCGGGAGGTGTGTGTGAGCGGGAGGTGAGAGCGAGCAGGAGGTGTGTGTGAGCGGGGGTTGAGAGCGAGCGGGAGGTCTGTGTGTGCGGGAGGTGTGTGTGAGCGGGCGGTGTGTGTGAGCGGGAGGTGTGGGTGAACGGGAGGTGTGTGTAAGCGGGATGTGTGTGTGAGCGGGAGGTGTGTGTGAGCGGGAGGTGTGTGTGAGTGGGAGGTGTGTGTGTGTGCGGGAGGTGTGTGTGAGCGGGAGGTGTGTGTGAGCGGACGGTGTGTGTGAGCGGGGAGGTGTTTGTCAGCGGGAGGTGTGTGTGTGCGGGAGATGTGTGTGCGGGAGGTGTGTGTGAGCGGGAGGTGTGTGTGAGTTGGAGGTGTGTGTGAGCTGGAGGTGTGTGTGAGTGGGAGGTGTGTGTGAGCGCGGGGCTGTGTGAGCGGGGGTGTGTGGGAGCGGGAGGGAATGTGTGAGGGGGAGGTGTGTGTGAGCGGATGCTGTGTGTGTGCGCGGGAAGTGTTTGTCAGCGGGAGGTGTGTGTGAGCAGGAGGTGTGTGTGATCGGGAGGTGTGTGTGTGCGGGAGGTTTGTGTGTGTGCGGGGGATGTGTGTGAGCGGGGGTGTGCGTGAGCGGGAGGTGTGTGTGAGTGGGAGGTGTGTGTGAGCGGGAGGTGTGTGTGAGTGTGAGGTGTGTGTGAGCGGGGTGTGTGTGAGCGGGGGTGTGTGTGAGGGGGAGGTGTGTGTGTGCGGATGGTGTGTGTGTGCGCGGGAGGTGTGTGTGAGCAGGAGGTGTGTGTGAGCGGGAGGTGTGTGTGAGCGGGAGGTGTGTGTGTGTGCGGGAGTTGTGTTTGAGCGGGAGGTGTGTGTGAGCTGGAAGTGTGTGTGTGCGGGTGGTGTGTGTGAGCAGGAGGTGGGTGTGTGAGAGGGAGGTTGTGAGTGGGAGGTGTGTGTGTGCGGGAGGTGTGTGTGAGCTGGAAGTGTGTGTGTGCGGGAGGTGTGTGTGAGCGGGTGGTGTGTGCGAGCGGGAGGTGGGTGTGTGCAGGAGGCGTGTGTGTGTGCGGGAGGTGTGTGTGAGCAGGAGGTGTGTGTGAGCGGGAGGTGGGTGTGTGAGTGGGAGGTGTGTGTGAGCAGGAGGTGTGTGTGAGTGGGAGGTGTGTGTTTGCGGGAGGTGTGTGTGAGCGGGAGGTGTGTGTAAGCAGGAGGTGTGTGTGAACGGGAGGTGTGTGTGAGCAGGAGGTCTGTGTGAGCGGGAGGTGGGTGTGTGAGTGGGAGGTGTGTGTGAGCAGGAGGTGTGTGTGAGTGGGAGGTGTGTGTGTGTGGGAGGTGTTTGTGTGCGTGTGGTGTTTGTCAGCGGGAGGTGTGTGTTTGCGGGAGGTGTGTGTGTGCGGGAGGTGTGTGTGAGCGGGAGGTGTGTGTGAGCGGGAGGTGTTTGTGAGAGGGAGGTGTGTGTGAACGGGAGGTGTGTGTGAGCAGGAGGTGTGTGTGAGCGGGAGGTGAGAGCGAGCGGGAGGTGTGCGAGTGCGGGACGTGTGTGTCAGCGGGAGGGGTGAGCGAGCGGGAGGTGTGTGTGAGCGCTAGGCGTGTGTGAACAGGAGGTGTTTGTGAGCAGGAGGTGTGTGTGAGCGTGAGGTGTTTGTGAGCGGGAGGTGTGTGTGAGTGGGAGGTGTGTGTGAGCAGGAGGTGTGTGTGAGCAGGAGGTGTGTGTGAGCGTGAGATGTGTGTGAGTGGGAGGTGTGTGTGAGCAGGAGGTGTGTGTGAGCAGGAGGAGTGTGTGAGCAGGAGGTGTGTGTGTGCGCGAGAGGTGTGTGTGAGCGGGAGGTGTGTGTGAGCAGGAGGAGTGTGTGAGCAGGAGGTGTGTGTGTGCGCGAGAGGTGTGTGTGAGCGGGAGGTGTGTGTGAGCAGGAGGAGTGTGTGAGCAGGAGGTGTGTGTGTGCGCGAGAGGTGTGTGTGAGTGGGAGGTGTGTGTGAGCAGGAGGAGTGTGTGAGCAGGAGGTGTGTGTGTGCGCGAGAGGTGTGTCTGTGTGTGTGCGCGGGTTATGTGTGTGCGGGAGGTGTGTGTGAGCGGGACGCGTGTGTGAGAGGGCTGTGTGAGTGGGAGGTGTGTGTGACATGGAAGTGTGTGTGCGGGACGTGTGTGTGAGCAGGGGGTGTCTGTGAACAGGAGGTGGAAGCGAGAGGGAGGTGTGTGTGTGCGGGGGGTGTGTGTGCGGGAGGTGTGTGTGTGAGCGGGAGGTGTGTGTGAGCAGGAGGCGTGTGTGTGCGGGAGGTGTGTGTGAGCAGGAGGTGTGTGTGAGCGGGAGGTGTGTGTGAGTGGGAGGTGTGTGTGAGCGGGATGTGTGTGTGAGCGGGAGGTGTGTGTGAGCGGGAGGTGTGTGTGAGTGGGAGGTGTGTGTGAGCGGGAGGTGTGTGAGAGCGGTAGGTGTGTGAGAGCGGGAGGTGTGTTTGAGCGGGAGGTGTGTGTGTGCAGGAGGTGTGTGTGAGCGGGGGGTGTGTGTGTGCGGGAGGTGTGTGTGAGTGGGAGGTGTGTGAGAGCGGGAGGTGTGTGTGAGCGGGAGGTGTGTGTGAGCGAGAGGTGTGTGTGAGCGGGAGGTGTGTGTGCGGGAGGTGTGTGTGAGCAGGATGTGTGTGTGAGCAGGAGGTGTCTGTGAGCAGGAGGTGTGTGTGAGCGGGAGGTGTGTGTGTGAGCGGGAGGTTTGTGTGAGCGGGAGGTGTGTGTGTGCGGGAGGTGTGTGTGAACGGGAGGTGTGTGTGTGTGGGTGGTGTGTGTGAGCGGGAGGTGTGTGTGTGCGGGAGGTGTGTGTGAGCGGGAGGTGTGTGTGAGCGGGAGATTTGTGTGAGCGGGAGGTGTGTGTGTGCGGGAGGTGTGTGTGAGCGAGAGGTGTGTGTGAGCGGGAGGTGTGTGTGTGCGGGAGGTGTGTGTGAGCAGGAGGTGTCTGTGAGCAGGAGGTGTGTGTGTGAGCGGGAGGTTTGTGTGAGCGGGAGGTTTGTGTGAGCGGGAGGTGTGTGTGTGTGGGTGGTGTGTTTGTGCGGTCGGTATGTGTGAGCGGGGGGTGTGAGTGTGTGCGGGAGGTGAGTGTGAGCGGGAGGTTTGTGTGTGTGCGGGAGGTGTGTGTGAGCGGATGGTGTGTGTGTGCGCGGGAGGTGTGTGTGAGCGGGAGGTGTGTTTGTGCGGTCGGTATGTGTGCGCGGGAGGTGTGTTTGTGCGGTCGGTATGTGTGAGCGGGGGGTGAGTGTGAGCGGGAGGTTTGTGTGTGTGCGGGAGGTGTGTGTGAGCGGATGGTGTGTGTGTGCGCGGGAGGTGTTTGTCAGCGGGAGGTGTGTGTGAGCAGGAGGTGTGTGTGAGCGGGAGGTGTGTGTGTGCGGGAGGTGTGTGTGAGTGGGAGGTGTGTGTGAGCGGGAGGTGTGTGTGAACAGGAGGTGTGTGTGAGCGGGAGGTGTGTGTGTGCGGGAGGTGTGTGTGAGTGGGAGGTGTGTGTGAGCGGGAGGTGTGTGTGAGCGGGAGGTGTGTGTGAACAGGAGGTGTGTGTGAGCGGGAGGTGTGTGTGAGTGGGAGGTGTGTGTGAGTGGGAGGTGTGTGTGAGCGGGAGGTGTGTGTGAGCGGGAGGTGTGTGTGAGCGGGAGGTGTGTGTGAGCGGGAGGTGTGTGTGTGCGGGAGGTGTGTGTGAACAGGAGGTGTGTGTGAGCTGGAGGTGTGTGTGAGCGGGAGGTGTGTGTGAGTGGGAGGTGTGTGTGAGTGGGAGGTGTGTGTGAGTGGGAGGTGTGTGTGAGTGGGAGGTGTGTGTGAGCTGGAGGTGTGTGTGAGTGGGAGGTGTGTGTGAGCGGGAGGTGTGTGTGAGCGGGAGGTGTGTGTGAGCGGGAGGTGTGTGTGAGCGGGAGGTGTGTGTGTGCGGGAGGTGTGTGTGAGCGGGAGGTGTGTGTGTGCGGGAGGTGTGTGTGAACAGGAGGTGTGTGTGAGCGGGAGGTGTGTGTGAGTGGGAGGTGTGTGTGAGTGGGAGGTGTGTGTGAGCTGGAGGTGTGTGTGAGCGGGAGGTGTGTGTGAGCGGGAGATGTGTGTGAGCTGGAGGTGTGTGTGAGCGGGAGGTGTGTGTGAGCGGGAGGTGTGTGTGAGCTGGAGGTGTGTGTGCGCGGGAGGTGTGTGTGAGCAGCAGATGAGTGTGAGCGGGAGGTGTGTGTGAGCAGGAGGTGTGTGTGTGAGCGGGAGGTGTGTGTGAGCGGGAGGTGTGTGTGTGAGCGGGAGGTTTGTGTGAGCGGGAGGTGTGTGTGTGCGCGGGAGGTGTGTGTGAGCGGGAGGTGTGTGTGAGCGGGAGGTGTGTGTGTGAGCGGGAGGTGTGTGTGAGCGGGAGGTGTGTGTGTGAGCGGGAGGTTTGTGTGAGCGGGAGGTGTGTGTGAGCGGGAGGTGTGTGTGAGTGGGAGGTGTGTGTGAGCGGGAGGTGTGTGTGAGCGGGAGGTGTGTGTGAGCGGGTGGTGTGTGTGAGCTGGAGGTGTGTGTGAGCGGGAGGTGTGTGTGAGCGGGAGGTTTGTGTGAGCGGGAGGTGTGTGTGAGTGGGAGGTGTGTGTGAGCGGGAGGTGTGTGTGAGCGGGAGATGTGTGTGAGTGGGAGGTGTGTGTGAGCGGGAGGTGTGTGTGAGCTGGAGGTGTGTGTGAGCGGGTGGTGTGTGTGAGCGGAAGGTGTGTGTGAGCTGGACGTGTGTGTCAGCGGGAGGTGTGTGTGCGGGAGGTGTGTTTGAGCGGTAGGTGAGTGTGAGCAGGCGGTGTGTGTGAGCGGCAGGTGTGTGAGAGCGGGAGGTGTGTGTGTGAGCGGGAGGTGTGTGTGCGCGGGAGGTGTGTGTGAGCGGGAGGTGTGTGTGAGCTGGAGGCGAGTGTGAGCGGGAGGTGTGTGTGAGCAGGAGGTGTGTGTGTGAGCGGGAGGTGTGTGTGAGCGGGAGGTGTGTGTGTGAGCGGGAGGTTTGTGTGAGCGGGAGGTGTGTGTGTGCGCGGGAGGTGTGTGTGAGCGGGAGGTGTGTGTGAGCGGGAGGTGTGTGTGAACGGGAGGTGTGTGTGTGAGCGGGAGGTGTGTGTGAGCGGTAGGTGTGTGTGTGAGCGGGAGGTTTGTGTGAGCAGGAGGTGTGTGTTAGCGGGAGGTGTGTGTGAGCGAGAGGTGTGTGTGAGCGGGAGATGTGTGTGAGCTGGAGGTGTGTGTGAGCGGGAGGTGTGTGTGAGCGGGAGGTGTGTGTGAGCTGGAGGTGTGTGTGAGTGGGAGGTGTGTGTGAGCGGGAGGTGTGTGTGAGCGGGAGATGTGTGCGAGTGGGAGGTGTGTGTTAGCGGGAGGTGTGTGTGAGCTGGAGGTGTGTGTGAGCGGGGGGTGTGTGTGAGCGGGAGGTGTGTGTGAGCTGGACGTGTGTGTGAGCGGGAGGTGTGTGTGCGGGAGGTGTGTTTGAGCGGTAGGTGAGTGTGAGCAGGAGGTGTGTGTGAGTGGGAGGTGTGTGTGAGCGGGAGGTGTGTGTGAGCGGGAGTTGTGTGTGAGCGGGAGGTGTCTGTGAGTGGAAGGTGAGTGTGAGCAGGAGGTGTGTGTGAGCAGGAGTTGTGTGTGAGCGGGAGGTGTGTGTATGCGGGAGGTGTGTGTGAGCGGGAGGTGTGTGTGAGCGGGAGGTGTGCGTGAGAGGGAGGTGTGTGTGAGTGGGAGGTGTGTGTGAGAGGGAGGTGTGTGTGAGTGGGAGGTGTGTGTGAGAGGGAGGTGTGTGTGAGTGGGAGGTGTGTGTGAGGGGGAGGTGTGTGTGTGCGCGGGTGGTGTGTGTGTGTGTGTGTGTGCGCTAGGTGTGTGTGAGCGGGAGGTATGTGTGAGATGGAGGTGTGAGTGGGCGGTGTGTGTCAGCTGGAGGGGTGAGCGAGCGGGAGGTGTGTGAGCGGGAGGTGTGTGTGAGCGGGTGGTGTGTATGAGCAGGAGTTGTGTGTGAGTGGGGTTGTGTGTGTGAGCGGGAGGTGTGTGTGAGCGGGAGGTGTGTGTGAGCGGGAGGTGTGTGTGCGCGGGAGGTGTGTGTGAGCGGGAGGTGTGTGTGAGCTGGAGGCGAGTGTGAGCGGGAGGTGTGTGTGAGCAGGAGGTGTGTGTGTGAGCGGGAGGTGTGTGTGAGCGGGAGGTGTGTGTGTGAGCGGGAGGTTTGTGTGAGCGGGAGGTGTGTGTGTGCGCGGGAGGTGTGTGTGAGCGGGAGGTGTGTGTGAGCGGGAGGTGTGTGTGAACGGGAGGTGTGTGTGTGAGCGGGAGGTGTGTGTGAGCGGTAGGTGTGTGTGTGAGCGGGAGGTTTGTGTGAGCAGGAGGTGTGTGTTAACGGGAGGTGTGTGTGAGCGGGAGGTGTGTGTGAGCGGGAGATGTGTGTGAGCTGGAGGTGTGTGTGAGCGGGAGGTGTGTGTGAGCGGGAGGTGTGTGTGAGCTGGAGGTGTGTGTGCGCGGGAGGTGTGTGTGAGCAGCAGATGAGTGTGAGCGGGAGGTGTGTGTGAGCAGGAGGTGTGTGTGTGAGCGGGAGGTGTGTGTGAGCGGGAGGTGTGTGTGTGAGCGGGAGGTTTGTGTGAGCGGGAGGTGTGTGTGTGCGCGGGAGGTGTGTGTGAGCGGGAGGTGTGTGTGAGCGGGAGGTGTGTGTGTGAGCGGGAGGTGTGTGTGAGCGGGAGGTGTGTGTGTGAGCGGGAGGTTTGTGTGAGCGGGAGGTGTGTGTGAGCGGGAGGTGTGTGTGAGTGGGAGGTGTGTGTGAGCGGGAGGTGTGTGTGAGCGGGAGGTGTGTGTGAGCGGGTGGTGTGTGTGAGCTGGAGGTGTGTGTGAGCGGGAGGTGTGTGTGAGCGGGAGGTTTGTGTGAGCGGGAGGTGTGTGTGAGTGGGAGGTGTGTGTGAGCGGGAGGTGTGTGTGAGCGGGAGATGTGTGTGAGTGGGAGGTGTGTGTGAGCGGGAGGTGTGTGTGAGCTGGAGGTGTGTGTGAGCGGGTGGTGTGTGTGAGCGGAAGGTGTGTGTGAGCTGGACGTGTGTGTCAGCGGGAGGTGTGTGTGCGGGAGGTGTGTTTGAGCGGTAGGTGAGTGTGAGCAGGCGGTGTGTGTGAGCGGCAGGTGTGTGAGAGCGGGAGGTGTGTGTGTGAGCGGGAGGTGTGTGTGCGCGGGAGGTGTGTGTGAGCGGGAGGTGTGTGTGAGCTGGAGGCGAGTGTGAGCGGGAGGTGTGTGTGAGCAGGAGGTGTGTGTGTGAGCGGGAGGTGTGTGTGAGCGGGAGGTGTGTGTGTGAGCGGGAGGTTTGTGTGAGCGGGAGGTGTGTGTGTGCGCGGGAGGTGTGTGTGAGCGGGAGGTGTGTGTGAGCGGGAGGTGTGTGTGAACGGGAGGTGTGTGTGTGAGCGGGAGGTGTGTGTGAGCGGTAGGTGTGTGTGTGAGCGGGATGTTTGTGTGAGCAGGAGGTGTGTGTTAGCGGGAGGTGTGTGTGAGCGGGAGGTGTGTGTGAGCGGGAGATGTGTGTGAGCTGGAGGTGTGTGTGAGCGGGAGGTGTGTGTGAGCGGGAGGTGTGTGTGAGCTGGAGGTGTG
Organism: Mustelus asterias; assembly: GCF_964213995.1. NCBI lineage: Eukaryota > Metazoa > Chordata > Chondrichthyes > Carcharhiniformes > Triakidae > Mustelus > Mustelus asterias. The sequence continues at coordinate 47,186,366 of NC_135825.1, read as the reverse complement.
TGTGAGTGGGAGGTGTGTGTGAGCGGGAGGTGTGTGTGAGCGGGAGATGTGTGCGAGTGGGAGGTGTGTGTTAGCGGGAGGTGTGTGTGAGCTGGAGGTGTGTGTGAGCGGGGGGTGTGTGTGAGCGGGAGGTGTGTGTGAGCTGGACGTGTGTGTGAGCGGGAGGTGTGTGTGCGGGAGGTGTGTTTGAGCGGTAGGTGAGTGTGAGCAGGAGGTGTGTGTGAGTGGGAGGTGTGTGTGAGCGGGAGGTGTGTGTGAGCGGGAGTTGTGTGTGAGCGGGAGGTGTCTGTGAGTGGAAGGTGAGTGTGAGCAGGAGGTGTGTGTGAGCAGGAGTTGTGTGTGAGCGGGAGGTGTGTGTATGCGGGAGGTGTGTGTGAGCGGGAGGTGTGTGTGAGCGGGAGGTGTGCGTGAGAGGGAGGTGTGTGTGAGTGGGAGGTGTGTGTGAGAGGGAGGTGTGTGTGAGTGGGAGGTGTGTGTGAGAGGGAGGTGTGTGTGAGTGGGAGGTGTGTGTGAGGGGGAGGTGTGTGTGTGCGCGGGTGGTGTGTGTGTGTGTGTGTGTGCGCTAGGTGTGTGTGAGCGGGAGGTATGTGTGAGATGGAGGTGTGAGTGGGCGGTGTGTGTCAGCTGGAGGGGTGAGCGAGCGGGAGGTGTGTGAGCGGGAGGTGTGTGTGAGCGGGTGGTGTGTATGAGCAGGAGTTGTGTGTGAGTGGGGTTGTGTGTGTGAGCGGGAGGTGTGTGTGAGCGGGAGGTGTGTGTGAGCGGGAGGTGTGTGTGCGCGGGAGGTGTGTGTGAGCGGGAGGTGTGTGTGAGCTGGAGGCGAGTGTGAGCGGGAGGTGTGTGTGAGCAGGAGGTGTGTGTGTGAGCGGGAGGTGTGTGTGAGCGGGAGGTGTGTGTGTGAGCGGGAGGTTTGTGTGAGCGGGAGGTGTGTGTGTGCGCGGGAGGTGTGTGTGAGCGGGAGGTGTGTGTGAGCGGGAGGTGTGTGTGAACGGGAGGTGTGTGTGTGAGCGGGAGGTGTGTGTGAGCGGTAGGTGTGTGTGTGAGCGGGAGGTTTGTGTGAGCAGGAGGTGTGTGTTAACGGGAGGTGTGTGTGAGCGGGAGGTGTGTGTGAGCGGGAGATGTGTGTGAGCTGGAGGTGTGTGTGAGCGGGAGGTGTGTGTGAGCGGGAGGTGTGTGTGAGCTGGAGGTGTGTGTGAGTGGGAGGTGTGTGTGAGCGGGAGGTGTGTGTGAGCGGGAGATGTGTGCCAGTGGGAGGTGTGTGTTAGCGGGAGGTGTGTGTGAGCTGGAGGTGTGTGTGAGCGGGGGGTGTGTGTGAGCGGGAGGTGTGTGTGAGCTGGACGTGTGTGTGAGCGGGAGGTGTGTGTGCGGGAGGTGTGTTTGAGCGGTAGGTGAGTGTGAGCAGGAGGTGTGTGTGAGTGGGAGGTGTGTGTGAGCGGGAGGTGTGTGTGAGCGGGAGTTGTGTGTGAGCGGGAGGTGTCTGTGAGTGGAAGGTGAGTGTGAGCAGGAGGTGTGTGTGAGCAGGAGTTGT